>NC_134516.1:12034428-12358973 GCF_027942865.1 Odontesthes bonariensis | reverse complement strand
CGTGTCTGTCCCACAGATACCACTTGAAGCATTCCGACGTCCAGGGCCGACAAGGATCCCCAAGCCAAAGGGTTACGGCTCCCAAAAAGGCCCTAACAACACAGTGACGAGCCCGGGACCGCAAAGCAAGTGTCAGCCGCCTCACGCAACTGCTGGGAGAGAGCAGCCGGCACACATGTCTGCATCACACAACAACAACCCAAATCTAATCAACCGGAGACTGTGACATCAGTGAATCTCCTGCAGCAGAGGCTCAGCTTGGCGTGTGCTCAAAAGAAAAACATCCCCGACATTGATTCAAATATTAAAACAGCAACATCCGTTACTACCTGTTCCACTTTTATCAAATCTTTATCCGTGGTGCTCCGAAGACAGCGAAATGTAGCTGTTCTTTGTGTCCACACTGTATGAAGACATTTTAGAAAGTAGTTCAAACATAGATTCAATGAATCATCCATTGAATATTGAGATCCAATTATCTGCTGTGACAGATTTGTGTGAAGATGACACTTTGATCAGCATAAATGAAACAGAATCAATAGAATGCTAAAAACAAGTGACACAAAGTGTTACATGGTAGTGTTGTTGAATAAAATGTATGTAAATTTTGAGTATCTGTATCCATCTGTTATGACAGCAATCTGCTGTGAGATGCAGATAATGAGACAACCATTTATCCATTTCTTGGGATGGGAAACAGGAATTTTTTTTTTTTAAACAGTGGCAATAATGTACATAAGTGATGAATTGTAATGTAGCTGCATCGTATAGGTTATCTCTAAAAATGTCCCACGTATTATTTTTGTTTATCAATAAAGACTTTTTTTATACTTTAACTTGAGAAATGTTTCTTATCCGATTAGAAAAAAAACGCAAAGGTGCAGCAAAAAAAGGGGACCAAACCCGAAAGGTTATTTGAATGCTGAAAATGAATAATTCAAAGGCTTGCCAGCTTAAAACGGACAATTGTAATTATGTGGTTAAACAACATTTATCTTTACTAACAACTAGAAAGAGCTGTTCCTGCGAAACAGCAGTGAGAATGCTTATGAGCTGAATGGGGATAGCTGACCATGCTAAAAAAGCTGAAAATAGTTCAATTTTAGCAGTAAAAACTGTTGCTAAGGTATTGGTTGAAGGAATTTTGTAATTTTTGTGTACTACCAAACTTAACATTGGAGTTAGTCAGAGAATTTGAGAGGTTGATCTCGGTTCAAGGCTCATAGCTGAAATTCTGTAAATGTGAGCTCTTTAGTAGTTACATTGGCTGAAAGAAGACATTTTTTCCTACATTTTAAGGTATAATTTGTTTCTGTAAATTAAACTGTATGAAAGATAGAGGAATTTGTTTGAAAAAAATTAAACTTATCAGCACGCACTCAACTGTGTGCTCATTCATAAAAATCAAGAAAGAGCAAAATGTTCATGTTTTTGAAACTGTCATATTTCAAAATTGGCTGAAGACTTGAAAAAGCTGAAAGAATTGGTAATAGCTGAATGTCTTGTGAACATTTTAAAGTTTGAATGGTGTCTGTAGCTGAAAGCATGCAGAAATAGTTCGAAAGAGGAAGATGATTTGGAAGAGCTGAAATCAGTTTCCATTCATTTGAATGATGGGAAAATTTGAATAAAAGTTGAATATCTTAAAAAGTGTAAAAGTTAGAAACACCAAAAATGATAGCAGGAATCCGCTGAAAGAGCTGAACGTTTTAAAACCAAAATTGTAGAAATAGCTGAAAGTATGCAGGAGTAGTTAGGTGTCGAAAACTGGCGGAATAATAAAAATAAAGAGGAACTTAATAGTGAGAATGCCTTAAAAAAGCATTCTCACAATTAGTTATATGCAGTACTGTTAAGAAGTCTTAGGCAGTTTAGATGCCATCAGAGAATGAGGTTGCCCTTTAACCAATGGTCTGCTGAACCCTGATAACATCACTGAGTCAGTTTGAGTCTATAGGAAAAGACAGAGACGCAGCCTGAATCCACAGAAGAACTGAGGAAAGCTCCCAAACATTAAAGACAGACACAAAGAACTTTAACAGAGCTCTACAAACGCCACCTCCTCTGGCGACATCGAGTCAATTCCCAAACCAACCAAGAAATACGGTCTCTCCAGTGAGTCCTGGGTGTGCCCTGATGACTCCTCTCATTTTGGACATATCCGAAACGCCTCCCCGGGGAGATGTCCAAAAGGCCACATGCCCATTATGTTTTAAACCATGTTACTTTTAGTGAGAAACAGCGGTCGGCTTTTACAAAGATATGTAGTGAATGAGAAGCAACAACAGAATTGTTTGAGGTGGTATTGGAAAGGCCTGACTGTCAAAGACAAAAGCAAATTGTGATCAAAGAATTATGTAACAGTTTTACAAGTTGAATCTATTCTATGCTCATGCAAACATATCTCACCTAACAGGTGAGACAGAAACAAACAAGGCTGGGCGATATATGGGATAGTATCATGATGCCGTTTTCTCCTGACAAAGATAATGGTTGCTGAAGTTGCTGAAGCCAAAATGGAAATCCACTGTAAAATAATGAGCTTAAACATCACTGCCAACTCACTGAAGAACAAATTGACTATAAATTACAGTCGTGAATGTCATAAAGTGACTATGTTACAGGCAAAGTCTCATGGTGTGTCAGATCATTTTAGTTTTATTTGTTCAAATACAACCCAGGCAGTGTTAATGGTCAGACGGGGGCAAGTAAAGAGCAAACACTGAAACATGATTCGATACTGTAAATATTTTCTGTGACACCCTGAGGGTAAAATGTTAAAAAAAAGCCGAATGTGGGGAAGAAGACATTCTCACTGCCCACACTACACACTTTTGCATTCTTTAATGTTTTATCTTTACGTCTGTTCTCTGCTGCTCTGGAGCAGTAGCATATAGAAAAAGACCCAATTCCAACTCTTCCCCTTGGCCCTTCTCCTCCATTTTACAAAAGTAAGAAGTGGTCATGTACACATTCCAATGGCCACCAATGCCACAGCTAAGGGTCCACATGACCACTACTTCTTTGAAAAAGGGTATCTCATCCTGCGAGATAGAGGGGAGGAATTGCAATGTTACCTCTCAAAGCCATAAGTTCTGCTTTGTAGACTCTTAGATACAAGATATTTATCTGAAAGGTAACAACTTTATGAACTCTAGCCAAGGAATAATACAACACAACTATCTTTACCTGTAAGGTAATCTCAAATAGTTTGGTCTGAATTGTTTATGACTCAATAAAGTACCTGACAGCTGTGAGGCTTGTTTGTATAAACCTCGGTACTGTTGCTATGCACAGTCACGCCACAGTGAGATGGCAAGGACTTCACAACATATTGTGCTAAGATATTGAACTGCTGTCGTCAGTCACCTGTTCTATAACTAGGGATGGGAATTGTTAAGAATTGAGCAATTCCGGTTCCATTATCGATATCGCTTGTCGATTCGGTTCCTTATTGGTTCTCATCCAGTTATATTTAGCACAATATATAACTCTATATATCTAACTCTGCCTCACGCCTGCAGTCTTTGTCAACTAAATGTTAATATCAGATGGAAATTATTCATACAGCATGTCGCTAACATTACAACAGGGCTCTGAAGTTTTGAATGCAGGCAAGAGTGACATCTCTTCCCCTTTACATTCGTGCAAAGTAATTGTATGCTGTGTGGTCAAATGTTTCAGCATGTTGGAGGTATCTCGCCCCTTTGATGCGATCAAAGCTCTGCATGTGTTGTAACTGGCCTTAGTATTGTCCTTTTTGGTGAAAGATAACCAAACTTTGGAGCGCTTCTGCCTCGACGCCCTTTTGGAAACATTCTGAGCCAAAAATATGAAGCGTGAACATGAGGTCATCGTGTATATAAACGGGATCCTTAGGCAGGCGGATTAACGATTCCACGGAATCGACCTACTGGGCGCCGGTTCTCGATTCCCATCCCTATCTGTTACACTGTCCAAACCTCCTCTTGTCTTGCTGGTGAATAGTCACTTATGTCCTTTGAGAGCAGAGTTTATGGCTTCACGCAGCACAGAAAGGAAGCCTGCTCTCTCCTCTCCTCGTTCTGTGGAACAAACCCAAGAGCGGCAAGGACCCTCCAGGACAAATCCATGGCGCATATCTGTGAAAACAGTTTTTTTTTTATTTAAAGACATACCACTGGAGGTCAGCGACAGCATTTCATTTTTAGCTATTAAGACGCAAAGCCACAGTATACAAAGTACCGTATCATTTATGTGGTAAAAACTTACACTGGGTATGCATGATCTCTCTGACAGTCAGGCTGGTAAGAGCCACAGAGGCCAGGAATGTGTATGTGCTTCGGTGAGATGGCACAAAAGGTGTATGCTGCACATTTTTCCGCGTCAACACCAAAGCATCGTTAAACAGGAACAGGCCCACATCGGACACCTGCTCATAGGTCCTACCCATGCATGAACACAAGGGGACACAACACCGGAAAAAGGATGACATCATTACTTAACAATATACCGCCATGTTGCATTTTAAAACACACACACACACACACACACACAGTAAATGTCGGGTTTCGCCATTTACCACAATAAGCAGGGCAATAATAAAATCCATAACTGAGCTTAAAGTTCTGTTGTTTTGGCAGGTGTATTTTGTGCAACGTACGTGCGACTACAAGCGCATTGCCAGGCGAAGACAAACGAATGATCAAGAGACATACACAGAAATGGAAAAATGAGCTGTTACTTTAATGAGTCTGGAATCTGTTCATCAGGGCTCCTGAGCAACACGGCATCCTGAGTCGTCATTAACCGCCTGTTTCCTTCGCTTAGGCTCTATGCGCACACAAAACACAACCAATGCGTCACATGCATTTGGTTGAATCTACAGAACAGGCAAAACATTTGAGAGAGGGGTGTGCGTTTTCCTACCGGACAGCCCTGAATCTTTCGCTGCGTTTCCTCCATCAGCCCGTCTCTCTCTGAGCACTGCTTCAACTGAGAAATTGTCACACAGCGAAACGTTTTGCACATTTAATCCAAACTGCTGTTAGGAGGTAAAGTCAACCAAAACGGACGAAGGTATCTGCATGGCATACAGCTCTGAATGTGTGCACGGGTTCTACCTTTTGTATGAACCGTCTGAATTGGAGCATTGTGTTGAGGGCACGGCAGAGGTGTGTGTGGTCTGGGTGGTCGGGCTGTGTGTGTAATGACATGACTTGAAGGAGAGTCACATACTCCTGTGTTCTCCACACTGGGCACAGCAACAGCTCCTGGAGGCTTCACAAACACACACACACACACACACACACACACACACATTAATTCTAGATGGAGATGGCGATGATGTACTGGGGATGCTCAAAAAAAAGGAAAGAAGAGTTACGGCAACATTTGAGCCGTTACCTCAGCATGTGTGTTGCGAGAGTTCTGTCGGCGACCTTCAGGAAAGCCCGAAATGCTGGTTTTGTCTCTCTGCACTGACACACAAAGACACAACCCCATGGAATGATAACATTATGGTCCTTAAATATGGTGTAAAATGCTCTATCCTTTCACACCTTCCCTTTTCCTGCAGATAGCAAAATCAGATGGAAAGAGCACATCTCATCAGGAATTGCATCTACGTCGATTCCCGAGACTGAAACCAAATTGAAAGTTTTTGCTTTGATTGACATTGAATACGTTTTTTATTTTTAACAGTTGATCTTTATTGAGACTCACTTGACAATGCCGACTAGTATTAGCATTTAAACTTTCAAATTGAATCAAAATAAAATCATATTAATGGTGTCTTTTAACATCTGTTTAATGGTTGCTTGGCCATGAATTTCATTTATCAAAAAGTGGCCACAACTCAAAAATCAGAGTTTATCTGCTCTATATTAGTGCTGGGCGATAAAATGATAACGATAGTGTAATGGTATAATTCAATGTCTTAACCATTTGTCTCTTAATTATCACCGAGACCACATCCTGCTCTAAAGTGTGAGACATCCCCCCGGGGGGTGTGGTAAGGTGGCGTTGAAACAATAGGCACCCAGAGATCAAAGCCCCTTCCTCAGGTATAAATCAGTGGGGTTACATGGCACTGAAAGGATCGGATTAAGGGCTAAATTACAATAAGACTGAGTTATTAAGTTCACGTATACACCTTAATCGGACAAGAAATTGGATCGGATTACTCGTGATCGGATTAAGACCCCGAGATAACTCGGTTGAAAGTCAAATAAAACGTGCTTGTAGACAGTGAAGCACGTGGTGAAGTAGACTTTGTGTTCTGCGCATGCTCGAGATTTTTTCCCGGGGTCTTGAACCGGAAGTCGGAAAGAGACGATATTACTGTTGGTGTCGCCGCCGTCAGAAAGAAACAAGCAACGCGATGGAGAATGCGCCGTTGTGCATCGCGTTTGTGCAATAAGCAGCTCATCAAAAACGAAATGTAGAGGGACGTACCTTCATCTTGCTCTTCATTCACCATTTTCTCGAATACCTGAGTTTGTTGTTGTTGTTGCTGGTGGTGAAGCGGTCAACCGGAAGTGGCTCTATTAGCAATAGTTGAAATGGGTACAGCGCCACCTATCGTACCAGGGTATGACATGCTTTGTGCCAATGATTCGATTCATTGACCACCATATATCCAAGGATAATTACCCTTGCTCAAATAAGGAGCATAACCCAACTATAGCTATAATCGAACAGGACACAACAGAGTCTGCTTTATCCAGCGCCGTATGACAAAAAAATCTAAGAGACGCCGTGATGTTATAAATACAGTAACTTATTGTATTGCAAAAGACATGCTACCAATAAGCACAGTGGAAAATAAGGGGTTCAAGTGGATGCTAAAAGTTATGGACCCGATATATATCGATATCGACTGATATCGAAAAAAATATCGTGATGACTTTTTCCCCATACCAGCCCTACTTCTATATGCAAAGGCAGAATATGGGCAAACATGTTTTATGTTTGGTCCTGATTTGCACTGATATAAAGAATACAGATTAGTTTTATTGATTGAATATTCTCAGTGGTGAAAACCAATGTCCCTTTCGAATTGGCCAAAGACTTTCACTTCAGTGTATCAAACCTAAAGGTACTTCTTGAGTATTGTGTTGAAAAGTATTAAGTTTAAAGTTGAAGAAAAACTGCAGAAGCAGTTTGAGGCTTCTTGAAGGATATTCCAAAGCTCATTCTTTGAATGCTGCCTGCATTTTTGTCCTGTGCTCAGTCGGGATGTTCCTAAACTGCTTCAATATTGCTGAGGTCCGGGTTTTAGTGGAGGATTCTTCACTCCACAAGACCTGTTGCCACTGATTTTCAGCCCGGCTCTTGGATCATTTGGCATGATTTAGCCCCTTCTCCCCATTTCCCATCCTTAAGAATGACTTCTTGACAGTCACCCTTTCTTGGAGACCATTTCTGATGAGGCTTCAAAAGTATAGTGGATGAATCAACTGTAACCGATTTAGTGCAGAAGTAGAAATGCTGTGCGAGTGAAGGAAATGTTCACCCCTTAAGTGTTGAAGGAGGACACAAACTCACAGACTTTACCTTATCAATGGTCCGGAGGGCAGTGGTGTAGTTGTTTAGGTAGTTGGTATAGACTCTCAGTTTTAAGCAAAGCTTTGCAAACACATCTCCGACACATTGCTCTGCACCCCACTGCTGCAGCCTACTCAGCAAGTCTGCCTGAAACATCCTGCAACACACATGCAAACACACAATTGCCACATTATGGCAATACAGGGGGACAATAAAGCAGCACCACAAACTCGAACAGGGTCATGTTTACTGTGCAGCATCCTGTTCAGGTCTAGGAACTGAAGAGACCAGTTGCCGGCCCTTTGGGAGAGGAATGCTGTCCCATTTCTGTGTAATGTAGGCTTCTGGCTGATCAACAGTCCTGGGTCTTCCTTCTAGTATTTTGCGTTTCACACTTCCCCAAATGTTTTTTTAGTTGGTGAAAGGTCTGGACTGCAAGTAAGCCAGTCCAGCATCCAAACTCTTCTGATATGAAGCCATTGCAGTAGATGCAGCGTGCAGTGGAGCATTGTCTTGCTGAAATTTACAATAATGCATAAGGTCTTCCCTAATACAGGACACGATCTGGATTGGAGCATATGTTGCTCTAATAAACTGTGCATACTGTAGCATCTATGTTCCAATGAAACCTCCGGATATACTGGCCTCTATTAGCAGATGTAACTGACAGCTGATTTTAAGTCCTGTGTATGCAACCTGTCAAAAAACTTGTGGTGAGACTAAACACTTTTTGACATGTGCCTTTCAAGGACTGGTATCAGAGGCATGGGGAGGGGTCAAAGTTGATTTACCTCTAAGCCAGCAAGGGATTTAGTCATAGGTGTAACCGGGTAATATACACTATATTGCCAAAAGTATTCACTTACCCATCCAAATAACTAAATTCAGGTGTTCCAATCACTTCCATGGCCACAGGTGTATAAGTTGAAGGACCTCGGCATGCAGACTGCTTCTACAAACAATTGTGAAAGAATGGGTCGCTCTCAGGAGCGCTCAGTGAAGTCCAGCGTGACCATGATAGGATGCCACCTGTGCAACAAGTCCAGTCGTGAAATATTTGACATTCAACAAAGCCTTCATATAAGCTCAAGAACAGTGCTTAGAGAGCTTCATGGAATGGGTTTCCATGGCCGAGCAGCTGCATCCAATCCATACATCACCAAGTGCAATGCAGAGCGCTAGATGCAGTGGTGTAAAGCACGCCGCCACTGGACTCTAGAGCAGTGGAGACGCGTTCTCTGGAGTGACCAATCACGCTTCTCCATCTGGCAATCTGATGGACGAGTCTGGGTTTGGCGGTTGCCAGGAGAACGGTACGTGTCTGACTGCATTGTGCCAAGTTTAAAGTTTGGTGGAGGGAGGATTATGGTGTGGGGTTGTTTTTCAGTAGCTGGGCCCTTAGTTCCAGTGAAAGGAACTCTGAATGCTTCAACATACCAAGAGATGTTGGACAATTTCATGCTCCCAACTTTGTGGAAACGGTTTGGGGATGGCCCCTTCCTGTTCCAACATGACTGCAGCACCAGTGCACAAAGCAAGGTCCATAAAGACGTGGATGAGTGAGTTTGGTGTGGAAGAACTTGACTGTCCTGCACAGAGTCATGACCTCAACGCGATGGAACACCTTTGGGATGAATTATAGCGGAGACTGCGAGCCAGGCCTTCTCATCCAACATCTGACTTCACAAATGCGCTTCTGGAAGAATGCTCAAAAACTCCCATAAACACTCCTAAACCTTGTGGAAAGCTAGCCCAGAAGAGTTGAAGCTGTTATAGCTGCATATAAAACCCTATGGATTCAAAACGGGATGTCACTTAAGTTCATATGCGTGTAAAGGCAGGTGAGCGAATACTGTTGGCAATATAGTGTATCTCTCAGCACAAGGGTGCTTCTCCAGATGTGCAAGTTGCAAGTTCCATAGGAACTAACACACTAGGCTTTAGAACTGAGGGATTATAACAAGCAGTTACTCTTTTGTCCAGATGATGCAGTATCCATGATTTCCAAAAAGATTTTCATCTTCCATTTCATTTTATCAGAGGTTTGACCCACAAAAGATGGCAGCATCTGTGGATCATGTTCACATGTAGATTCCTCTTTACAGGATAAATCTTTTCTTTAAATTCTTATTATTGTCATCATATCACACACAAACAATATAAACAAAATATCTTGTTTTCATCCGATTATACCAGCACCGCAAACAGCAGGCAAATGTCAACAGTAAAGCAATGAAAGCTATGAAGATACCTTGACTGGAGTTGACTACAAGCCCTTGTGTTTCCATAACTTAAACGAATGTTTCATGGTATTCATCTAAAATGAGCGGCTTTACCTTGAGGAACATTATTCCACAATTTGTAAACACAGTTTTTTTGCAAACTGTCAAGCCTCTGCCAATCTTTCCTTCGGACTTTTTTTATGCCCAGTCATGTCACTGATCTGTTGACGATTTACATGTTCGTCCAGCTGTTTTTAATACCAAATACCTTTTTCATTCATTTTTTTCCAAAATGTTTTGTATTTACCTGTTTAGCTGCAGAATTTGGGTAACAGGACTGAAGACAATCTGGATGTCAGCATAGCTGAGGATAGCTCTGTTGGAGTTGAGAGCTGCTGTTAAAGGCTCATGGTACACCTTCGACACAGAGAGAGACGCACATCAGTGAAATATGTTTGTTATTGACAGTTATTGTCTTCTCTTAGACTCTCTTAAAAGGGGAAATATGATGGAAACATCCCCTTTTCTGTGCTTTTAGAGCACATATTTGGGGCGTGATATAAAAACCCAGCATTTCTGCTTTGTATTCTTTCGTTTGGAGACGTATAACTCAATAAGCCAGGTTTGCAGAGTAAACTTAATTCACTGTGCTCAAACTTCAGCCCTGCTTACTCTCATTTTTCCCCACTCGAAAAAATTCTGTTGTAAAACAGATAAAAACACAATTTTCTAAGGTTCCCCGTTCTCAATAAGTTTTCATCGAATGTTGTCCAGACAGCAACAGATGACAAATTAAAACTTTTCATTAGTGATTTTTACCTCGATGTTTAGTTTTTCCAGCTATCAAATTAAAAAAAAAATCCAGGTTCTACCTTCACCACAGCGCTCAGCCTCCCCAGATAGAGACACTCGCTCTGGTACAGCTCTCTTGCAACTTCGCCTCTCCAGTCTAACGCCGTCTAAATGCAGAAAGAAAGAATCCATCCGTCGAGTGTTCGTGCTCAATCTTCCCTGAATGGAAATGTTCTATGAGCGCAAACCTGTGGCAGCTCAGGCATTAGGCTGGACATTCGTTGTGTTGGAGACAAATCATCGTCTGCTGCGTTTCTCTGTTCATCCTCTTCGTTACTCGCTCGTCTCGCCTCGTTCTTACTCCATCTTGTCAGGAAGACGGACAGAAATTCCAGAGGTCTGGTCTGAAAGTGTGCGAGCACAGATGATAGATGCTTTTCATTTTTTAAATGACAGACCCATTTTTGCCCCCCTATTGCTGAAATTTCACTTCTACATTTCACTTCTTCTGCATTTCAAAAAGCTCCCACCTCCTCTTCCTGTCTCGTTAGGGCAGTGAGTCCTTCTGTCAGTGCCTCGCCGAGTTCTTTGGACACACAAAGGTTGTCAAGGCAGGTTTTCTCCCACAGGAAATAACCTATACAAATACAATCACATTCTTTAGAGAGTTAACAGGGCACAGATTACACCCACGTGTTTAAACTTAGCATCAGTCCATCTCTGTATGTCTAACTTTTAACTCGGAGGATAAGTGAAACCCACCCAGAGCTCGGCCTCTGGCCTGCAGGCTGGCCAGCTGGAGCTGGGGCTCCAGGGAGCTCCTCAGCTCCCCCAGAGCTTCTTCCATCCACTGAGCCTGTCTGCACCAGCTCTGCAGCACACTGTCGCACACATACCGCAGCGCCGGAGCTGCCGGCTGCTGTTCAAAGCGTCTGTTGCACACATCACCATCCGACCACTCGCCAAGAACTGAATTGGGTTTAAAAAGAGGAGGAGAGCAAACATGTGTCTTGTGAATTTTACAAGATGCTCCACACTAATTTCACATGTGTTGCTGGGTACTTCCATCTACTGAACGACAACACGGGTGGTTTCCACAGTAACACTGTAGATTGTAGGTCAGACTGTATAAGCAGCTATTGAACTTTGACTACACTAAGTTTAATAATGAGCTAAGCAGTCAACAGACGCACCGATGTGAAATAAAATGATGACATATTGTTAAATAAGAGGGGCTTTCCCAATCTGAAGAGTGTGTTACTCACTGTTCTGGAAACTTCCAGTGGCAAGACCCACTGGTGCCTGGACCTCCAGACCAGTGAGAGTAGAAAGAGTGCGAATGAGAGCCACTCCTGATGCTGCGAGGAGGTGACAAAGAGGCAGGGAGTTTATGTAAATGAGGAAATGTAAGTTAGAAACAGGAGTGTGTGTGTGTGTGTGTGCGTGTGTTTTAACACATGTGCTACCAGATGCAGCCAGTGGGCAGAAGATGTCAATTCCACCTCCTTCTTCTATTGGTGCCACCCAGCCACACAGTTTTTCCCAGAATTCTCTGTAATCGGGGCTGAGCACAGTCGTCTCCGATAGACTACTGCCTGAAAGTTCCCGAGGATAAACATGGAATTAAATCTATATTTTAATAACTTTAGTCTGTGTACAGTGTAAAAAAAAAACAAAAAAACATTCATAAAATTTGAGCTTTTTATGAGAAATTACATCTTTTTGTTGACACCACCTATTTTGTCATGTCCCTCGTGGCCTTCGATGAAAGTATACTTAAAATATATAAAATAAAAAAAGTCCATGCATTTTGATATCAAACGAAAACATTTATCTGTGCTTAATTGTTGGTGATATTTTTTTTCTCAAAATGAATTGATAATTATTAACCAAAATCACATTATTTAGTTCTGAGTGACCACTCAACCCCATTACACAAATGATTCCCCCCCCCCCACTTAAAAAGAATGGTACGATCCATATGAGCATGTACATCAGGAAGTGACATCACTCAAGCCTTTTGGACAACAGGACACCAAAGACAGGCTTCATTTACTTCATTTTAGTAATTTTTCTTGTGATATTGTGGTCGTCAAACTCAATGACACAACACCGTCACATGAATAAAAAATAGAAAACTATTCCTTGGGAAAAAAGCATTAATAAGTGCAGAGTTTATTCTAATATATATGTTATTAGTAAAAGTGTATATCGTGTAAAAAAAAAATATATATATATATATGTATATACATATATATACATACATATATACATATATGTACATATATATATACATATATATATAATGTTATAAGGATACATGTTATTAAGATCAAATCAAAGCCCGGAGTTATAGAGCTGGAGTGTCCAACAGTTTCACAGTTAACTGCTATCAGGGGAGATTCCAGGTAGCAGTGTACCCACACATTAATGAACAAAAAAAGGATCAAGATTCACCATGAAGCAGGTGAATTTCCTCTGTTCCTCCTGGAGCTAGCAGGCCAACTCTCTGAACGGGCTGCCTCGACGTGGCCCTTTCCACCTGGTTGAGCAAAGCTGAGAGAGTCCCTCTGTAGTCATACAAGACCACGATTATGCTGGCCTTCAAACCACTCAGCACCAGCTGGATGAAACACCAGAAGATTGGAAAGGGAGAAATGTTTGTTTCATTTGCCCTTTGCGTCGTTTCATCTTAAACAGCATTTTCTTTAATCGTCCTTTTAATGACACAGAACAACTGATTTCATTTTTACCTCATAGGCAGGAATTTTGTTGGAGACAAGTATTAAAAGGGTGGGAGATGTCCAAAGACAGGGGGAGACTGTGTGTGGCAGTGAAGATCTACAGGTGAAGGAGGACAGCGATCCTCTAGCTTTGGGCAGTCTTTCACTGGACGGAAATATCATGCATGCAATGCAGTGTGAGCACATAAAACTGAAAAAAACAGTATAATTGTATAATACAAAGAGCATCAACAGTTCAAATGCATGAGAACTGTGTTGTTTTTTTTTGCATAGAGTTTGATGGGAAGAAAAAAACCAAAACATACCTTATGTCTGAAGTTTGAAGCTTCAGCTAGCAGCTGACTATCTTAGCTTAGCCTAAAACACGGGTTGAATTAAATATCTATTTCTGCATAAGTTGTAGAATGATTTCCTTTCCAGTGGTATATCAGACCAGTGTATTTCTAAAAGTCTGCACTCTCTGTGTGCTAAATATCAACAGAAGGTTTACTAATAAGCAAAAACTACCCAACAGCAACGCCACGATGTATAGTTTTATATATAGAATAATATCAATATTACAACAACAGTATTTATTACAAATCTTACTGGCTTACACTCCATTTCATGAGAAAAAAATAAATATATATCACCTGCCAACGCTGGAGGTCTGGACTCTCTCTGGGTTCTGGGCTGCACTCATTGGTTGCCCCCTGTCCAGGCTGAGAGAGAAGCTGGAACACCCGATCCTCCTTGGAGGCCAGGAGAGGGACGGCCAAGAGCTGAATGTTATCCCCGAGCCAGGCCTTCCCGCCTGGCTACTTCCACCTTTTGCTCCATTTAACTTTGGGTTACTGCCCCACGCTCCCCTGCTTCTCAAGGATAGTCCTGAAAATGTCAGAAAAGTTCAATTCAATTCATTTTTATTTATATAGCGCCAAATACAACAAATGTCATCTCAAGGCACTTAGATAGTAAGTCCAATTCAAGCCAATTGGAATTCAATTAATTAATAATAATAATCATAATTCATAAAATAATCCAATTTGTTCATATAGAGCCAATTCAAAAACAATTTCCTAGCTAAGAAAACCAACAGATTGCACTGAAAACTTTTTGTTTTTCGGTCCAATCTCCCGGCCTGAGCGTGCCTGAGGCGACTGTGGAGAGAAACGACTCCCTTTTAACAGGAAGAAACCTCTGGCAGAACCAGACTCAGGAAGGGTGGCCATCCGCCTCGACCAGCTGGGGTTTGAGAAGACAGAAAGGGGGGGGGGGGGGGCGCAGCGGCGGCGGCGGCACTGTAACACCATTCAAAGGATATCTGTTGGAACAGGGAAACACGAGTTAATGACCACAATAATATCACATATACATAAAGAGAGTAAAGTGAGGAAAGGTGTGACAGATGAGGCCCCCCAGCAGTCTAGGCCTATAGCAGCTTAACTATGGGATGTTTCAGGATTACCTGAGCCATCCCTATTCAAGGTAAACACAAGAAACTTGTGCTAACGAAAAAATAAATAATAAAATAAAGGACCAGACTCAGTGAGTAATTCCCTATACTCCCTATATAGATCTGCTCCTCACACCACAACAACCATCTTTTTACAGCCACAAGCTACCTCAGCCTCTCACCAACTGCACACCAGTCACAGCGGGGTGGGGATGCAAACCCTGGTTCGGGTAGGGGGTAATGAAAGTATAGAGGGTGCCAGAGGTGGAGGCAGAACAAGACACACTAGCAGATACACTATCAGATTCAACAGACCTAACTATAAGCTTTATAAAAAAGGAAAGTTTTAAGCCTGGTCTTAAAAGTGGAAAGGGTGTCTGCTTCCCGGACATTTACTGGCAGCTTATTCCACAAGAGAGGGGCCTGATAACTGAAGGCTCTGCCTCCCGTTCTACTTTTAGAAACTCTGGGAACCTCAAGTAAACCTGCAGTTTGGGAACGAAGTGCTCTGTTAGGTAAATATTTTACAATGAGATCTTTAAGATATGATGGAGCTCGGTCATTAAGAGCTTTATATGTAAGGAGAAGAATCTTAAATTCTATTCTGAATTTAACAGGGAGCCAATGAAGAGAAGCTAAAACTGGAGAAATATGATCTCTCCTGTTAGTTCTCATCAAAACTCTGGCTGCAGCATTTTGGATCAACTGAAGGCTTTTAAGAGAATATGTGGGACAGCCCAATAATAAAGAATTACAGTAGTCCAATCTTGAAGTAACAAATGCATGAATTAGTTTTTCTGCATCACTCTGAGACAAGATGTTCCTGATTTTAACAACATTACGAAGGTGAAAGAAGGCAGTCCTAGAAACCTGTTTTATATGCGAGTCAAATGATAAGTTCTGGTCAAAAATAACTCCAAGGTTCCTCACTGTAGAACTAGAAGCCATGGAAATACCATCTAGAGTAACTATATAGCCAGACAGTTTCTCCCTGAAACGCTCAGGTCCAAAGATAACGACTTCAGTTTTGTCTGAATTTAGAAGCAGACAGTTCTGAGTCATCCAGGTCTTTATGTCTTTAAGACATGCTTGTAGTCTGACCAACCTATTGGGTTCATCTGGTTTTATAGATAAGTACAGCTGAGTATCATCAGCATAGCAATGGAAATTTATGCCATGCTGTCTAATAATGTTACCTAATGGAAGCATGTATGAAGTGAAAAGAATCGGTCCAAGCACAGAACCCTGGGGAACTCCATGACTTACTCTGGTGTGTGAGGAAGATTCTTCATTTACAAGAACAAACTGAAATCTATCAGATAAATATGACTTAAACCAGCCTAATGCAGTTCCTTTAATCCCAATAACATGTTCAAGTCTGTGTAATAAGATACTGTGATCGACCGTATCAAATGCAGTACTGAGATCCAACAGGACAAGCACAGACACAAGTCCGCTATCAGAGGCTAAGAGGAGATCATTGGTAACTTTCAGCAGTGCAGTTTCTGTGCTATGATGCACTCTGAATCCTGACTGAAACTCCTCAAACAGATTATTTCTGTGTAAGTGATCACAAAGCTGAGCTGCAACTATTTTTTCAAGAACTTTAGACATAAAAGGGAGATTGGATATAGGTCTATAATGAGCCAACACTTCTGAATCAAGAGTAGGTTTTTTAAGTAAAGGTTTAATTACAGCAACCTTAAAAGTCTGAGGTACATATCCTGTCAACAAAGACAGATTGATCAAATCCAATATGGAAGTGTCAATTAATGGGAAAACCTCCTTGAACAGTCTAGTTGGGATTGGGTCTAAAACACAAGTTGATGGTTTAGAAGAGACTATTGCTGTTGTTAGCTCAGAGAGATCAACTGGACAGAAGCCGTCTAAATACAAATCAGGTTCTAAAGATACTTCTAAAGCTGCTGTACTTGATGATACATCACTGATAATAGTGGGAAGGACTCCATCAATCTTCTTTCTGATAGAAACAATTTTATTAATAAAAAAGCTCATGAAATCATCACTGCTCAGAGTTAAAGGAATAACTGGCTCAGCAGAGCTCGGACTCTTAGTCAGACTGGCTACAGTGCTGAAAAGAAACCTGGGATTATTCTTATTCTCTTCTATCAATGATGAATAATAAGCAGTTCTAGCTTTACGAAGGGCTTTCTTATACATTGTTAAACTATCTTTCCAGACTAACTGAGACTCTTCTAAATTAGAGGAACGCCACTGTCTCTCCAGCTTTCTTGCAGTCTGCTTTAAAGCACGCAGCTGTGAATTATACCAAGTTACATGTAGTAAGATTTTAGTCCAACACAGCAGTAAGGCAGGAATCCTATTTGTAACAAATTACGAACTGATATAAACGGCAAGTTTTGTGGGCCTAAAATTACAAAACAACCGCTACTAAAATATCACTTTGTTACTGAAAAGGTTTCATTTTCCGTGCTTTGCTGTGACGCGAAGTGTATGAACAAGAGGTCCATGTGCTGCGAATTTCTCAGTCTCAAAGCTGAACGTGTCACACATTTCTGAATGTGTGTCAAAGAATCCATGCATCTTACCTTGTGCTAAATTGTGTGTCTAATGTTTAGTTGGGGATCGATTCCAGAGAAAATTTATATATATGTATATATTTTGTACTTTATTGGTAAATGATGTGTTGTGTCGTGGAAGTTGAAGAAAAATATGCCACCACTGAACGAGAGTATAAAATCCAGAAGATAATCATCACAAAGATGGGATGCAATGACTTTATACCAGATAAGGATTTAGCAGCCAACACTGGTACCAGAAGAGCAGACAAAATTGTTTTCGGACCATCTGAGGGCGATCTTTTTGTCTGAATTTTTGTTTTGGTTTGGTTTATAAGGACATTTGATAAAACACCAAGAATGACGGAAGAAAATCTACCAAAAAAAATCCATTTCATTTTGACTCACTCTTCTCCTCCTGGAGCCCGTCTCTGATTTTTTTCCTGATACTTTTCTCCATCCTCCTCTCTTCTTCCTCCTCCGTCAGGCACGTGCTTCGTTGGTTGAGGGTCCCATAGAGCGCAGTGGCCTCCCGTGGAGTCAGGAAGTCCAACGTGGAGACACAGGTGACATAGTGGTTCTTCCATGCGCCAAATTGCCTTTCTCCAGCGGTGTAAGGAAGAAACCAGCCTCTTCTGATACACCGACCTGCCCAGAGACAGTCCTGGAGAGAAGAAGAGGATTTTGATTTTTTTTTTTTTTTTAGAAATAACCCAAAAACTACAATCTTAAACACCCCTAACCTGCTCCGCTAGGATCCTCCAGTGCCAGCTGACTTGGGCAGCCCTACAGAGGTCCAGCGGGGACAGAAAGGACATCACATACAGAGATAGAAACCGAGGTAGCACCGCAGTGAGGTCCACTCGAGTTACCGGAACCGTCGCAATCAGCAAATCCCTGCAGTACCTGCTCAAATTGTCAAGACGTTTTCAATTAAAAATAAACTCAACCTGAAGGGTTTCAGACTGAGATTACACGAATATGCAGAGAAAACTTTGCAGAAACGGTCTTACTTTAGTTGCGACTTGGCGGAGCGTGTTAGCAGTGAGTGCAGCAGGTGTTTCCGCTGGGTGTCATTCCAAAGGGCAAACCAGTGCAGCACAAGGCTCACCCGCTCCTCAAATAACTGGGAGGAGATGAGAAAGAAACATAAACAAAACCGTGTCTACTTACAAATAATATGGAATGCTTAAGCATCCTTTTGAATTATTAAAAAAAATAAAAATAAAATGCACAGCCATAAAAATAATGTATTTACACATTTATTGAGTTGGGGGGGTTAGACTATCTGAACAGATAAGAGCAATGAGGGAATTATTGGTGAAGTTGCACATGATTTTACAAGATGTGGATTTCATCAGGATTTTTTTTAATCAGATATATCCACCACGAATTGATCAAAGAAATGTAACATTTACAAAACAAGGGATTTACGGTTCATTCATTTATTCACAAACAACTCATTTCCACCCTTTGATCTGGCAGGAAAATAACAGCTGCGACTGACCATTTTTGCAGGACTCCATTTGGATTGGTGGAAAGAACATGTCCACATCGCACATATTTATCCATCCATCCATTATCGTCAGCTTATCCGATGTCTGGTCATGGAGGCATCAGGTCCGAGGGGGGGGGGACCAAAACATCCCTCCTTCCTCCAGCTCCACCTGGGGGAGATGTTCCCAGCCCAGATGGTATATGTAATCCCTCTAGCGTGTTCTGGGTTTACCCCAAGGCCTCCTCCCAGTTGGACGTGCCCAAAAAACCTCTAAAGCCTCGTTTCCACTATGCAGTCCGGTACGGGTCGGTTCAGAACGGTTCGCGTATTTCAGTGTTTCCATTACCACGAAAGCGTACCGGTCCCATGGGACCCATTACCATTTCTGTAACCCTTCTGCTTGGGGTACCGAGCACACAGGACCGGTTACAGGCTCTGCTCTCTGTTGTTGGTGAGGAGGCTGTGCAGCAGGAGCTCGATGGCGCTGTGCAAAACGAAAAAGTTTTCCAGCTGATTGCCGCAAAAATGGCAGAGAGTGGTTTCAACCGGACCGCGAGCCAGTGTCGCATTAAGCTGAAGAAGCTTGGAGGTGGCTCGAAATTATGGATGTTATTTGTTATTTGCTATTTACGCTTCGGCACGCACTCCGCCCACCCGAGGGTCCTCTTTGTACAGTGGGAAGGCAAGCTGACCCCAAAGCGACCCGACCCGTACCGTTCTGAACCGACCCGTACCGCACCGATACGAAGTGACTCGAACCGTACTGACAGGCTTAAAAGGAGATGACCAGGAAGTAACCTAATCAGACGCCCAAACCACCTCAGTAATTGGGTTGAATTGGACTGTATATATATTCAACGTGCCTCGAGATGACATTTGTTGTGATTTGGTGCCATATAAATAAAACTGAAATGAACTGAATGGAATTGAGGAGGTCCTTGCACTGCCCGATAATATCCTCAGTTCAGGTCAGTAGTTCTCCACTCGGGCCTTTCCCTTTCTGAGTCGCCGAATGGTTTGCCAGTACATCTTTTGAGGCCAACTGAGAGTCCTTCTCCATGACCTCGTTTCTCATACCCGCGATTTTGCTTCCGCAACCACCAACACCGCAGCCTTTTTAGCCACTCTGTACCAGTGAGCTGCTTCAGGTGACCCATAGGACAACCACGCCCTTTAGGCATTGTTCTTCAGTTTGGTGACTTCCCTCACTGGTATCCACCAGTGGGGTCCTTCGATTACCATCACAACAGGCACCGGTGACACCCTGGCCACTGCTTCTGGAATTACATCCGGGGTGGATGATCCATTCGGATTTAATAATCTCCAACCTTGCCCGGTAGGCGAGAGAAACTCTTCCGGATGGGGAGTTGAAGATATCACGGACGGGGACCTCAGCCAGACGTTCCCGATTCACCCTCACTACCCTTTGGCCTAAGGTGGTCTGGTACCAGGTACATTCATGAACCACCTTATGCTCGAACATGGTGATTGTAGTAGCCAATCCATGACTACATACACACACATACACGCACATTTAGGTGTTGATTTATATTGTCTGTTTGACATTGACAAAAGACTGCCTTTAGAACGCTTGCACATGCACATTAATTCAGGAGAAACATTACATTTAATATAGAACCGGGTTGCTTCATCACCTGTAACTCACCCATTTTTTTTTCAACTATAATTCTCACACTAAAATACCCACATTTGTTTGCTACAAATTGCATCCATCTAGGACCCTGTACAAATATCACAGACCTTGTGTTTTAATGTCACCCCAGTAGTGGGGTGGGTTGTAACACTTGGAGAAATGAAGCAAAAACAGAGGCCACACCATAGAATATGCTTGAAAAATAGATGTATTAGAATAAAAGAACCATCCAGAACAATGCATGTCTCTGTGAAACTCAAACACACTACGGTTTTCTCAAGAGTGTGTGTGTGTGTGTGTGTGTGTGTGTGTGTGTGTGTGTGTGTGTGTGTGTGTGTGTGTGTGTGTGTCCACAAGAAAAAACTTTGGTAACAATATGAGTGTTTAAAGATGCTCCCCTACATTGGGAACATCACTGGATCCCCGGTCTCTCAACAGCAATCTGCTCAGTGTGACTGACTTGCCCTTCTCTGAAACCTCATCAGATGATCAGATGATTTTATCGGTGGAGTTTAATTCGCCTGCCAAAAAAAACCCCATCACATTTTCAAAAAATGAAACGCTGGTTTCATCTGAAATAAACAAAACACCATTTTATCTGAGCGTGACCTTCCTTGTTGTTTTTTTTTTTTTTTAATGAGTGCGAGAAGGGAGGATTTATTCCCACCTGTTTCAAATCAGGTTAATTGGGCTTCACCTCGACTTCGACGTGTCAGCGTACTGACGTAATTCATTATGAGCGTTCAGCGTGTTCAATCTCCTTTAGCCGACCACAGCACTGACCTTTGGAGATAGTAGACTTCTGTACTAGCTAATTTATGCACAATAGGTACTATATCATAGTAATGAAAATGACTAAGAAAAAAAAAAAGACTTCTCAGGATGAGCTCTATGCACAGCTGACCTGCAGGTTGCTCCGTTTGTTGTGGAGGGGCGTCCAGCTGCTGAAGAGGGCCTCGGACCGCACCTTGGGGACTCTCTGGGGTTCATAGTCTGTCCCGTTGAGCTGCCAGCGCTTCACGGAGTGCGGGCTGGATCCCAGGCTCGCCTCCATGCATTAGCCGAAGATAACCCCTCGTGTTCTATTTAAAACTCCCAAAAAATACTCCCGTTAGGTTTAGTTTCCCTTCAGTTAAAGGGTGCAACTGCGCTGCTTTCCGCAGCCGGTAACCTTAGAGACGCACCAACAAAGGGATGAGCGCATTCCTTCACACAGCCCATCCCATAATCGTGACTGTTGCTAAGGAAATGGGTTAAAGGTCGAAAAAGAAGAAAGTAATGATGGTTAATAATATACAATATACAAACAGCGGACTAAAAACTGCTTTTTTCAACTGAGGAAAATCTCCAAACTCAGGAAAATGGAGTCACAAAATGATTTGGAGCTGATTAATGCATTTGTGTCTTCGCGTTTGGATTATTGTAATAGTTTGTTTTCATGTCTAAACAAGAAGGAGCTGTCTCGCCTGCAGTTAGTGCAAAACTCTGCAGCGAGAATTCTGACCCGCTCTGAGGACTCACTTAACCCCTATTCTTAAAGCTCTTCATTGACTGCCAGTTTCTTCTAGGATACATTTTAAAATTTTGGTTTCAACTTTCAGAGCATTGCAAAGGAAAACCCATTATTTCCTATATGTTTTTCAATACCCCCCAAGCCATGTGACCTAGTGACTCCAAACCAATGCAGACTAGTTCTCCTATGTAGTACCAACCACACACACCTTTTTGTACACCGATTGAATGCACACTCTATTTTATATTAATTTCTTTAAACGAACTTTGTTTTGTTAATTATATTTTTGTTTCAGATCTTCCTGTAATAAAAAAAAACCAAAACCTTACACTCAAGATGATCTCTAGACCAAGCCAGACAACAGTTATTTGTCAGATAGTTCAATACCAAGTTTATTTGCCTGTGAGAGGCTATAAAATATGGCGGTGAAGCCACCAAATAGGAACTGCGTCGTCATCTCAGCAATAAATAGACATATCAAAACAAAACCTTGCACTTGGACAAGGCACAATTCTCCAATCTCTCCATAAGAAATGAATGGGATTCTTACAAAAAATAAAAATAAAGATAGTGGATGCAAAATATTATTTCATACAGAGGTGTGTCTTATCAGTGCCACATAGCAGCACAGTTCTACATTGGTCTGGGGTGTTTGGGTTCCATAACATGGAAGCTATTGAGCAAAAAGCTGTTTTCCACAAGAAATTAATGGAATTCTTAAAAAAAATAGAGGATGCAAACTATTACTTCATATTGAGGTGTCTATGGTTGGTACTACATAGGAGAACTGTTCTGCATTGGTTTGGAGTCACTAGGTCACAAGGCTTGGGAGGTATTGAAAAAAAGAGACCATTCCCTATAGGAAATAATGGCTTTTCCTTAAAATAAATCATATAAAATAGCATGTGCATACAATTGATGTAAAAAAAAAAAAAAAAAAAAAAAAGGTGTGTGTGGTTGGTACTACATAGGAGAACTATTCTGCATTGGTTTGGAGTTAGGTCACATGGCTTGGGAGGTAGTGGAAAAAAAAAGACACCTTATTTCCTTATGGTGAATATCTGTCGAATATCCAATATCAAACCAACTTCACCACGGTCCTTACATCAGTGATCTGATCCAGTCTTCCACCCCAGCTCGGGATCTGAGGTCTGTGGATCAGAATCTTCTGATGGTGCCACGCACTCGTTTCCGGACCAGAGGAGACCGATCCTTCCAGGCTATTGCTCACAGGCTTTGGAATGATCTTCCGCTCTCTCTGCGTTCGATGGAGTCTGTTGACGCCTTCAAAAGGCAACTTAAGACCTATTTATTTGTTCAGGTTTTTTCTTAATTGTCTTAGGGCTGCTATGATTGTCACTGAGTTGCCTTGGCCTTTTAAACTTATACTTTTATGTACTTCCCAACTGTGCGTTTCTATTGTACCTGTAAAGTGCTTTGTGACAAGGCAACTGTGAAAGGCACTGTACGAATAAAGATTACTTACTTACGTAGAATTAAAAAAATTTAAAACAAAAAAACCACAAAAAAAGGTTTATTAAACCCTGTGGGGAAATTCAGTCGTTCACCAGCTCACAAGTTAGATAAAAATAGTATTGCAGTTAGTAAATAAATGCATGAAAAGACAACTGATAAAATACAGATCCAAAGAGTAGCGCAATCAAACCTAATGGATAAGTTGAGAAGAGAATTGCACAAGTCGGGTAATAATAATAAATAAAAGTAGTAAAGAGTTAAAAAAAAAAAAAAAAAAACTTATCCCACACACTGAAGCTATTGAGTCTGAGGGCAGAGGTGACAAACGATCCTCTGGTCCACTTCTTTCTGCAGCGCAGTGAGATGAACTGCCATATCTTTTCTGGGCGGCCAGGATGCTGCGGAGAGGGTGGTCCTCATCCCTCCTCAGTGCAGACTTCTCCATCAAAGAGCTCAGCGTGTCCAGCCTCAGTCCCGTTACTAAGGAGGCCCTTTTCCCACCAGTTTCTTCAGCCTCCCCAACAGACAGCGGCATGAAAGCGAATGCCCACCACCACCGACTTGATGGAACACGTGGAGCATCTCACTAGACGTAAAAGGACCCCAGCCTCCTGAGGAAATGCACTCTGCTCTGTCCTTTGTGGCTCAAAGTATCAGTACTCTCCGTCTCAGCGCACACCTAGATATCTGTAGGTCTCCACCATCTCAATGTCCTCATTCTGGATCCACACGGGCAGAAGTGAGGGTCCAGTCCTGGGGAAAATCCACCGTCCTTGGTCTCTGCAGCGTACCGCTGCTGCTCGCCACTATGTCAGAGACGCAGTTCCTCAGTGCAGTTCATGACCCAGCGAGTAACGAGAGGGACCCACGGCAAATAACCGCAGAAATGATGTAGCCCGTAGAGCAGTTTCCCCAAACCCTGGTCCTCGAGGACACACCGCCTTGCTCCAACATGCATGACCGAAATAAGTGGGCCAGTTCTTTAGCTTTTTTTTCTTTTTTTTTAAGCTTTGTAGAAAACTGAAGATTCATTCGAATCAGGCGTGCTGGTTCAGGGAAACATGAAAAAACATGCAGTGTGCCCAGAGTGGACTGCATCCTCTACACCCGGGTATTCCCTGTACGTGAACTGGGGAGGGTTCCGTTGTGAATCCCACCTGAAGCCTGAGCACCCGGAGAAGTCGCCCCAGAGTCTTCATGACGTCTGACGGCAGGGCCACTGTTCTGTCGTCGTTTCCGTTGCCTAGACGCTAGGTGGTCTCGTCAAATGATCAATGACTTATTTTTAACATCTGGACCAAAAATCATGATTAACGGTGATGCAGGGCAGGGTTTTTTTTGTTTGTTTGTTTTTTTAAGAGGCACTCTTCTCTCTCCCCGTTCTCTGTTTTCCTTTTCAATGATTTTTCAAAAAATCATATGCAAATTCATACTTATCAACATATTTATTGAGTCGATAAAAATTAGAAATCAACAAAGAGGTTAACAGTATAACTTAACCCTCCCCCCAAAAAACAAAACAAAAACAAAACACACACTTGCTGAAATAAGCGGCCAGACAAAATAAACTCTGATTTACAATAAAAGCAGCGTCAAAGTGATTATCTCAGAACTCACGAATCCTAAAAGCTAAAAAAATTAAAAATAGTAATCAATCACGGACTACGAAAATGTCACTTCAAAGTTAAAAACCCGATGAGGTTAAAAAAAAAAAAAAAAAAACACGATTGAATTAAAAAGAAAAAAAAGAAAAAATATATTAAGGCATGGTTGTGGCAACATTTGGAAAAAAATTTACGTTTTTTTTTTTTTTTTTACGACGTCAAAAACCAAGACGCCGGTGCTAATGTGCAACGCGTTGCGTGGATATGTGCAAATGTACTCGATGCTCAACAGTCTGTGTTGGACTTCCGTAGTGTCGAGCCACAGGTGTGCCGTGAAAAATCTGGAGGAACACGCTGTGAAGCATCTATGCTGAGAATCCGCTGTGCATTCACGTGCTTTTTTTTTTTTTTTTGGCTGGTTTAAAACCATTTTAGTTGACGAATATTCGCTACCTCAGGGGGGATCTATTGCTTCTTTCTTTTAAAGCTTGCACGCCTGTGCGTATAGAATCTGAAAAAAGTCAAAAACGCTCTGGGTCTTTAGTCTGCCAGACATTCGCCGATCTGATCGCTTTGGTTAGCGACGTTTTTTCCGAATCCAGACTGTTGGAAATGAGTGAACACGCGACAAACTGGGATGGAGGCGAGTCGATATGTAGAATATAATGCGCCGCAGGTCATGGCTTCGACCGCTCTTTGACCACATAAAAACAATATACTGCATCTGACTCATCACGAGAAGAAGGGATATTCAATCATAGCTAAGTCAATTTTTTTCTTCCGTAAGATAAGATTAAAGCTTTTTTTCTACTTAATATCAGCAACCGGTGCATCCGTATGAGGCCAATCTTAAAACACACCCATCCTCCTGTGCAGGCAGGGAATGCTGGTGAATAGCTCCGGAGCCTTTTCTGGTAAAAACACATCGGAGAAGCAGTGCCTGCAAACTGGCTTCAAACTCCACCTAAATCTGTCACTTCCCCTCCAAGTGGCAGGAAACAAACAAAGAGGTAAAGAAGAAAGGGAAGGATTAAAAATCTAAATTTAAAAGAAAAAAAAAAAGAAGACAGAAAAATCACATGCTGGATGTCCTCGGGATTTCTTGAGAGTCGGCCAGATTCAATTTTTGTCTGGAGGGGAACAGGGTCAAGAAAAAACCAACAAAAACAGGCAAACTTCCAAGTTTAAAAAAAGAAAGGAAAAAAAAAAAAGTACATTTTTCTCTTTATTACTTAGTTACTAAAATCCTAAAGGCAAAACTTTCGCTTTCAATACTTGTAAATACGGAAGCCCAGAGCGGACGTGGTACGTATAAACTTTTTTCTGATGGTTTTCTCGAGATAACAGATAATTAACTCGTTATCTCAAGAAAACAATGATTGTTTTCTCGAGATAACGAGTTAATTTACCGATGGTTTTCGAGGCCACTTTTTCTCCCCAGTCCGCCCCTGTTTATGTGTTTATATGTATTTCTGGCAAAGGTGTACCCATTGTTACCCCCCTCTCATTGAAAACTGAATAAAGTAGCCGGGGACGGCCGGCTCGACTGCAGCTCAACAGGCGTTTACACCTCAGTGATCCTGTTGATATAGTCAGCTTCATCAGTGACAAGCTGAGGGGACCAGGCCGTCTCCATGGTTACCGAATGATGCACGAGAGGTGCCGTTATCGTTTTCTCGCGATAACGAGATAAATAACTCGTTATCTCGAGAAAACGAAATGCTTGTCACACCAGCGCGAAGAAATACGGAAGAAATAAAATGTATCTAAAAGCAAGTAAGGATGAATATTTTTAAGCATCAAAAGGATACATCGAAGAACTCAGCTCCTCAAGCTGTGGGGAAAAAAACAAACAACAAACATTTAATCTTTTATTATACATTCTGCCAGTTTGTGTCCGTCAGAACCTGTAAAATCCTCTAAGACATCATCCTGTTCAACGTGCAACAAGCCGACAGAACTCTTTAAGAGCTAGGCACATGCAGGAGGGGGCGGATAAGCAACTAATCCTCATCCGGATAACACGGAGAATATGCAACAGCACTGCAAGTTCAATTTATCATAGAATTATAAGCAAAATTCCTTTGATACCAAAACTTGTAACATTTGAGGATGCTAAAAACAAGCTATTGAGCATACAAAAAAAAAAAAAAAAAGGAGGTACAAATATGAGGTTGAAGCCTCGCTAATCTAGAAAGAAACAGCCTTACGTTAAACAGCAACTTGTCCATGTTGGTGTCGCTGGCCATTTTCTTCTGGTCCTCAGGCATTTCATCCACCTCCCCGTAGAGGTCAAAGTGCAAGCGTGCCAGCTTCTCCTGCATCTCTCTCACTTGCTCCATTTGGCCGATAGAACACTCATTGCCTGGCACAAAGAAAACAGTTGAGTTGCCCTCGGGAGAAGATCTGCCATTTTCTTTAGAAAACAAGTTTGATTTAACAGTGTGTGCTCTTAAGAAGCGCTTCATATACCAAACGCCTGTAGTTTTCCTGAGTGGAAGTCGTTGAGGAGACTGAGCAGGCCGTTCTCCATTTCCTGCACATCTGAGACGTCAGTGAGAAACGAGTGTTGGATGATGGGGGCTGTCTGGCCCTGGTTCTGATTAGCTTTGCCTACCGAACCCTGCTGACATCTGGGTTTATCTCTGAGACCCCTGGGAAAAGTCAACGAGTGCAGATTTGCAGTTATGATTACCAGATAATGATTATTTAATAAAAAGATGACAGAGGCTGCAGATGCTACCTTCTATTCTTGCTCTTTTGGCTGGAGTGAGTTCCCATGTTGTGGCTGTAGCCGACATGCCTTCCTCCGGAGGCAGCGCCACTCTTCCGGCCAGAGCCACCGGTCGGAGCAGGCGTGTTGGAAGTCCTCGGACTCTTTCTTTTTAGCTTTCGCTCTTCCATAACTTCATGTTATGGTGGAGTCTTGGGTAGCAACCGGGCCAGCAAGCCGAAGAACGTCACGGTGTCACTAGGCGCAGCAAACAGAACCGCGAGCCCGTCCGAAGCCAAGCTTATCACCGCTAACATTAGCTAAACACTTAGCTAGTCGGCTAATCGTTCAACTCCAGAAAAAGACATTCGGCTATCGTGGCAAAAACACGAGCCAACAAACCTATTTACAGACAACTGCAGCACAGCAAACCCAATAACACCCGTGTCGGTGACAGGTTGTCATCAAGGTTTAAACATTCGCTAAATCGTAGCAATTTCCGTACGTAACTCGTAGGCTAGCAGACTAGCCTGCAGCTATTAAGTGCGAAAACTTCCTGTTTTGGTGAGACGCAACAGCGCCGGTAGGGGCTGAATTCCAAATCGCACAGTACTCAAGGTTACAATTTCACCGAAAAATATTCATTTTAATTAAAACATGTGGAGTTTCCTTACACATTGTAGTGATATAATTATAAATTATTGAGCTTTGGGAGATCAAAAGTGCAACACTTTTAGTAAAAGCTTCTAGAAATTTTTAATGGGTTTCTTAATTGCTTTGGATAGACATGAATCCAAGCCGTCACGAATCCTAACGGTCCTAATCAGTTTAAAGAGGCTTTTTTTTTTTTTTTAAATCGCTCTTCTTTGGGTCTTTAAAAATATGTTGAGAACAATGTTTGGAAATAAAATCCAATAACTAAAAATTATCTTTGAACCAATTTGATTTGAGACATGGACACCATTATAAGATTTTTCTCCTGCTTTTGAAACAAATTTTGGTTCAAATTCATGGAAACCTCATTCTTATATAATTTGGTGGTTATGAATATACAACGCCATACTATAACATTTTTTTTATATTAATGTACTTGTAAATGTACTTGCATTTTTTTATGTTAATTATTATTTTAAAACAACTGTCCCTGTCTGTGACTATTTGTTCAAAAATCGGCAAATTTTCCTTCAAAGTCGTCTAAACCGAACTGTGACCAGCGTGCATTGTCTGAGAGACGCCACAAGAGGGTGATAAGTGCACATCTAATAGTGCTTCTCTCGCGTCTAAATGAAGCATTTTTGGTAATACTTTTAAAACCTCAATTAACTGTGCGTGTTTTCCACAAATACAAACTATATTCAAAATTCAAATTGGTTGGATACCAGAGCACCATTCAAGTTTTCAGGAGCAACAGGAAATAGTTTGGACTGAAAAAGGTTTTGAGTGCGGTGCTCTTGAATAGCGAGTCAATTGCACAAATAGAAACCTTTATTCAATTATACTGACACTGAAGGGGAAAAATTCCTCTGTGTTTGTGTGTGTGTGTGTGTGTGTGTGTTTGCAAATACACTGCAGATATCAGATTAGGGACTACATTCCAGTGGTTTGTAATATGTGACCCATTCAGGTCTGATCATTTAGAGATCTGGCAATGACGAATAGTGCAGCAGAAGTTTGGTCACAAACCCAGTGATCAGCCTCCTAATTGACAATAAAGATATTCGCAGATTTTTTTTTGCACCCACACATTTCTGTATTTAACTTCTGGTATAGTATTCTAATATGAAAAATAGTCGGATGGCTATTTGAAGAATTGATTCCCCCTCCCCCCCCCACATCGGTAGCCTAGTTTTTGTCTCTAAAATTGTCTCAAAAGACCCAGAATAAATACTTTCTCATCACGCTCACCCATTGCATTCCCCTTTTTCACTAAATCTTGATGGACAGAGATCAAGTGAAAAAGGATCGTGTCACGGATTTTTCTACACAATCTTAAAACAGCATCAAAGGAAACCTGTTGCCGTTTTATTCGGTTTTATAAGCGGACGCAAAACATGTTGATTTTATTTGGTAAAATGGCGAATTTGTCTTTGATGTGACACTTTCATGTCGACATTTGGTCTGATGCTGACCTTCTTGGCCAGGAACTACTTGGAAGAAGATGTGTTGTATCTTAAGGGGAGCTTCTTCGCCAAACAAAGGCAATAAATCAAACTGCCTAAAACATCTGCGGTGTTGTGTTACCAGGCTGCTGATAACCAAACCTGTCTACTTGAGACATCTTCCTTTTTTTTTTCTTGTTTGGTGTTTCAAACTAAACTAAATAACCTCAACTGAAACCGTCAACCTATCACTTGGCTCATTTTTAAGTGGCGTGAACTGTATTTACTGTTTAATTAAATCTAGTCTGTCAACAGATTTGAGTTCAAACATCAGATGCGTGACGAAAAGAGGCAGCTTCCTTTTTTTTTTCCACTTCCTTTTTTCATTTTTAGGACGATCTGGTTACAACAAACAAATCAAAAGAAGTGGGCAGAAATTGATCTAAATCTTGAAATTGTGCCAGAGGATTCTTTTTTGAAAAACTACCCACTGTGGAACGCCGGCCCATGCCGACAGATTATCTTCCCTCTGCTTTGCTTTACATTTCTTTAATTTAAATTTTTTTTTTCCTGGTTTGCGAGCTCCTGTTTTTAGTGTGTGTTCGCTGCGAGACAGTCGCTAAGTGAGGTGAACCAGGATAAAATGTTACAGATGAAAACATTTAGACTTTCGCCTCCGTGCAGCCATTAACTTAGTGGGTACACGCACACACACACGTACACCTATCTCTCATCAGTAATTGCAGTGTAGGTGCTGTTTTGCAGAGCTGGATTCTGGACACAGCCAGTTCCTTCTTTTCTCCTGTGCATAGCTTGTTGAATTATGCATTTGGATTGTAAATGAGCGACAGCTTGTTTTATTTCACACCCTTTTTAACTGTTAATTCGAATTTTTCCTGCCTCTGCCCGGCGTAGCATTATTCCAGCAATTTAACACGCAATGTGCAAATCCAGAAAAAAAACGTCCCAATCTGGGACTTAAAGAGACAAATGAAACAAAAAAACTAGCAGTTAAGCTGATTTAATCAGAAGCGATGAGAGCACTATACGCACGATTTGATTTGTATTTTGGACTCCAATGCCTAATCTCATTATTTCTCACTGTTTTTCGAATTGAAGTCTCCTTCTCTCTGAGGACTTGACCTCCAATCAGTGCAGAAATGTTGCATCAATCTGAAATAAAAGCAGGAAGGACGCTTCATTCTTTCTATTCATGAGTGCGCTCCTTTTTCAATCCTGCGCATCCAGAAGTGTGAGAAAAAACTCGGAAAGAAGCCACTTTGTGTTTGTGTGTGTGTGTGTGTGTGTGTGTACGCGTATATACTGGAAATTAGGGTTAAAGTAGAGGGTTACAAGTGTGTCTGTGTGTTTTCATCTCAGCAGCTGTGACCCAAAATAAGATGTTCTTATTCCTCTTACACCATCACACATTAACAGATACTCACATGCTTGGAGTGAGTGCTTTCTATTAAAAATGACCAGATTTATATCTTTCTCACTTGGCGTACGGATAAATATGAGAGGGAGCCGGACATCTTGTTGTCCATTTGTCCTCCATCCAAGGACAGGGAGGGAGTAACGCACTCACACATACACAGCGCACGCAGGGATGGACAGGCAGAGATGAATGGGCCAGATCTGCAAGAGAAAGAGCATAAAAGAAAGTAATTTGTGGGGGGGGGAGACAAAAAAACAAATGGGTCACCTTTATAACATTTTGAAGAGGTTATTTTTGTCTCAAACAACTGACATCCTTAGACCTATTGCAGAAAGTGGTTTAAATGTGGGATTTTGTATACAGTGAGGCAAAGTTTTTAGTGCTTGTAAAATCTGAGCAAGGACTAGATTGTCTCAAATTTTATGTTCATTATTCACCTGAGCTGAAGCTAAAATGAAATGTTTGTCACAGTGCGATGTCGTTTCACAGTACAGTTGCGGTATACCATGCAAGACATGGCACTAAAAAACTTTGTGAACCTTCTGCCTTCTACTCAGCGACCGATTTCAGTTTATTTCAGAACTGTCGCCTTGAGTCACCTTTATGGTTCTGCGTGACAAACTAAAAACACATGTCAAAATGTCATACATTGGTGCAGAATGTGTGGGAAAAGTTGGCACCTGTTTTGGGAATAAAAAAAAGATGGAAATTTGTATCTTCTTCCATCCGTTACCATGCAAGAATGATATTATTGGATTCATCTCGTGCAGGTTTGAATTCTCTCTGCATTCATTCCGCATGTGCTACACAGATGCACTGGCAGGAATTTGCGAACGTCTGTAGGCAATGAAAGCGCTAATGCTAATCATTATCAGATTAATATGAGAATAAACATTCAAATTCAGAAATTGCAATGACGTGGAAGGAGAGTTTCTCCAAGATCCAGACCAACAATAACAGTAACAGTCATTGATACTCGTTCATTGTTTATTAAGGTAAATAATTCTCATTCTCACTATGTAGGTTGCAGCTCACGCTGTGCGGTCACTCTTTTGGCATATCCTCTTTAACTTTTGTCCCTTTCTCGTTCACTTCCCCGTCTCCTCCCCTTCTCCTTCCTCCCCTCTCCCACTGGCCTCTTCCTGTCCTCCCCTCACCTCTCTGTAGAGGGTCCAAGTGACATTTGGCTGTCCCCTGCCTCGAGGGGGTCCAGGAGATGCAGACATTTTTGGCAGGCAGGCACAGGGAAGTCTAGGGGTCCTGACGGAGACTCCTGGACTAGGAAGAGAAAAAGGACAGGGCACGTTATAAACTAGACCCTGAGTCACAAACATACTCACACTTTCAGGGTGCACATGCACAAGCAACACTTGCACAAGCAGGGAGCCAACACAGGCGCACTGTGAAACAAGCTAATATGCATGTGCACAAACAGTCGTGAATCCAACCAATAAAAATGCCTGCAATGACGACACGTTTGGATGGTGAATGTGAAAGGACGAGAGAAGCTAACCCAATGAAAAAGTTTTGTAAAGTGACATCTTAAACTACTTCGAAATGTTCAGTTTCTTACTCTGTGATATCAGATTTGGAAGCGACGGAGGAAAACATTTGGATGATATGATCAACAAAATCTATTCAGACGATCTATGGAAGTTTTTCTGTGCCATCAGAGTTTGAATACGAATTTCTAATATTGAATTTTTACAGCATCAAAATCAGACTTTGAATTTGAAAAACCAACAGTGTAAAAAAAAAATCAATTTCTAAAAACAAAAATGTGAAAAAAAGTGTAAAAATATTCAACATCTAAAAAAAAAATTCAACATCTAAAAATTCAGTGGAAAAAAATTCTACTTAAAAAAATTCAGTGGAAAAAGAACCAGACTCAACATCCGGTAAACAGGGAGAAGCAATCGATCCCCGTCTCAATTCATCCAACGGCAGCCAATCAAGTTGCGCTCCATTGGACAGATCAGCTCAATAGATATTGAGTAATATCTATTACTCAATTTTACTAACTCAAATGGCAAATAAAGTAAACTCACTCACCGAAGCACCATCACCCGCGTTGGTGGACATGGCTGATCTGTCCAATGGAGCGTAACTTGATTGTCTGCCGTTGGATGAATTGAGACAGGGATCGATTGCTTCTCCCTGTTTACCCAGATGTTGAGTCTGGTTCTTTTTCCACTGAATTTTTGTTTAGAGGTTGAATTTTTTTACACTGATTTTTGTTTTTAGAAGTAGATTTTTTTTTACACTGTTGGTTTTTCAAATTCAAAGTCTGATTTTGATGCTGTAAAAATTCAATACTAGTAATTCGTATTCAAACTCTGATGGCACAGAAAAACTTCCATACAGACCTACCATCAAAACGACTGAAATGATTTCATCCATCCCAAACCAGACTTGTACTGACGACAGAAGCGACAGTATTGTGTGTAAAGATGAGAATGAAAGCCACAAACTGTTCGGTGTCCTTGGCTGTGCATTCAGACCGTCGAGTTCAAAAACCGGTGTCTGAAGGTGCATTAAACTAAATTCATTCAAACACTGGATGTGAAACAAGAGTAACAGCTTTACAAACGGAACCAAAACTGCAAACTCGCACGGCTCTTCGTCTCATATAAACCAGAGCAATGTCGTCTCTGGTGTTTAACGCGTCTTTTTTTGGAGGCCTTTTCAGACGAGGAAAAAAATCCTTTCTTCTCCCCGTAACACAGAATAGTGAAACCTGAATGAACACCGAAGGGTCCTCCAGCGATGACGTCTTTCCTCCGCTTTATCTTAACAAAGCAATTTTTTTTTTTTTTGCTTTGCTTTGCTTTGCTTTGCTTTGCTCAGCAGATATTTACACTGGAAAAAAAATCAAAGTCTTACCAAGTATATTTGTCTCATTTAAATATCTCATTACACTTAATATAAGACACAACTGCCTAACAAGCTATACATCTGGAATTTCTTGTTAAATGAAAAAGTCTTGAAAACAAAATGTTTTGAGTCACATATCATATGAAACAAGCTTTTTTTTTTTACATTTGAAGAGGTTTTTAAGCTAATTTCAAGATCACTTTTATCTCAAAAGTCCCAAATATCACATCTTATATCAAGAAATCTTGACAAGCCGATTTTCACTAGTTCCATTGGCAGATTTTTTTGCTTATTTCAAGCAAAAACGTCTTGTATTTGTTGTTTTTCATACTTAATTTTGGGGGGGCATTTTTTCCAGTGTAAGGCGGATCTGGTTAGATTTCAGAATATTGCCTCTCAAACACTTTTTCCTGTAAGTGTTGTGAAAAGATGATCATTTTTGGGGGGGAATTTGTAGAGTATAGTAAGCAAAAACATTTGAATTTGTTTTCACAAATTTGCCATGAAGCGAGTATCCTCTACACTTTTTGGTGGAATCTTGGCAGTTTCTTTTGTACAAACTCTGTATTCTGCTCTCTGTAGCATGACTCCTCCGAGGCTGGAGAATTTTGACAGAAATCTATGAACATTTTCAGTGAAAAGTTATCACTGTATGAGTAAATATGTGCTCCTGCGGGCTGCTGAGGAATGGGAACAGATGTGCAAATGTGATACAAGGTTGTTCAATCAATGTGCAAACACATTAATAATAAATAGAGAAGCAAAACAATCCCAAATTTGTATAAAATCATCCAAAGGCCCATTCTGACGGACAGCTTTGGTGGCGTGGCAGTCCTCTTCTCCCACCACTCATCCGTCTATTTTCTCTCTCCACTCTGAGCCATCTCTCGGCTCTCTTAAGAGAGATAATATGCTGGTCATCAGGGGAGCGAGAGAGCGATGGGGAGATGGAGATGTGGGGCTAATTGCGGGGTGTCGTAGCACGTTGGAGCGCCACAACCCACTGTTTCGGCTCAGCAGTAATTACCTGGTAGCCGCAGATGTTCCGTGCCATTGTTGTGCAGCCACGGATAGATGGACAGAGAGGAGGGGAGACAGAAAGAGGGAGTCCAGCTTTCGCCAGGCGGCTGCAAACTTCTGCACGCACGAAAAGAAACAGTGACCACCTTTTTCTCCCCATTTGTTCATCCTTTTTTTTTCTTTTTTTTTAACCATTATTTTATTCATCTCTTTCAATCCATTATCAAAGTAACCCTTTTATATCTGCACCTTGAGTGTTGATGGCTGATGGTGGTGTAAATTCTTTGTGTGTTTGTGTGTGTGTGTGTGTGTGTGTGTATACGGGGTGCAGCCTCCCCACTGATGCAGAACAAAGTAGCGTAATAACTCAGACACTGAGCTGACCCTCTCTGCTGCTCTCAAGTACACTTAATGGAGGTGAGTGTGTGTGCGCGCGCGCGCGTGTGTGTGTGTGTGTGAATAGAAAGAAAGAGAGCAAGCATGTATATGTATCTCTCAGTCGGTTGGATTTGAATTTGACTTCGTGCACATACCCTGCTGTGTGTTTGTATACCTGCATGTGTGTATGCATAACTGAGTGAACGTATCCTGTTTCTTTAGTATAGACGTGTGTGTGTGTGTGTGTGTGTGTGTGTGTGTGTGTTGAAATTGCTGATCCCTCCAGGGGTGAATTGTTATGGATGCTGTTCTGTTCAAATTACTGTTATTTGTTTCCTTTAAAACGAGATAATTGCAGCATTGCCGGTCGCACCGTGTGTATGTGTATTCACACGTGCATTGGCTTGTTTGCTTCCTGGTTCATTGTTTGTTTGTGTCGCACCACAGACCCCTCGAATTTCTTTAGCATGGACACATTTTCGGTCTGGTATCAAAATTCGTTCTGTTGCAGCTGCTGGGCAGCGATTTGACGTTTTAGCCAAGTATTGTTATTTTTTTTAAATGAGTTTTTTACTCGTTGAATTGAAAAATTTGGAAAATATCGACGCAAATATGAAACACACTTTCTATGATATCAGCTTTTTGGAGTTTTTTTCTCAGTTCTTGTATATATTGTGTGTGAATGAATGTGTGGTTCTTCTAACAGCTGCAGTCGCTTGTTTGTCTTTGGCCCGTTTTATGCATTTTACAGTATTTTACTGTAAAGCAACCCCTGTTAAAATAGCAAAAAAAAAGAGGTCCACACAGAGACTCACTGTGAAGAACATCCCATTCATTTTCTACGGCTCATACAGGGTTGAACCACGTGCTGATGCTGAAGTCAATTCAGAGCCGGTCTCTTCCAACAAGAGGTTTTATATCATTTTAATATTATTTTTGAACACTGCAGGGAGCCGGTATATCCTCACAGAACACAGTGTTTGTCTTATATCTGCAAATGAAAGGTTTGATAGAACTAGTCTGCATCTATAAACATTGTTTCAATTAACAGCGCATTTAACAATATTCAATATTCGATTTTTTCCAGCTTCTTCCACTCATCCAAATATAGTTTCTTCCAGCACCAGAAAGACATCATAGTTGCTGCAGCCATCTTTTATTTAACGCTCCGGCACCAGTTTTTGTTTTGGCTTCTGAAAATACGTTAGTTAGGTAAGTTATAGGGTCTAACCAGCAAAGGAACTGCCTTGGTCAAAAATGGGCCGATTTGCAGGACTCGTATCTACTACTGTTCTTTCTTTCCACAGCAACTGAACTGACACTTAAACTCCTCCACTCGAGGCAGCTTCTTGTCACCCTGCCCTCAGACTTGAAGGTGTTATTTTTACCCACCACACCACTTCCAACTTGGCTTCAAGCCACCTCGGTGCAAGCTAATCGTAGATCAAAAAGCTACAAAACAAAATCGTGCAATCTACAAAAAGTAATAATACAGTTTTTAGACCATTATATCTGACCCTGTCCACTCCTTGACTGTGGAGAAACTCCCTTGATAAAAATTAGGAGCGCAACTAGTGGCAAAGGGCTGCTGTGGTGAGTTAAACAGCCCCCACTGTTCAGAACATGCATGTTTCAATTCGAATAGGTGATCACTCAGCCAAAGGGTGTGTTCACCTAAAATTTCTACATCCAAATGTATTGAATGGCTTTATTACATAGATTTGAAGGTGTCTTTTTGTAAGCTTTCTTTTCTCTCACCGCTGTGAGCATAACAATCATAGTTCCATTGTGAGCTAAACATTTTCAGGGCCGGCACGCAGTCCCATTAGCAGCTATATGATGCTTATTGGGCAGTTTTAGTTTCCCACATTTGTAAGCTAATATTTGAAAATCAACAATAAATGCGAAGGTGAAATTTGCAGGTGTTTGATTGTAAAACCAAATCGGTTGTTAAACTGAAAAAAAATGACCTCATGATAAAGCAGATTACCACCCAAATCTGTATCAAACTTTCTCAGCAATCGATCCGATCACTGTCAAGATTGTTTTTAATTCAAAACCAGACATGTTGAAAATGATAAGTTTAATCAGTCTGAGAAAAATTTCACAATAATCCAGCCAATATTCTTAAGATATGCAATTCTTTATTATTGTATTTAACTCACTGACAAGGCTGGCACTACAATCCATTCAGTCATAAAGCTGGGGGGGAAAAAAGGGTTTTCTATTATGAAAATAAACTTTAAGCCACATTTGAACCACTTTCAGGTGATATTCTGGCGGTAATTCAATATTCTGCAATGAAATGCAGCAGACGAAGCACGTCCCCTCACAGTAACAGCGCTCCCTGATGGCACCAGCCTCCCCAGAGGCAAGACAACACTGTCCACTATGTCACAATATTGCAGTTGAAAGGCTAAAGATCATGACGCGGAGCGAAAGCCGTTGACCCTGGCCTCTAAACTCTATGTATATATCCCAAATTGAGCATTATTGGTAAATGTCGGAGCAAGCCCGATCCGCAGAGCCACGGGATCCCATGGTCCCACTCTTTGGTGCCAGACACCACAGGGCATCCCCAGTGTGCTCATCACTGCAGTGCAGCGTGTCAAGGTTGGTGTGAAGTTACAGCAACCATTCTTACATGAAATGTTGAAATATAGAGCATCCACACTCAGACAACGTCAAGTAGATCTAGTGAGTGTTTGAATATGTGAGAAAGTAAGATGGAAGTGCCACTGTTGAGTAAGTTAACTGTGTGTGTGTGTCAGTGTTAAGTGGGACAGGCCATCCTCTAACAGGCACCGTTCTCTGCCAGGCAGGTGAGCCAGTATCTCTGTGTCTTTGTCTCACACATGCCTACAGAAACACACACATGCTTCTGCCAGCTCCTTCACGTCCCCCTGTGCCAGGTACGTCCCGTCTTTGTGTGCGAATGAAAGCCCGAGCAGATCTGAGGAGGAAGAAAACACACACACACATTCTCACGGGGGGGAAGAAAAAGGCACGAGGAGAGGAGAGAGAGAAGAAGAGGTGGCCTTGCCTTCCCTCTCATCCCTCAATCCAATACTTTTCCTCCTTTTGTTTGGTTCCATTCGTTCCTCAGTTCTTTCCGTTTTGTGCTGGTCCATGTGCTGCAGCTCTATCTGTTTGTCTGCTGCCGCTCTTCTCTCTTTCTTTGCGCTTCATCCTCTTTCTCCCCTGTGCCTGGACGTGGGCTTACAGCTCCGGTCACTGCTCAGGGAGTATGGTAAGCTACAGTAGGCTCAGCGTAGAAGAAGAACACAACACACACACACACACACACACACAAACAGAAATGTAAACAGATAGAAGCTGGCCCAAATTCATTTGTGTCTTTCCTGCAACCAGCATATCTGTTTACCTTCTCCAGATCCCAAAGCTTATCTGTGAATGCAGCTGAGGAAGTATTATGAGAACTGGTCTGACATCATACGTATCCCAACACCAAGCATTCAGAGATAAGCCTCCCTGCTCCCGCCTCAATTTGTTACTCAGCACTCTGGTACAAGCAAAGCTCGGCAACAAGGGGCTGAACTTTAGTTCAAACAACCCAGAAAAGAACGGATCTCTGCAAACAAGTGTAATAAAAAGTTATTGAGACCTTGACGAGAAACAGCACTGTTGCAGAATCCTCTTTAAAGCTGCCGTCGGCAATTTTTTTTTAGTCATATTAGCTTGAACTGTCATGGGATTCTGGTAGTAGAATATTAAATAGGCTGTTTAGGAAAAATCCAGAATTCTGTAGCTCCCTCTGAAGCCTGTAATCGTGCTTGCAAAAATCGAGCGCTCCCGACTGTTTTTAACCAATCACGTTAGGTTTATTATTGATCTATTATCTGAGCAGAACAGTCACCAACCACATCTTCCATGCTGAGCGTGAGTCTGCCCCCAGCTTGTGTGCGCGCACACTGGTGTGAACTCACGTGCAAAACCTCGTCCACAGAGGGGGAGGGACCTGAAAGTTGTATCAGTTCGAATTTTCCGACTGTAGACTCGGAATTTTGAAAACCTGCCGACGGCAGCTTTAAGTACGAGTGGTGGAATTCCGCATGAGCCCTGAAAATGAGGGACACGCTCGTGGGCTGAAAGTTTCTCAAGAAATCGTCCATCTCGTGAACTAGCGTGGCCTAATTTTAGCTCCAAATCATTTCCTACATTGTCCAAGAAAGGAAAGGCTATGTATCATGACTATGTGATTAAAAACCAACATACAGTGACTGAAGGCTATCATGTAGGGCCAGACATCTGTTACAGTTAAATCCACTTGTCTAAATCTCACCAGAGGTGATTAAAAACAAGTAACAATACTCAAAAAACATTAAGTAATAAAGGATATGGAGCCCCAGTTTGGATGTGGTGCCACTCACTATCTCTGGATGTTGACTTCGGTCCATACCAATTGTAACTTTGCTGATGAAGCAAATTTTATTGTCCCGTGGTTGTGCCAATTTTACATATTTCCAATATCCAAGAACTGTAAAAGATAATATTTAAATGCTCCACCACTCTGGGTGCTGGGCAGGGACATGGATTTTTTTTTTTTCCTGTTGCAGATGATTGAATGAACCAAAAATGTAAAGTTGGCAGGGAGTCACAAAACAATTAGCAGATGATAAAAATGTGGCAACTAAAACAAAACCTAATAGTCAAGCACTAGTAAGTAAGTAATCAGGACTACTCACTTGGGAACAAAAGTTTTCAGTGTAGCAAAAACTTACTTTACATCTTAACAAATACTGTGTTTAGATGTTTACTTTGGATCCACAGTTAAAAAGAGCGCTGAGAACATGTGAGTGAGTTCAGCCAATAGTGTTAAAGTTCCTTCTATGTGTCAATTTTTAGGTTTAGGTTTTAGATACCTATTGTATCTGTAAGGTTTATTATTATTCTTCCGAATTATTCTTTGCAAAAGTTACTCGAAAACTCTTGAAATTTTGCAAGCACCACCTGCCAGTCCACGACATGAAAGAATCTAAACTTTATATTTTTGGGAGTCGCTCATTGACTCTGTAGCGCCCCCTACGATGCTTAAAAATGGTCCCTGCATTGGGGTAAGTTTGGCGTGGGACGACAAAATTCATCTTGCCCAGACGCACAAAAAAGTCTCATGCCGCCATGCTCCCACGTCCACAGGAAGGCGGCCATTTTGGATGGAAAGTGAGTTTTCGTGCCATTTTTGACCGATTCCACGCCTTGCATATGATCGAACTTGTCCCACAGATTTAATGCTACAAGCTTCAAACTTGGCCAGGTTACTCTTAAGACATGGGGGGGGGGTGGATTAATTGAGAAACTTTTCCAAACTCTGAACGGTGTGGTTGTGGCCAGGTGGTGAAAATTGTGTGATGGCGTTTGTGAATTGAAAGCCTCATCATCATCACAAAGTCATGAAACTTGGCACACACGTCCACCCTGATGACCTCGTACGTATGTAAAGGGTATCGTGTGTGGGCGGAGCGAAATGGCTCAGTGGCGCCCCCTTGAAATTTTCAAAATCCCCTCCGCATTGGGGTTATTATGTGCTCGTACGTACGCAGAGGGTATCATGCGTGTGGGCAGAGCTGTGCTACTACGGCGTCCAGCGCCTGCCCCAACGTGCGCACTTCTCGGTCCCGCATACAGCTGCTTGCAGCTTTCTAGTTATACTTGATTCCAATGAACTGAAACTCAAAGTTTGCATCGGAAAGTAAATATCATTTGTCTGCAAGATTACAAAAAGATAGTCAGTTCTGTTCTCATATTTACCTGCATTATTTTCTCCCTCTTTGTTCCGATCATCTTCTCCATCCTCAACAACGTTGTCATTGCATATTGATTTTGTTGTGGCTCTCCAGGTGTGTACTGACCTTTCCAATGAGGTGCTCGTTCTTCAAGACTTCAAGAGGTGGGAATGATTGATGTCTGATCTTTGATATCCTCTGAAGATGTGTGTGTGCGGCGTGTATTCATATGTGGGCGTGTGGGTTGGTTGCTTAGGACCTCCTATAGTTAAGGAACCAAAGGTCCTCAGGGTATTAGAGCAGGAGATCAGGGAGTCAGCGCACACCCACGCAAGCACGCTCACACTTGTGCGTAGACATTTGCGCATGTTGTGGTGTCTCGGCGACCTCTCGGTGAGTTCAGTGGCAAGGCGTGGTGAGAGTAGTCGTTTGAACCTGCAGATCTTAAAGATCACACGTGCAAAACACACACTGACAAACACACATACAGATCGATGCTAAAGGAGAAGAACAGTTGAACCCTTTTTTTGTTGTTGTTCGTGGGCACAAGACAGGGAGGATATAGATATATCTGTAGGAAATGAGTGATATGAGTGAGAATCTGAAATATTATCTGAAATACTGCTAAAATGTTGTTTTGTTTTAAAGCTGGCAGCATCTAAGACATATTTACAAGGTGTCCTTTGGGGTACAAAGCAACCCATCCAACATGATTTTGAAATACTTCCTTATAACTGAAAAGAATGTCTACATAAGGAAGGAAGGTTGGTTTCTCAGTTACAAATATAACCGGATTTGAGTGCAAAACAGCAGTTGGTCGTCACAAAATTGTAAAATCTTTCTTAATAATTCTTTTTGACTCCATCATTGAAAAACTGTACAAATTCTACCTGCAGAAGAGACTTGGAATACCGCTCATATAATGTTGTCGTGACCGGCTAACATCATTGATATGCAATGCAGACCAGAAGAGGCATCGTTGGACATATATTTTTCCACCCATCTAATGCAAAAATGTTGCCGTTAGACAAGCTGCAAATGGAAAATGTGAAACAGCTTGCCACATTTATGGTTTGTCATAATTCAGCGCAATTGTGTTTTTTACTCAGAAAGCTAACTACCAGACACAAAGCAAAGACTGCTGATATTCAATTCGATCTGTGAATGGCAGAAATCCTCGGAATATATAAAAAAACAGGAAAATCCTGACTGTTGTCAGAATCTGTTAGTGCAGTTGACTGCACAACAGCTCTTCACCATTTTCGATGTGTTTTTTTCTGTGTTTTCGAGCGGCTCTAACATTGAGCCAACTGCCTTTTTTTGCCACTCAGTGGGCATAACCTGCCGTAACAAGTCTCACATTCCTATCTTTACATGAATATGTTAGGAAAAGTTTAGTTTTACATTCCTATGATATGCTCAAAAAACTGCTCATGGACGTTACTTTCTCGACTCTTTTCCCTTTCTAAAAAAAAAGGACACAACTTACATGGCGTCCATGTTTGACCCTCTGCTGACCTTCATGCAGGAGACCCCAGTTTAAGTTTTCACAGATATTTCAGTTTCTTACTTCACCCTCACTCGCTAATAGTTGAAATTATATAGGATTAGAATGAAGACACATAGGTTCTTTCTTTGTGGAGTTTGTTTACACGTTCTCCCCCGTGTATGCGTGGGTTCTCTCCGGGTACTCCCGCTTCCTCCCACCGTCCAAAAACATGCATGTTAGGTTAATTGGTGACTCCCAATTGTCCTTAGGAGTGAGTGTGAGTGTGCGTGGTTGTGTGTTTCGTTTGTATCTGTGTGGCCCTGTGATGTATTATATTATCTGGATACCGCAAAATGGCCGCTATTGATTTCAATGGAGACGAAAAAGGCCGAAAAATTTTCTGACTTCTAGGTTCACTTCCGCGTTATACGGCCCATAGAGCATGCACAGTAGAGTCACCCCCCATGATGCTTTGGGGCCTCCCATCATGCCCCGGGGCAATGAGGACGTGCATGTACGTACACATCATAGTGCGCATTCACAGCTGTGACGTCACGCTGGGAAAAGAGACTTTTCTCTAACAGCCAGAAAGCTGTTAGAAAACTTTTTGAAGAATAAAAAGTCCATGACTTGAAAATATAGAAAACAAAGATTAGTAAATAACAGCGGTTACAGCTGGAGGCGCCCTGTGAACAGTTTTACAGGCATCTCTTTTACTATTGCAGTCTATGGGAAAAATGCTTTTTGGGTAGATAGTTAGAAAATTACGCATGCATACACAAAATGCATTGTTCATGCTTTAGAGAGCTTACATCAAGTCAAGGTTCGGGCTTATTGCACATAGCAATGCAATGAAAATATGCTGCTATATTACAATTTTATTGCATGTTTTTGGTCAGATTGAACCGGCGGTAAGAATAAAGGAACAAAGTAATAGTGATGTAAAAAGCGAGGAAAGAGGAGGGGGTCACAGTAGAAAGAGGGCGGAGATGAAGGAGAAGAGAGGAGTCTTTAATGTGCGTGGGTCTTGTAAGGTCATATGGGGACAGGGGAGGGGAGGAAAGGTTACAGGAAAGGTTGCCATGATTTATTTAATCACCGATCCATCAGAAGCAGCAGCACACTCTCAAATTCCCCCTCAGATGCACACAATCGTATCTCATATGCTTTTTTAACCAACACATGGGTGCAATAGCTTAATCTTCTGTAAGACTGGAGAACAGAAGGTGGAGAGAGAAGGGAGCTTTTTTGTTTGACTCCGCACAGCTTCTCATGCGGAATCAAAGGCGATAGATTGTATCTACAGCTCTGAGCTGCTTATACCACGTCCCCTGCTTCAGCTTTTGGCTAAAGACAGTCTGCTCATATCTCAGTTGCCTTCGACTTGTGCAAAACTCTGCTGCCCGTCTTTTAACCAACACTAACAGATGTGTGCACATCACTCCTGTTCTTAACTTAAAAACTAACATCGCGAGAGAGCATTTCTGCACCACGAGCACACGTCATGGTACTCATGGGCGGGGAAGAATCATCACAAGAGCAAACGCCTTCACTGTGTGCAGAGATATGTTCCCGCGAGCAAGCAGCTGTGATATACACTCGCTCGACATCACCTACACGCTCTTAAACACCTCCAGAGTCAGATGCTTATCCATATATTGACAGCAATAACTCCATGTCCCAAGTAATGCTAAAGTTTCTTAAATTTTTTGGGGAGGGGATGTCACGGCCAGTACCTCACTGTTAAATAGGCTGCTACAAGTTAACATATTAAACTCAAAATGTTAGTTGGGCTGTCCCACATATTCCCTGAAAAGCCTTCAGCTGATCCAAAATGCTGCAGCCAGAGTTCTGATGAGATCTAACAGGAGAGATCATATTTCTCCAGTTTTAGCTTCTCTTCATTGGCTCCCTGTTAACTTCAGAATAGAATCTAAGATTCTTCTCCTCACATATAAAGCTCTTAACGACCGAGCTCCATCATATCTTAAAGATCTCATTGTTAGATATTTTCCTAACAGAGCACTTCTCTCCCAAACTGCAGCTTTACTTGTGGTTCCCAGAGTTTCTAAAAGTAGAATGGGAGGCAGAGCCTTCAGCTCTTGTGGAACCAGCTGCCAGTAAATGTCCAATTAGCAGACACCCTCTCTAACTGTAAGATCAGACTTAAAACTTACCTTTTTGATAAAGCTTATAGTTAGGGATGGCTCAGGTGATCCTGAAACATCCCATAGTTAAGCTGATATAGGCCTAGACTGCTGGCGGGCCTCCTATGTCACACCTTTCCTCACTTTGCACTTTTGTTTCATTTCTCATATGACATTATATACATGTGACATTATTGTGGTTTAACTTAACTTGTGTTTCCCTGTCTCAACAGGTATACTTTGAATGGTGTTACGGTGTTTGTTGTCCCCTCTTTTCTGTCCTCTCAAACCCCAGCTGGTGGAGGCGGATGGCCACCCTTCCTGAGTCTGGTTCTGCCAGAGGTTACTTCCTGTTAAAAGGGAGTCGTTCCTCTCCACAGTCGCCTCAGGCACGCTCAGGACAGGAGATTGGACTGAAGAGAAGTTTCGGTGCAATCTGTTGGTTTCCTTAGCTAGGAAATTGTTTATGAATTGGCTCTATATGTTGGGGTCTGGGATGTTTTACCTTCTGCTTCCTCTTTCATTCAGTAGGTGGCGTCTGAGCTATGGTGGCTGGGGAGTGACAGGTATTTTCCATCACAACCTATTAAGGAGAGGCTTAAAAGGAGTCTGCTGCCAGCACTTTGTCGCCAGTGTGTTAACCAATGTGATATGTCTTGTACTCCCTTGGTCCCTGGCCTTTTCTCTGAGAATTCTTACATTTTCCTGTGCTCTTTCGCAGTTTACCTCCGTGCGCCTGTCTCCAGTTTTCAGAACATTATTCAAGTCATCGTGCCGAGTTTCCAGTTTCCAAGTTTTCCTCTCTTCCTGAGGTTCCTCGCGGGCAGTATCCTGGAGAAGCCCTCCTTAAAGCCTCCTTCCGGTCGCACCTTGTCTCAACCACCATCTCAAACCACCAATAACCTCCTGGATTCAGACCCCACTCATATCTCCCTGGCGGTAAACCATCAACTTCTCTTTGAAGACCCGCTCCAGTGTTTCCAGTCCCAGACCATTATTCTAGTCCTTCAATAAACCATTCTAAATCTACTTCGACCTCCTGAGTGTGTTCTGCATATGGGCCAAACCCTTTGAAATCTTAAAACCATGACACTATATGAATTAATTGGATTATTTGGAAATGAATTCATTGGATTATGATTGCAATGAATCGAACTCCAATTGGCTTGAATTGGACAGTATCATTGAAGTGCCTTGAGATGACATTTGTTGTAATTTGGCGCTATATAAATAAAACCTGCAGCAAATCCTAACTTTATGATGTCAGACCTTGACTTGAAAGAAGACTCAGATGCAGAGTATCCAATTAGGCAGATTTTATTGATCTATATATCCAACCACCAATTTGAAGTGATGAAAATAAAAAGCTATGAAAATGTTATTCTATAAAACTTAATAAATAAAGAGGAAAAAAACAACAGAAACTCACTCTGCTAAGAGGAGGGCAATTAAAGGAGAATTCCGGCTATTTTACAAACATATCCCATCTGTTGGAGACCCAGGAAAGGAAAGATCGATTCATTTGTGCGCACGCCTGTGGAACACGGAAGCTGAGAAAGGTAAGTGCGCTGTTTTTGAAATCTCAAAATGTATAATGTCTGTGCTAGCTAATGGTATGGTTAGCCCCTGGGTTGAATTGTATTGCTACTGACACCACGGCCAATTCGGTAAAAAGTATTTTGATACACGTTAAGAGCCTCAGGAAAGGTTAAAAGCTTGCCCGATAGAGCCCGCTTTCATGGAAATCAGCGCAATTGGACAACTTTGCGCAGCGGGCATGAAAATTTCTCGCGTCTTTCCATTTGGCCAACTTTCCTGGGTCTCCAACAGATGGGATATGTTAGTAAAATAGCCGGAATTCTCCTTTAACCATGAACTATTAAACCAAAAATCCCTCCCTAAGGAGAAAAACAACTTTGTACTAGAAACAAAACAACTAAATACACTCCTAAAAACCAGAGGCTATGCAAAATCTTTGAAACGTTATCTATAACAAAAAAAAAAAATCACTCCTAAAGGAGGCTATCAAAAATGGCTATGAAAACCTGAAACTAGTTTATGTAATTTACAAACAAAAAAATCACTCGCAAGGAGGCAAAGAATTGTGGCTTAGTATTCGAACTGGCAAGGCATGGCAGGCTTGGGTGAACGACAAAACGAAACACTCAGGCAAAAGATAAAGGGAGACGCAGACTATAAGACACATGAGGGCAATGGGAAACAGGTGGACACAATCAGGAATCAAGGAAGACACTCCAACGGGTGACGCATGAGGAAGGGCAAGTGACCTGAAACAAGAGTAAAGTTACTCTTCAAAATAAAACAGGAAATGACAAGACATGGAGACAAGACAAAAACCCAAATTGACCTCACCGTGTGACATTTGAAGGTTTTTATGTTTAGTATTTGTTGTTTAAATGTCTTGGTTCAGCTCTCTGATTATTTTGGAAGAAGTGAGTAGTTTCAGACAGGGACATGCCTTGTTACTTGTTTGTTTTCAAAACCCATATGACACAAGTTCTTGGATTTTTACACATGACGATGACATATCTGAAAAATAAATATTTCAATAAAAAAAATATCTAGATTTCTATATTATATACATTATATATTCCTGTACATACATAGATATGCAAAGGTTTCAAAATTCTAAATGTTCTCACAATGAATTGTTAAGCAACAAAAAGACCTGGGCCCTCATTTATCATTAGTGCGTAGAATCCCTTCTAAATCCTGTCGTATGAGTGAAATTTAGAATGTGCCTAAGTACAAAAAAATCGGCATTCATCAAACGTTCTTACACAGGTCTAACGCACACTGGTAGGTAATCTGCAATGATAAATACCACACCTGCCAGTTCACCTTGCGCGGCACGATCAGACTAATTTGCATCATGGAACGCCCCCAATTAACCATATATGGCACCAACATTCCCTTTAAAAGCCACCGGAACTTGCTTGCTTGCGCTTGACTCAGAGCGCGGATCTCGAAAACACATGAGAAGCAATACAGAATCATACGTGGCGGACAGCACAGCTTTATGCCAATTACGCACACAGGCTCCACACCTCCACACACGCATCGCGTCTGCAATCATAACTCATTAGGGGAAATCACATTTTGCCAATATTTTAGAGACCCCTCAACATTTCCCAAATCATGTTTTCGGGGGGTCTCGTGTCAGTTTCAGGGGGTCTCAGATCCCCCGAGTCCCCCCGTAGTTCGAACACTGACCATACATATAACCAATGTTGCAAACATGGTGCGGAACACTCACCAATAAGCCATCCATCCTCAACAGCTCCTTCTTGTATACGAAGGCCCACGGAGCTGTTCTGCAAAATAAAGGAATCGGACAGCACCTGTATATGCACAGGTATGGCTTGCGTGCGCTTAGTTTTCGCTCGAGAAATGGCCCCAATTCACGGCAGAGGTCGAGCAATATATGTTTTGGAAATCTGAACCTGCTTAGAAGCCACTCACTACTTTCTGCCAATAAATCTGCACGCTCCCTAAACACGCGCTCCCTCCGTAGCGCACGGTTTTCCAGATCCTCAAGCAATGCAAGATGGGCCATGTTGCGTTCTGAATGGCATGTCCTACATGTGCCTTTTATACCCATATCAATTAAACTAGGCTGATTATTGTCAGGTCTTCTGGTGAAACAATTATTGTTACACTCTGAATGAAATGCAATGAACGCCAGGTAGGTCTTATGCACCGTGCTTTGGAATTGCATAGGCTACACGGACCCAAATGCTGTCAGACATACTGTAATGCAACAATTGAATGAAAATTGTAATATTCCCCTGTGCAGCAATCAACACCATTTGCAGTTTCGTAATTCTACCACTAGGCAATGTGCGTAAGCATGGTCAAAGCTGTGCGTAGATTTAGGCACATTTCTAAGTTCAAGTACATGTTCATAAATCCCACACTTTGCTCAGGAATGATCGCACGCACGCTTTACGCACAGATCTGTTCCTCAGAACGCTTGATAAATGAGGGCCCTGATCTCCAAAATACATGAAGTTCAAGGTGAAATGTTACTTAAAACTTTAAGCAGAATTTTTTAAATTTTTTCTATTTACTACTTTGTATTTTCATCTTTTACTGTCTCCAACCAAATAACAAAAAAGGGCCCACATCAAAAGTTTGGACACCAAGCCTGGTCAGTAATGTGTAACAGCCCCTTTGGGAAGTATTATGGACAAGAGTGTTTTAGTTCTTGTTTGGGGGATTTTCATTATTTTTTTCTTCAGAAAACCTCAAGTTGGGTCGGATCCTTGGCTGTTTTGAATGCACTGTGACTTTGAGACTGTCCAGAGATGCTTAGGTTAGGGGAAATTGTTGCTTAGTTGTAGGAAAATCAGACCACAACTTGATCTCTCTGTCCCTTCTAACTGTACTTTCTAGATAGTATTAAAACTACTGAAACAGCTACAACTACTGCTTCTTCTCTTGAATTAGACAAGCCTTTGGTCTATTCACGTTTTTTTTAAGGGTTTAAATCTCTTGAGGTTCCTCTAAAGTGATAGTTTGGAGTAGATTCACCCTAGGGTCATTTGAACCGTGACATCCAGCCAAGTAGCCCACCCGAAGTTTTTCCGATATTGGCTGAACATCAGCTGAGTTACTGAGTTATCCCGAATAGCTTAGTACAAGCGCTAATGGAACCTGGCAGTATCTCCAAAATTACCACACTAAAATCACATGCCATGACACCAAACTTCTACAGTAGTACAAATATGGTCTGTACTCACAAAACGATGCATTTGGAAGTTTGTACATAGTCCAGGAGTTTATTATTATCAACACAAGCCTAATAGCTTCTCTGCTGCTAAAGCTGCGTCGACGTCACTTCCTTGATCTGAGAGCTTCAATGTAAGATGAGGGTTGATCTACTACTGTAGACAACAAAGCAAGGCTGCTCAATTTCTCCATTGATAAAATGAATTCACAATTCTACAACATAAAAATTCATAAAAAATCATGTAAAATATAGCATATACTTTGTTGTCTACAGTAGTATATCAACCCTCATCTTACTTTGAAGCTCCCAGATCCAGGAAGTGACGTCGACACAGCTTTAGCAGCAGAGAAGCTGCATAGAATAGAATAGCAAAGAGGTAAGAAGAAAAGTAACAAGCTCATTGCAGCCTAATGTAGCGGAGTAAGAGTACAGTTTCTTCTTCTCAAATCTACTCAAGTAAAAGTAAAAAATATAGTGATTTAAAACTACTCCTATAAGTGTAATTTATAGGATATAGGATATTTTTATTCAAAAACTTACTCAAGTAAATGGAACTCAGTACTACCCATCTCTGGGTAGGCTGCAGCATTTAAACGATCCTCAATTGGTACTAAGGGGCCCAAAGTGTGCCAAGAAAATAACATATATAATATGTTTCCGCCAAATTTCGACCCAACCATCTGAATGTGGCAGCTGAAATCGAGACTCGTCAGACCAGACAACTTTTTTCCAAATCTTTTATTGTCTAATTTTGGTTAGCCTGTGCACATTGTAGTTTTAGTTTCCTGTTGTTAGCTGACAGGAGTGGCACCCGGTGTGGTCTTCTGCTGCTGTAGCCCATCTTCTTCAAGGTTCGACGTGTCGTGCGTTCAGAGATGGTATTCTGCATTCCTTGGTTGTAACGAGCGGCCATTTGAGTTACTGTTGCCTTTCTATCATCTGGAACCAGTCTGCCCATTCTCCTCTGACCTTTTTCGTCCACACAACACACTGGATGTTTTCTCTTTTTCGGACCATTATCTGTAAACCCTAGAGATGGTTGTGCGTGACAATCCCAGTAGATCAGCAGTTTCTGAAATACTCAGACCAGCCCGTCTGGCACCAACAACCAAGTCACGTTCAAAGTCACTTAAATCCCCTTTTCTTTCCCATTCTGATGCTCGTTGTCTGAACTTCATCTTGGCCACCTCTACATGCTTAAATGCACTGAGTTGCAGCCATGCGATTGGCTGATTAGCTATTTGTGTTAAGAAGCAATTGAATAGGTGTACCTAACAAAGTCGCTGGTCAATGTATATATAAATATATATATACAGAATATATATATATATATATATATATAAATAAAAGAGGACTATATAAGAGGACATATGCTTGACAATTGAGGTCAATGTTGCACACTCTGTGTTGAAACGGCATTCACTTCTACACTCTATTGAAAATACTATGTTTTGTTGCATTTGAACTTGTTTTGACAACTGCAGAAAAAGCCTGTCACTACCTACTGTTACCACAACTGCATTTTGTCAACTTGCCAAGGTACTTTTGGCCAAAGTTCCTGTTGGATTTCTAACTCTACCTGATATTGACATGAGCACTGGGTTTCCTGGAACGTGTAAAAAGAGACACTGGAAGACTAAAGAGAATAGGAAAGTGGCGCACTGCCTGTGCATGTAAAAGAACACTCATGAAATATAGACGACTTTGGAATAGTCAATTTAACTAATGTTAACGTTGAAACAAAACGTCCACCGCTGCTGTCATACCACTTGTCTTGCACACACACAAGCACTCGTCCAATTTGGAGAAGACAGAGGGTTGGGTAGATAGATGGCAGGCATGATGGGAGGATGAAAGTGCAACACAATTTTTTTCTGCCTTTTGTTGTGGAGAATGCCCTAAGGCAAGATTTAACAGAGAGAAGAGATAGACATAGGAAATGAAGGGTAGAAAAAAGGGGCGCAAAAAAAAGGAGGTGCGTCAGTTACAATGCCAACCCCCACCTTCATCCCCCCTCGTTCCCTGCATGTCTCCCTCTCTGCTCCGTTCTCAGCTGCTTAGCTTGAGGCCTCACTAGCCCTTTGCTGGGTGCGACCTTGGTGGCCACCAAGTTGGTGTGAACCTACAAGAAACAGTCCATATGGGTGAGACAGAGCAACCAATAAATGTAGCGACTGAAGGAGAGAGCTATTTAGTCCTTGATTTATCCCAGTGTTTTTTCCTCCCCCTCCTTTCTCTCTTTCACACATACTGTCTGGGCTACATATGTGTTCCTTCACCCTTCTCTTGGCCAAGGCCAAGGCCAGTGCCCCTGCCACCTTACCCAGGGCAAGGGCTGCATATGTTGGAAAAGTGGGTACTGCAGAAGGGGGGAAATGGGCTGAGTGGGCAGCAGATGGCAGAGCCCTAAGGCCTCCGCTAGAGTCGCTGGTGGTGTGTGTGTGTGTGTGTGTGTGTGTGTGTGTGTGTGTGTGTGTGTGTGTGTGCTTGCGTATGCATGTGGCTGGAGGGTGGTACGTAGGTGTGTGTGTGTGTATGTGCATTGGAGGTGAGTGTGGGTAGGTGGGAAGAGTGTCCGTCTGTGTGAGTGTGCAGGTTTTCTGCTTGGAAGGATGGATGCATGAGCACCAGGGCAGAAGAACTTCTTCTGGTCACGGAGAGTGAAGACAAGAAGAAGCTGACAGAGATGTTGCTGATGAAGCTGTCCTCTCTGATTTTCTCCATAGTGGTGTCCTATCCAACCACTTTAGATGTTAATGAGAGTGAGTCACAAATCATTCAGCATTTATTAGCTCTTTACAACTGTGTTTAAAGCAATACAATGTAACTTCTCAAAAAGCCCATTATGGAGCTCCCCCTACAGGCTGTTCCGAGAGCAACTCTAGTCCGGTCTCTTGCTTTGTCGGCCTCTCTCTTTCTCTTCCTTGCTTCATCAGTCAACGTCTTCTTCTGTTTCTTCGGTGCCTCTGCCATGATGATCGTACTGACAATGTTGCGCTAGCTTAGCCTTATACCTGGGAGCGTGAGAGGGGTCTATTTGTTTTTGCGGTAGGTGTGCCAGAAAGCAAGTCGAAGTACTTCCGCTCAGCTCCCGGGCCGGTCCAGCAAAGTTACATAGTGCAGTTATTCCAACCCAGACCCCCGAAGGGCATAGGAGACAGGCCAATCGTAATATCAAAACTCATTCTAGCCGCACAATTTTTTTCAAGCTGTTATTTTAAGGTAGAAATGTTACATAGTATTGCTTTAATGCATTGATGGTAGTTTGCAGTTCACTGGTAATCCGCCTGTACTTTATTAAGATCAAGAACATGCCAATAAAAAACAACAACATTTACACTTACACAATAAAGAACAGAATGGAACATCGGCATTGGTATACGTATCTCATAAACAGTATTTATATAGGTGTAGAGCACAAATTTTGAGCGATTACAGAGTCAGACATTCAGTAGTAAAAACACTTTGTGTATTAGTTACCAACATGAACTTTATATGAAAGATAGAAGCAGCAACTATGGGACCCATAGTTTGTTTGTGGACAATTACAATGAAGCCTCTAGTTGGAAATATGACTCTCTCCATCTTAATTTTGTTGGGCCAACAGTGACCTTAGTTGGAGATGAAAGTGGACCAGCTAATGTTAGTGGTAGCTTATTACCAGCTAGGTCAGCAAAAGGCACCTGTAGTTTGTGTTAATTTTGATTACATTTTGGCTGTTAATTGGGTTTATAACTAGTTCTCCTGGTCAAAAGACACACCAACTTTATGGGTGCATTGTTCAAATTGTCCTTGACATTATTGTGCAAACCAACTGAACATATGTATTCATTCATGCCTGCATGTAGCCATACGCGTATTGTCCGACTGTAACTGTGTAAAATTGATGTGTGTGTGTGGCCTCTGGCATCCTGTCTCCTCTCTGTCCTCTAAGGAAACGACAGAAAACGTCCAAGCTGCCCTCGGACAGGGAAGGAAATGGGGGAGAAAAAAAAAGACACGAGAGAGACACAAGATATCAGTTCTCTCCTTCATCTGCCCCACAATATCCTCTTCTGCTTCATTACAGATGAAGAGAGTGTCCCGAAGATGCTTGCAGGTATGACACAGCTGCCACGCTCTGAATCACACACACCTCGCAGGTATGGGCCAGTTGCCATGTTCTAGATAATAAGCTGCTGAGGGTGAAGCTTGTTAGCCAGCCACATCTGACATTCAGATGCACTCGTGGCAAAAGCCAAGAACTGAGTCGAGTGACCAAGGATACAGTGATGACTCAATCTTTTTTCCTCCGGCTCTATCTATATTTCTTCCCTGGCATTTGATCCCTCTCTCTGAACCCCCCTCGTGCCTCTTTCACATTTTCTCCATTTCTTCTGTGTCTCTCTCTGACAGATGGGTCGGCCTGCTGCTCCCGATGTTTCTATTAAAACAACATTACCGGCTGTAAAAATCTGCGTTGGCTCGTCCAGAAGACCATCTATAACCATTTGGCTTGCATCTGTTTGGTAACGAGCTGTGTGTACATTGTTAAGGTATGACTGAGACATATTAGAGGGAGATGATTTTACTGCTGCTAACTTATACCTTCATCACTCTAATATCAACACTCCCCCGCACAAATCAAGACATAATTGTGGAACCCCTGAATTTCAGCCACTTAATTAGAGCCATTTAATAAATAATGTGTGCAAACTTACAGCATCAAAACAAAGCAGGGTTTTCAGGTATTCTGAAATAAATATTGCAATTAACAATGTACTGCTAGAACATTATCAGCACCCCTTCTCATGAAAGCTGATTGTTTCTAGTCTCTTTGTGAGAACGTTGCAAGCAAGAGAGAATCTATGTTATGAAAAGGTTACACATTCATAAAAACCGTGAGGCTGCCTCCAAGGTGTGGCGTCAGGAAAATACCCAAAGAGAGAAGTGTTTGAAGGATGGTTTGAACTGTGGGTCCACACCAAACACTGCTCTGAAACAAGTAGGACTGTTTCATAGGAAAGCCTTAGTCTTTATGATGTTATGTGGACAGAGCAAACCAAAGTAGAGTTCCTTTAGATTCCAGCACATCATTTTGTTTAAAGGTGACTAAATGAAGCCCAACATTGAAATAATACCACACCAAAAAATTTAAACACGGTGAAAGATCGACCATACTGTGGGGCTTCTTTGCTGTATCTTGTACTGGAAGCAAGGCAAGGCAAGGCAAGGCAAGGCAAGTTTATTTGTATAGAACAATTCAACTACAGGGCGATTCAAAGTGCTTTACAGATACATTAAAACAGCAGAAATAAAAAGCATGATTTAAATTTTAAACAAAAAAGAAAGAAATAAGAACAATAGATAAAATCAGTAGTTAAAATGTGACTAAGTTTTGAAACTCAAGCTTCAGATTTGGAGCTGTTTTGGAGTGTTTCAGCTGATCTGGGGCTTTCTGGGAGTTTGTTCCAGACATGTGGAGCATAGAAGCTGAATGCAGCTTCTCCATATCTGGTTCTGACTCTGGGAACTGATAAAAGACCAGATCCAGATGACCTGAGGGGTCTGGAAGGTTCATACTGGGTCAGGAGGTCACTGATGTATTCTTGTCCTAGACCATTCAAAGCTTTATAGACCAGCATCAGAACTTTAAAGTCTATTCTCTGATGGACAGGCAGCCAGTGTAAAGACCTCAGAGCTGGACTGATGTGGTCCACTTTTTTGGTCATAGTGAGGACTTGAGCAGCAGAGTTCTGAATAAGCTGCAGTTGTCTAACCTACTTTTTAGGTAGACCTGTAAAGATGCTGTTACAGTAGTCAATATATCTGAATAAACACTGAATATATCAGTGGAATTATGAAAATTAAAAAAATAACCAAAGCATTTTGAACCCAGGGTTAGACCCATCGTCACAAAAGTAAAAGGCCGGCAATGTTCCATGACCAAATCCCCACTGAAAATCCCAAGAAAGACTTTAAATTTGCAATTTCAGCTAACTTAAAAGAGCTTGAAAACAGTCAAGGAAAGGTAAGCAATAAGCTTCTAGATGGCAACAAGAAACATTTACTGTCACAAGTGGCTAAAAGTAGACCCAAATGCGGGACTGCTGGTGCAGGAAGTGATTTATACAGGCTTTGATAATAATTCACTTAATTTCAAATCATATAGCGCCAAATTACAACAAATGTAATCTTAGAGATCCAATTCAAGCTAATTAGAATTCAATTCACTGTAATACATTCATAATCCAATCCAATCCAATCCAATTCATTACAAATACAAATTAGTCCAATTCATACATACACAGCCTATCAAAAAAAAATTGACCTAGATAAGGAAAACACGTTGATCAAATTCAATATGGAAGTGCTTATCAAGGGGACTGTGATGGACTGCCAACCCGTGTACCCTGCCTCTCGCCCAATGATAGCTGGGATAGGGTCCAGTCCCCTGCGACCCTGTGTTGGAAAAAGCAAGTATATGGATAGATGGACGATTAAGGGGAATATCTACCTCCAACAGTCTGGATGGGATTGGGTCTAAAATACAAGTTTCTAATAGAAATTATTTTATTGGTAAAGAAGCTCATGAAATCATTACTAATGCCAAATATTAACTTGCAAACAGAATGATTCAGGTAACATAAGACTGGCTAACAAAGAAAAGGGTGACTAAATGCACTGGGAAAACAACAACACATATGCATGGAATGGTCCAATAAGGAGCACCTGATATCATACATCCATTTTCTATACCTTCTTAATCCAATTTAGGGTTGCGGGGGGATGGAGCCTATCCCAGCTGTCATTGGGTGATGGGTGGGGTACACCCTGGATTGTTGCCAGTCCATCACAGGGCCACACAGAGACAAACGAGACACATAACCATGCACCTCACTCCTAGGGGCAATTTAGAGTCACCAATCAACCTAACATGCATGTTTTTGGACGGTGGGATGAAGTCGGAGTACCCGGAAAGAATTCATGCATACACAGGGAGAACATTCAAACTCCACACAGAAAGGCCCCAGCCAGGATTCGAACGCAACTGCAACCCGGGAATAATTATAGTGAAAGAGAAAATCACAAATAAACAGTGAGGCGATCAGTAATGAAAACCAGGTGTGACACAGGGGAGGCAGTAAGACTTAACAGACTAAACATGGGGGAATCTCTACAAAATAAAACAGGAAGTAACTGAAGACCAACTAGGAAAACCGGAACATAGGAAAATTCAAAACACAAAAACCCATGGATCATAACATTTACAAGCTGTTATTGTTGCTAAAACTTCTGCAGCCAGCTGTTAATAAGTGGTGCCAATAAATCGTGTGGTAAATATTCTGACTCCGCAAATGTGGGCGATTTGCATTTTATTTCTGACGATGTTCCACATTTTGTGCTTACAGTTTAGAGTGCCAACAATTTTTTTGAGAAGTTTTGTATGTACACACATGCAAACATCTCAAAGATAAACAGGCATGCACACCCACAGACTCCCAGAAGGTCATCCCCCCTGAGAATGTCTGTTCGAAGTAAGGACCACTGTCGCAAGCTGCTGGAGGCCTGATTCACTGTCAGGTGTGTTATTTTGTGTGTGAATGTGTGTGTGCGTACATCATTATTTATGATTATGAATATTTGACTGGTTAATTGTGCCTGTGTGTAGATTATTTATTATGCTTGTCTTATTGTTAATGTGCTGTACTGCTTAAAAATGTGTGTATGTGCGTATTTGTCAAAACAAGCTCTCCAAGCCATGACATGTCTATACCTCCGGGTAATGGATACTGATGGCTGTGGGCAGGCCTCCGTGGAGCAGGGGTGTAGATTTGTCTATTTGACCCTATCCTGCTGCCCTAACCCTGGGAGGGGAGGGCCTGAGGGGTGGGAGGCCCTGTGGGGGTCTGGGTCACCATCAGCATGCATAACACTCAACATAAACACACACTGTTAGCCGTGAAAGTGGCAGTGAAGTCATGCATGCTCACATTGCACACGCTGGAAGGCTGCAGAACCTACTGAGATGATTAAGGAACAGCAATTTTAATTTGCTTTCATAAGCAGTTATCTGAAAAGGTCCATTTCAGAGAACTTAGTCGTTGCGTTTTTCTTGTATTACCCTGTGGGTATATGCTGTGTTCAAGGAAATTAGGATAGAAAAAGCCAAATTCTAAAAAGCATATCTTACAAAAAGCAGCAGAACCTCAGCCTAGAGGCAAAATGTACATACACCTGATATGGTGGATATATATGCAGGCTTTTATCCATGGCTTTTATAAAATTGCTTCTTTTTTTTCTATGGTATTACTCTTAAAATTCAGAAGCTTTTGAACGTGACAAAGGGTTTCAGTCGTGATGGTGGGAATGTATTGCCTGAGAATATTGTGGAGAATATGGTGGGATCTGTGGTTGACTTTTTTCCAAAAGCTTTTTGGCATTACTTTTACTTTGACATTCTTTCATCTAAGGCTTAGACAAAATGTAATTCTGCTTGTCCATATGTTGAACTCTGGAAGAATGAAAGATTAGGCCACACAGAAAAGGGATTTTAAGATCCTGTACACTTGTCATGCAGCGACGATTAAAGCTTTTTGGCAGAAAACTGACATTTCATTTTGTAGAGCAACTGACCTCCAAGACAGGAATAGCACAATTTGTTCTTCTCTCCATCTCCAAGTAGGTGAATGTCAAAAAGAGGGGAGCAGTTCAGGTAAACAGGGCTCTCAGGGGAGAGGCGACCTTTGGAATCGCAGTCAGGGGGACAAAAGAGGGAAGGGAGGGGGAAGGAGCAGTGGAGGCCGAATGGAGAAAACAAGGCTGAGTGCAGAGATTAGAAGAAGGAAAAGTAGATGTGAAATGTGAGGAAGACGACAGAAGCTGACTGGGAAGATAGAAAAGATTGGGGAGATGAGGGAGACCCAAAAAAGTACATTGGGATACAAAGCTCAGAATTTTTTATGGCATTTTGTAGCAACTGCAAATGAAAGACACTCGTATTAATTTTCTAATATGAATCAAAGCTTCCAAAGCTCTTCAAATATTTGTAATCTCGGTTTCTATATATTTCAGATTGCTACAGCTGAGGCTCTCCAAGCAATTCAAATTTTCTAATTCAGCTCCATCCCGCCACTGGCCTTCATTCTTTTCTGATTAACAACTGTACATATTAAAATAAAATATCAAAAGATTTAGAAATATTTCGTGAATTAAAAAAAAGAATGTCGGTATGTTCTGAAGAAACCCTTAAAATTAGAGAAATTCACAAATTTTGCCAGTTTGCACAGCTCTTACCTGCATAGTCAGGGAATCAAAGTCGGTTGAACTCATCGACATAAAAAAACGGAACTCTGATAATTGGTCCAAGTTTTCACCCACTGTCACAGATTAATTAACTAAAGTTTTCACATTGAGAGCAAATGGAAAGTTACAAAAAAAAACAACAAGAAAACAAAAAAAAACCTTCTTGACTCAGAAACTTAATCACATTATCTGGAATATGAAAGACGAAGTGTGGAGCTTGAAGCAAAAAGGCGAAGGGCTATCTTTAACGATAAAATCCCGTTGTTGACATTGATTAAAAAGCTGACGGTTTGGCAAGTCTTTTTGAACCACACAGCGGGAATAGCTGTATGTCTTGACTCATCATTAAGGCTTTACTCGGATGGGTGTCTCCTCTCCGCAGGTAACTGCCACTGCTTATAAGGCTGAGTTTTTTTGCCTTTCAGGAGGATGTTTTTTTTTTTTTTTTTTTTTTAAAGGAGTACAGAGGTGCCAGATCGAGCACTATTCTTTGAGCCTAATTCCCAATTTTCATCTCCTTTTCCTCTGAAACTTTTCTTGACTACCTTTCTCCTCATTCCTCCATCTTTGATCTCTTACTCAGACTCCTGTTGTATCTCCCTTGGTCTCTTGGCTCTTTCTGTCTCCCACCGTGGCAGGAGGACATCAGTAGCCCTAGGGAAGTGCTTCGCTGTGGGAAGGAGCCTTGGCTTTAAGTGGCTCTAAGTGGCTCTTGCTGTTTGTCTCTTTAGTTGTTTATTTTCTCCTTCGCTCACCCCGGGCAGGGAGGAGAAAGGGACACTTAGCGTCAGGGAAACCACTGCGTGTCCAGGCAGGGAGGTTTAATACCGCTTAGTAGCCTGCAGAGCTTACATGTTAGGGAGGCACAGTGAGACAAAGTGCAAGTTTGTTATTGTAGTTATTGTGTGTGCGTGTCATTTTATCATTAGAAATGTTATAAAGGCGTCAGATGGTTTTCGTGCATTTTATTATTTTGTTGTAATTATAGTGTGTGTGCGCACTGGCATACGATTGTATTGACAAAGCCAAAAGGTCCAGGTATGACCTTCTAAGATGACATTATTTGCCATTGATTTGCCTCTGTTTCATATTTTGTCTCACTGGGACTACAGTACCAACAATTGACCTCCATTGTTCAGTTCACCACATTCCCTCGTAAAAAACAAACAAAAAAAAACTAAAACAATTCGTGTTTTTGGTCAATGACTCAAAACAGATCCAAAAATTTGAATCTGATCAACAACCAAAAGAAAACAAGCATCAAATTAAATAACGAGCTCAAACCAAAGAAAGGCCATCCGATGTTTATGTCAAGTTCGTGTCAAAAAAGGATGGCAGATGAGCGTGACTCAGAGATGCAGACTTAGTGGTGTGGCCAATAAAAAGTAGATGTGAATAGGGTACGCTATTCGGTAGATAATTGCCCTTAATGGTATGTAAGAAGCTGCCGCCACCTACCAAATATATGTCTCCTGCAAAAGTCAAGAAGAGGAGTAAGAAGTTTGAAGCAAGTCTTTCCTTTTTAACCCTGGTTTTCTTTTTCCTGTCAGTGTTTTTATAGATCTTAATGTGAATAGTGAATATATGATTATGTTGAATGTTGGTAGTTATTTTACTGTCTTTACTCTTTTTCTTTCTATTTTTTTTAAAAAGACACATTATTCCACACAGCAGGCCCCTCTGATTTGAGAAGAGAATCGGAAAAAAAAAAACGTGTGAGTCAAACATATTGTCATCTGAGATTATTGCTGATCTGCTAACTTCTGATAAGTTAACTGCTTATTTGCACACTTGTTTTCACAATCTAACTATCTGTCACGTTTTGCATTTTTTTTGTCACGTTCTGTGTCGTCTTTAGTTTTCTGCCATGTCCTCACCTTTTTTCCTCAGTTCCCCCTCTGGTCTGGGCATCAGTTCCACTCTCTTCACCTGTGTTTCATTGTCATCAGCTGCACTCACTCATCAAGTTTTTTTTTATCGTCATAGTCAGGTTTTTGTCTGTTCTTAGGGGTTTTTGCTTTGTCACTTTAGGTTTTTGAATTTCCAGCTGTTTGGTCTTCCACAAAGTGAGTGAGACCCACATATTTATAGCTTTAATATTATTACTTTTTTTATGCCTTTAATGGATAGACAGTTGGAGAGAGAAACAGGAAGCAGGGGGCAGAGAGAGGGGAAAGACACGCAGCACAGGGCCGCTCGGTGTGGGACTCGAACCGGGGTCAGCTGCAGTGAGGACCGTAGCCTCTGTACATGGGGCGGCTGCTTAACCCACTATGCCACCGACCGCCCCACATATTTATAGCTTTAATAACACTCATAGATTGCTGTGGGAATTCAATCAACACTATTTCATTCTATATGGCTTTCTAACTCAACAAAACATTTTAGGTAGCAACACCATTGCTGTTCCGTATATGTATCCCAGTGAATATATTTGTATTCACTGGGGAGCTTAAAGGGATAGTTCGCCTCTGTATGACATCCCATATTAGCAATATCGTGCATGAACATTTTCTTACCCCCTACTGCGTCCTGTGAGCCGAGTTCCAGCCTCGTTTTGGTGTTGAAGAAAGTAGTCCGACTAGTTGGCTGGGGTCAAAAAAATGAAGCGTTGTGTTTCTCAAAACAATATGCGTTCAAAAGAGTAATACATTTGCACCACAAAATCGTTGCCACGGTTAAAGTCAGACTTCACAATCGCTTGGTGCTATTTTCTCTCCCTTCGTATCACTGCGTGCGGCCACCTGCCGACAGCCGCGCCTGTTTCACGGTGTAGACCGTGCAGACCGAGCAGTCCCCTGCTTCCGAGCAGTAAACACCGTGAAACAGGACGCAGAAGGGGGTAAGAAAATGTTCATGCACGATATTGCTAGTATGGGATGTCATACAGCTTCATGTCAAAAGAGGCGATCTATCCCTTTAACAAAAGTAACAAGGGGCGGTCGGTGGCGTAGTGGGTTAAGCAGCCGCCCCATGTACAGAGGCTACAGTCCTCGCTGCAGCTGGCCCCAGCTCGACTCCCGCACTGAGCGGCCCTGTGCTGCATGTCTTTCCCCCCTCTCTGCCCCCTGTTTCTCTCCAACTGTCCTAACATTAAAGGCATAAAAAGCCCCAAAAAATACTTTAAAAAAAAAAAAGTAACAACACAGACCTTACTTAAAGATGAACTGAAACGAATGTTCATCTATCATTCAAATGAAATTTTTGTCTTTTTCTAAAACCATCAATCCAACTTGAACTAAATTTTCCAGGCATAACTGGTTAAAACGGCCATTTAAAAGTGTGAATTATGTGGCCTTTGGTGCGAAATTGGCCACATGACCGTGACGTCATAGGGTTGACTCCTTTATTTGCTAGTATGGCTGGCTGCGATAATAACATACATTTGATGGACTTATATCTCATAAAGGAACCAAAATTCTGATACAAACATCAGCAGGTCGAAAGAACACACCTCTAACATTATGTGGAAAAACTTTCATTGAATTTAAGCCACACAAATCGATTTAATATCTATATTGTAGAGGCTCTCTGCACCTCCCGTATGGGTAATGGAAATTAAAGAAAGTTACCATTTTCGGCACAGGATCGGCAGGCACAAAACAGCCATCGCTCCTACTACACGCTGATTATTATTAAGATGTTATCAATCAAATGACACAATAGTGTATGTTTGCTGTGGTAAACTGGAAAAGATTTGAACATGCCGGTTTCGCAGATATGGCATTCTGCTGCGCTGTCTTTGACACGTTGAAACCTAACGAAGGGGCACTTTGAAATCCAGCCACTTAAAAAAGACGTATGTGATAATAACATGGTTTTAATATAAGCTTAATAAACAATGGCGTGGATTAACGGGTCGGAGATCCTCCAGTGCGCGGCCCCATCTGCGGATCCTCACGGGTCGGCGGCAGGGAGATGGGCACCCGGCCTCGGCACGACTGACAGCAGCCATCGGTAGGACTGATCCACGGAGCCTCGGATGTCGTAGCCGGCGCAATCACCGGAGAGACCAGACAGCAATTCTAGCTGGATATGTGTGTAGACCGAAGAGCAAAGCGAGCAGTTCCCTGCTTCCGAGCAGCAATTCAGGTGCAGCTATCGGCAGGCGGCAGCACGCAGTGATACGATCCACCGTGCTCTCAGCCAATAGCAGTGGTCGACACTTGCCTCTCAGAAGCGAACAGTAAGCGAACATTATTATATATAAAAAAAACAAGTCCAGTAATGTCCGATCTGGAAATTTCAGACTCACCTGTCTTCGCGCCCGAGCAGTAGTTCGAGCAGGGACAGTCTCCGTCGGCACACCAGGTCCAGCGATGTTGGAACAGCTTCAGCTAAAAGACGTCTCCTATTCCCAACCATTCCCGCGATCTCCACATTTTTAGTGAAACAGTTGTGATGGAAATGTACGGAGCACAACACGGATGTTGAGGACACTTCAAAATCACGACGATGCCTCCGTACAAACTGTATCCACCGTGCTCTCGTCTTTGCCTTCTCCTTGTCAGCCTCAGTTCCAGTAGTTTTTAGTTTGGGAAACATGTGCAGAGAGATGCCTTCAGTGAAGCTGTTATTTTTGCAACTAACACCATTTGTTCCTCCAGCAACACAATTTTTTCCACCGTGCTGTGATGTCTTAGCCATAGATGCCGCCATTACAGTTAGACTACCAGAACTTCTGTGTCAACCCTATGACGTCACGCATTAAAAAAAGAATTCGCACAAAAAGACAAAATGTGGCTCCTTTTGAGCCCGTTTTAACATGACTTCCCGGATAAATTATTATCCAGACAATATCTCATTTTAATCGCAAGGCTTGGAACCTTTAGAATCAGCAGCAAAAACTGTGAAATTCCAACAATTAAAATTCGTTTCATAAGCACTTTAAGGAATGGGAGCTTGTTGAGGGATTTAAATCAATGTTTTAGTTTAGTTTTAGTTCCGCAGCTAAAATTCTTTCTATATAGATGGGTCAGCAGTGCTCATCCCGGATTGTTTGGCAGAGCTAAGGTTCTAGGTGGAGATAACAAGGGTGTTAACGGTAACCCCCCCCACGGCAGCAATGGGGCCTGAAGCCGCCACCCAGTTGCCACTGGGTAAAAGTCCTGGACAGGTCGCCAAGTCTATCACAGGGCAAACACGGAGACAAACCAACCATGCACACTCTTCATCACTCCGAAGGTCAATTTAAAATCACCCAATCAACCTAACATGCAAGATTGTCAATGGTGGGGGGAAGCCGGAGTGCCTGGAAAAAGAACCCATGCATGCACGTGGAGAAAGGCCCCTGCAGGGATGCAAACCTGGAATTTTGTGCTGGGAGGTGACAGTACTAACCCCCCCGCACCACTGTGCAGCCCATAATTTTACATATAAATTGATTTCCGATGCCGTAAACAAGTTAGTATAAGTCTCCTCCTGTCACCTGTGCCTCCTCTGGATTTGTCCGTGGTGCTGATTTTAATTCCCATAGACCGTGAAATCGCACAAACGGCTTATTTCACAGCACTGTAACTGGAACTTTTTGAAACTCGGAAGAATATTCGATTGAAACTTTTTAAAGCTGGTACTTATTGACTTTCATGACCATTCTCACCAAGGCACAATAGTTAGGAGGAAAGACGAGTAATGAACAGCTACTCTGTCGTTCTTAAACACAATCTCTGGGCATAAAAAAAAAGGAGGCTTTTCATTAAGTGCTTTCCCAGCGACAATGAGAAGCATCGAAATATTTTCTAACTGGCTCCACGGACACGAGACATTCAACGAGTTCCAATATAAAGTTACTTTTGGGTTTGTTGGCAAGAGGTTGGGTTGTTCAAAGATTCGGGCAAATGGGGGGTTTAGTTCCTCTAAGTGCTAGACAAGCGTGAGCAGTGAAGTCATGCAAAACACCAGAGAGCATGTGTTTGCAAATGTGCCTGTGTGTGCTTCTAAGGGCAGAGGCATCTTAGTGTGTAATGTGTGCAAGGCCGGGCAGATGTATGAAGAGCAAATAGTGCTCTCTTAAATACTCATCTCACCCCACGCATATCAACACCCACCTCACGAATGAGCACTTCCACTTCATAATGAGGATTACCTGCATGGCCTCACATTGCACCTCTCATCCCCTCGCAAATAACACAAACGCATACGTTTACTCATCTGTCCTTGTTCCATCCTCCCGCTATCCCACTTTCTTGTTCCCACCCGTGTTGTCTCCTCCCGACGCACGCGTATGCAGAATCACAAACACACACACACACACACACACACACACACACACACACACACACACCCCTCCAGTGTCCTCGCTGTCTCAACTTGAGCAGCAAATGAACACAATTAGCCACGGCTCCAAAAACACACACTCGGGTATTGTTCTGCTCACACTCACTCAGACCTTAATCTGATGTTCCAGAGGGACCTCCTGTGTGTGCATGAGTGTGTGTGTGTGTGTGTGTGTGTTTGTGCCGATGTGTGTCTGAAGCCAGTCGAGGGGAAGCATTGTAGAGCCCAGCTGACAGAAGGGGCTTCCAGGCCTTTTTCCCCTCAGAGGTTTCCACGACGATGATCAACTCCTCGCGCCTTAGTCCTTGCTGCGCTCAACTCAGCCCACACACACACACACACACACACGTGCACTCTTTGAGCAATAACCCATTCGGCTTGAATGCATTTCAAACGCGCATACACACACTCACAGCCACAGCCTTCGGTCAGAAACAGATGTTACAGGGTGAACAAAGGCTTCGAGTCACAAGTTACTGTTTGCGACAGCAGGTTGAGCCTCGGGTCATTGTTAGCACACTCACACACTCCTTTACACACGCACTGAGCAGTGGACCAACTTACTCCACTCCACTCCACTGACTGTGCTTGTTGTTTCTTCCCCCGAGCAAGTGTGTGTGTGCAGACTAGCTAATTAGACAGCAGGTATCTGCCTGGCAAGATTTCTTGCAAGAACACCTACACATCTGGCTGCTTAATTACTGCACTTTAAGATGCCGAGGCTTTCACAGAGGAGGAGGCGGTGGGCCTTCGCAGCCAGGGCTCTACTTGTTGGCTCCGGGTGAGTTGACGCCGTTGACACCAGCAGCCTGTGGCATGTAGCGCTCAGCATTAATGTTAAATAACGAGTTTAAGATGGTCAAATAGTGTCAAGTGTCATTTCATACATATATCAGTGCTTTCCAAAAAACACTTCTAAGATTGAACAAAAAAAACAACAAAAAAAAAACATTTGGTATGACATCAGAATGGTTAATTGGTTTTAAGAGGAAATATTTTGTAAAGGTACATCTTTAAGGCTGCAAGGCGGTGTGATGACCTTAAGCTCAACCTGGACAAGACTGAGCTGGTGTTTCTCCCGGGGAAGGGCTGCCCATTCAGAGACCTGGCCATCACCATGGATGACTCTGTGGTGACATCAACCCGGACCGCGAGGAATCTGGGTGTGACCCTGGACGACGAACTGTCGTTCTCGCCAAACATCGCATCAGTGACCCGTTCCTGCCGATTCCTCCTCTACAACATCCGGAGGATTCGCCCCTTCCTCACCGACAAGGCAGCACAGGTGCTCATCCAGGCTCTTGTCATCTCCCGCCTGGACTACTGCAACTCCCTCCTTGCTGGCGCCCCGGCTTCTGCCATCAGACCTCTGGAGCTGGTTCAGAAAGCTGCTGCTCGTCTGGTGTTCAACCTCTCCAAGTTCTCCCACACCACTCCCCTTCTCCGCTCTCTACACTGGCTCCCTGTAGCTGCTCGCATCCAGTTTAAGACTCTGGTGCTAGCCTACAGGGCAGTGGAAGGAACAGCTCCTTCATACCTCCAGGCTATGGTCAAGCCCTACACCCCCGCCCGACCACTTCGCTCTGCGGCCACCAGGCGCCTGGCTGCCCCGTCACTCAGGGGTCCCTGCGCACCATCCACACGGTCACGGCTTTTCTCTGTTCTGGCACCCCGATGGTGGAACGATCTCCCGACTGATATCAGGACAGCTGAGTCGCTGCCCATCTTTCGCCGCAGGCTGAAAACCCACCTCTTCAAGGAAAACTACCCTGCTCCGTCCTAGTTCCTTACGCACTTATTGTTTCCTCCACCACTGGCACCCTCTATATTTTCATTACCCCCTACCCGAACCAGGGTTTGAATCCCATTCCTGCTTTTCTTACCCCTTTTATTTCTTCCCCTACCCGAACCAGGGTTTGCATCCCCACCCCGCTGTGACTGGTGTGCAGTTGGTGAGAGGCTGAGGTACCTGACTTATCGCACTTACTCTAGCACTAGTTATGCTCTTAGCTGTTTGGTATTGGAAGGAAATGCACTTATGATTTCTTGTGACCTGAAGTTCTTTTGCCTACCGATGTTGAACGCACTTATTGTAAGTCGCTTTGGTTAAAAGCGTCTGCAAAATGACCGTAATGTAATGACCGTAATGATGTTTAGCCCTGTAGCATCACAGCAAAAGAGTTTGTGGACTGAATCTCGGCTGGGGGCATTTCTGTGCGGAATATGCACCCTGCCTCACGTCTAATGTGACCGGGTTAGGCTTCACGCCCCGCGCAATTTTGCTCACTTTGGTTTAATCCTGTCACCACACAAAGTTGCTCATTCATTGGCCAAATTATTATCACGTGACCTAGGTAAGGTCCTTCTCTCCACATAGTTTAAACCTTCAGAAAAACAAACAAAACAAATGTTCGACAAATCGTCCTCATTTTACAATTGTTTGCAATCTGTAACAGAAAAATATGCGTAAAAAAAAAACAACTAGTGTAGTGATATAAAACATAAATGTTTTGATTAAGTTTCGTGCTTTTACTTCTGAGCTTAAAACTCATCCACCGGACAGATTCTACACAAAAGCAAAGCTGCCACCATGTCATCCCCTCCCCTTTGTAGTGGTTTCAGCTGGGAATTTAAAAGATGTTTCTCAAGAACTCTGTGTCCCGTTCGTCATATATCTGATACAATTGTGTGTTTGGGCTCGACGTTTCTGTGAAACCAATCTCCAAACCTCCAGACCAACAGAGACCACTTTTGTCTCAAAACCACGATGGGGAGGTGACAGAGGGGTTGTGGCGTGTCTGCCAATTTGACTCTACTGTGTTTACAATGACCTTCCCTTCGGTGTGAGGTGCTGTTTCAGTGCCTCTGTCACCATGACAACTGGGTTTTTTTTTTTTTTTTAGTAGCTGACCCCCGGCTTCTTTCTGAATATCATTAACGTTTTTTGGACGGTACTTTTGAGCAAAGCCTAGATCAGAATTTTTTATTTAGACAGAATTTTAATAGTCTTATCAATTTACTTTCTACCAATCATACATGGCAACATCAGTGACCTTTACTTCCAAAAAACAGCTGCAAACATCAAACTGGTATAAGCCACTGCTTGTATTGATTTAAGGTCATTATGTTCAAATACTGCAGTTGTTGTGGAGAAAAGACCTGAGGGGTCGGACTCATTCGGGCAGCCTCTTGGGGAAATTTATTAACAATAGCTGCATGCAAGAACAGTAGATTGGGATATTCTCTTATACTTTCTGATAACCCAGTCTCTATCTGGTACCTATGTGTCTTGGATTTCCACAAAGATCTTCTGTTGTTGACACCGTGAGTTCAGTCAGGGCGGACAGTTTCTGGTGCGGATATGATATGAATCAGCTCCCATATAATCCATCTTGAAGCAAGTTCCAGAGACAAAACTGTGCAGCTTTAAGCAGAAGCTACCAAGTTTATAAATGTTCAAATAGTTTAGTGAGTGTCCTACAGACATTACATTTTATTTGGAACAGATTACTGGATAATCCGCAGATTGTAAAACAGACCACATATGGTTGCATCTGTTTCTGAGGAGTGCCGCGTGAGAAAGTTAACGCAAGCTTGTTATGGTTTCTGACCATTTTTTTTTCAGAAAAATATTGAGCAAAATCCCATGATCGACACTGATTAAAAAGAGGAAAGAAAGAAAACAACAACAATAGGAGAGTAAGATGTTACGAATAAGAAAAATCTTTTCAATCACGAGGTAGAATCCCGGCCTTCCGCGAGAGACAAAAAAAAGCTGAAGGCTGTGAAGCACCTCAGTGACATTTTGGAGTGGACACATGAACCCCTTATACACAAACACACACTCATTACCATCGCTGCGTCGAGCCAGAACTCAATCTCGAAGTGCACCAGATGTGTTCGCTTGTGCGATTATTCCAGCAAAGACATTGGCTCAGATCTATTTATATTTGTGTGTGTGTGTGTATACGGTCTTGTTGGAGCTGTAAATGTCTTCCATTTGAGTTGCTGGCTGACCTTCTAGCTCTCCGTTTTTCATGTTTAGCCTTTCCCAATGTTTTTCACCTCCACTGCCAAGTCAACTGTAGTCTGTCCATCCCCTTTTTCAGCCTTTCCACACAATTCTCAACCTCAATCCCAGTGTCTGATTATCACATCGTATTTTATTACTGGTGTTATTACTGCCTTTTTTCCCCCATTTATATACGTTCCTGCTGTTATTATAGCTCAAGTTAAACAAAATAAAAATACGTGTGTGTGTTTATTTTTTTCTCCATAGCCTCAATTTCAGTCCATATCCAAGACGTTTATGTGCACACTCATACATGCAAACATATACGGACAATGCTCAGTTAATGCTTCTCTGCTTGATGTAACAGTAGTGGCAGCTTTGTTTTGGTTAATTGCTGCAGTCATTTGCATACGTCTGTTCTGTGCTTATAAGTTCACATTGTTTTTAATCCGAAAAATATGCTAATGCTTTATGCAAGAGGAGCATGTGCGACTGTACCCTTTTTTTTTTTTTTTTTTCCAGCAGGCGCCTTGTACTGTAATAATAGCACAAGGTAAGGGTGACAGAGGTGAGAGCATGTGTCGAATTAATACTCACTACAACTATTAAACCCATTTGCATTAGTCCGCCTGCAGCTGCAAGATGAAGGGCTGGCTTGAGAACAGATTCTCTCTGCTGTAGTGATGCAGCGTGTGGACAAGATATATTTGGTGGGCAATAAGTGGTGAGCACTTTGAAACAAGAGTGCACCTGGGTATTGGTGTGTGGGGAGGACGCTGACCCTGCATCAGCACCACAGCGGTCTACGTGTTTAGCGGTTAGATTACAGCGTGTTAGTCCAGAAAAAGAAGATTTGTGTTTTTTACGACCGCATCATTAGGATTCTTTGAGAAGTGGCACATTTATAAGAAAAGCTGAGGAAGGCAGGAGAGACGAAGAAAAAAAGAGGAGCAGATGATATACGTACACTGGAAAAAATCAAAGTCTTACCAAGTATGTTTGACTCATTTCTGGTCAAAATATCTCATTAATACTAAATATCTCAGTACTATTTAAGCCAGATATAGGGACTTGTTTGAAGACAATACATATTGAATATCAAACAAATTGTTTTGAGTAACATATCATATGAAACAAGTTTTTTTTTAAGAGGTTTTTAAGCTAATTTCAAGATCACTTTTAACTCAAAAGTCCTAAATATCACATCTTATTTCAAGAAATCTTGACAAGACGATTTTCACTCGTTCCATTGGCAGATTTTTATGCTTATTTCAAGCAAAAACGTCTTGTATTTGCTGTTTTTTTTACTTATTTTTGGAGGGGCATTTTTTCCAGTGTAGCATGTTGCAATCTGCAGGTGTCTTTGAAAATATCTCGCCTAAACTTTGTGCGTTTAGTAAGTTTGCTGAAATATCCTCCCGCTTTTCTTCTCGTTGCTTTTTTTCCAACCAAAAACTAAAAAAAAACTATTACGCACACTGTGATCAGTTTTAAATGCCCTGTGGTATGATATTAGCATACCTTGTGTTTTGGGAACTTTTGTGCTCATTTCCTCTCCCTTTCCTCTCAATTACTTTAATGAAATCAATGTTTAAAGCTCTGGTTCATATCCCCTTCTTTTCTATTTTTTCATCTCTTCCGCCCATATACACAAACACCGACTTCCTAATGAGTACATCCATATGCTAATGATGATCAAATTGATTTAAATACTGATACTAATTCAACTGAGAGGGGATTACAGAACTTAAACTTAAGCAAGCAAAAACGTTTCAAGTTAGAGGGAATGTACTTTTTATTGATCAAGAATTTCAAGGTTTAGGCTTTTCACATGTAAATGATGATATCAACAGCCAAAGTTTAGCTTTTGGTTTCAGTAACCCACTGTGTAATCCTCCACTCTGTTCTCGTTTCCCCCCCACTTGCTTTACTCCTGCTTCTCCCTTTAAAGTGTCTCCTTTCTCCTCTGCTGTGCTCCTGCCTCCAATTAAATGCGTAGGCGTTTTATCCTATGATTAGTATCTTGGTTGTTCAGTGGGCAGGCTCATTATCTATGCGCCCTGTTAGTAAAAGCCTTAACGATGCCTAACGAGACGTCTAATCAGGCAGGTTTTTAGCCACAAAGGGCTAATTGCAGCTGTTGCTTCTATCCTCCGCCGAGGCTGAAAGAGGCAACAGGAAAACCTGTTTGGATTGTTGAGTAATTTTCAAAATGCACACACAAATACACACAATAAAATCACAAATGCACACAGAATTATTGGCTGTTTGACAGTGATGTGGGTGTGTGTGTGTGTTTCACAAAGAGGGGCCTCTCTGTGGATGATTGTCACTGTAGAGCTGCAAGTTTGACTTAACAGGACAGTAAAAAAGGCCAAACAGGAATGCACGCATGCACACACACACACACACACACACACACACACATCTGCCTAAGCACAAATACATTTTATCATATCTAAACATCTAACCGGGCAGCCATACAAGTAAGGACAAAGAAGTGTATGGTTGCATGTGTGTGTGTGTGTGTGTGTGTGTGTGTGGGGTGGGGGTGGGGGGGCATGTGTTCAGATCTCTTTGTTGATGTTCTTTCTGATTCTGCGCCAACATCACATCCATCTGTCTCCATGACGAACACACACACACACACACACACACACACAGAGGTTTATTCTGGACATTTTTTTTTTAAAGCAAAACCCTACTGACAATAGTTTTATTTGTTTTTGGGGTTTTTTTTGTGCACTCTTGGCACGTTTCTTTCTTGATGCCGAATCATTTTTGGAATATTTCAAAGATTTAAACCTAGAAAAAAAAAAAAACACTCCAAAAACACAGCAAGAGTGAACCCAAAAATATTTGTTTAATTTACACTCCCATGGCTGCACATTTTCACGCGTACAAGGTATTTATCAGTGCTGGAGAAGTAAGACAGTCATTTTAAAAATATGCAGATCTCTGGCAATGATCCAATAAAAATGTGTTTTCTGCCACCACATCAATTAAACAATTACACAAAAGCTTGTTTTCAAAGGTTTTTCTTAAAGGCCTAACCCCGTCAAGGTCAGTAAACCACACATGGTTATTGTCCTTTTTTTTTATAACGCTCGTATTTCTTTAACATACATAGAAATGCTTTTTATGTGCTGTTCCTGTCAAAGTGTTCAAATGAAAACTGGGAATCAAATGAAAGGTGTGATTAAAGAACTCCAAAAGTAAGGGACATCTGGACACCCACTTCAGTCACACCTTAACTTTGAAGGTCTCTATATTCTGCTACACTTAATTGAAACACGTCAAACAGATTCGAATCTAAAAACGTTTTCACCACATTCTCCCCGTTTGTCTGAATAAATGATCGGTTCATCAGAAGGTTAAGCTGAAATTTGGTCCGAGGTGTAGTAAAAGGGGAAGCAAGCGTGGTACTGCGCTGCTCTGAGGCGTGTTAAATAAACAGCTTGCATTAAGAAACTGACATGAAAGTATTCTGCACTTCTGGGTCTGAACAAGCTATACTTTTTCCCCCCTCCTTTTTAATTCTTGTTTGATATTTAGATAACAGGCGATCCTCCAACTGCAGCAGCAGAGGGTTTAGTAAAGGCTTTAGTTTAACATTGATCATCTCCTTTGTGTTATAATTTCCAGAGGGTTGGATTTTGGTTCATTAATCAATAATTATAGATTTTTAAAAAAAAAGGTTTTTGTTTGAGAAGGCGCGAAATCCATGATCTATTTCTGCCCAGCATTTTATTTGCAAACTCGCATTCTTAATTTGTATATTTCAGTGCCCAAAATAAACTTCCCATGAAGCTATGTTGTTGTCCCATTTTTTTTCACGTGATGTACACATTTAGTCAGACTGCTTTCCACTAAACAAATGAACCATTATCTTAATCACCTGTGTGTGTCCCCAATGTTCTTTTTTTTTTTCTATTTATCAGCGCTGCTGAATTGGTTTTGGTGTGCTTGTTCCATTTGTCCAGTAGGTGGAGACATGTTCAGTCGGCACATTGCTTCTTAGTATTCAACATTCAGAGTCTTTTAAAATTATTCTGCACCAAAGGTATATAAATAAGACCTAAGTTTTACAAGCTGATTATGTTCTTAAAGACCTTTCTCCTCAAATTTGCTCCATTTAAAAGGCAAAAATGTTGCTTATCATAATGTCTCTTGGGATGAATTACTTAGAGCTATTGTAAGTAAATGTTTAAAATATTTTTAATAAATAACGTACATATTTTCCCCTTCTTTCCCCCCTCATCTTAGGCTCTCCTAAGGCCCTCCTGCAATGTATTACATTCACCCTGCCTGACGGCTCTTATTCGATGGCATCTCTTGCTCTCTGCCTGTGTGTTCGGCACGTGTATATGTGTGAGTTCAGTGGGCCCTCTTTTGTTCAGTTCAGTAAGTATGTCTGTGTGTGTGTTGACCTGATAATCTGTGTGCTTTATGGAGTGCTGTTCACACATTGGTCTTCACTCTGATCCCAAACCCAAACACAGCAGGCCCCCTCCCTCCTTTATCAACCCCCACACGCTGTCACACGGGCATAATATCCCTCCATCCTGTGATTAACAAATCACACCTTTTCCTTGCATCCTATTTTTCAGGGTGCTTTGAACAAAAAGAGGCAGGATTCAAAACCAATCTGATTTTTTTTTTTCCCCTTCTTATTTAATCCTGTACTAACATTTTTAACTCAAATATGACAACTCATCCAACATACTTTGCAATATTTTGCTTTCTTGCTGTATTAACCTTTAGAGCTGTTTCTCTCTGTCTCTTTTTCCCAGGAGCCAGTCACGCTGATCACACACTGAATCCCTCACAGATCCCAAACTCAAACACAGATTCTTTATCACAAAACACACTCCCTCGTAATCCCGACACCTGTGAATATGTATGCATTTGCGTATCTCCTCTCCCAGGCCAATAGTCAAACCCTTCTCTTGTGAATGTAGCACTGTAGAAGTTAAATAGTGTTGAAAATAATATTTTAGCAGTCAAAGCATATTTACAGTGGCCAGTTTTCCCCGTTCAGTTAAGACATATTCAAGATTATTTAAGTCATGTCATAAAAAAGTTTTCATGGACTCCCTGGCAGAAGAGTTATTGTAACTCAATGGGACCATTTCCTGGTTAAAGAAAGGTTAAATAAAAAAATAAATAAATGGACTGTATGGTGGTCGCCTCACAGCAAGAGGATTCCTGGTTGGGACCTTTTCTGTGTGGAGTTTACATGTTCTCCCTGCGGTATGCGTGGGTTCTTGTAGTTGAGTTGGATTAAGTGAATATAGAAAATCGATGGATGGAGGGAAGCACAACATGGTAGCAAGACATATCTCAAGAGAGATAATTCTAAACAATCTACTATATTTGTAATAAAGTTGGATTGTGGGCAAAAAGAACACATCACTTACAAAAGTGAGAAGTGAGGGAGTTCTTCTTTTAGCCCATCTTCTACAGTTTATCTGGGACTGGGGGGGGCACAGTATGAGCAGAGATTTTCAGCAGCCACCTCCTACTTCCGGGCACCAAAAGTGTTTCCAAGCCCTCTATCCAGAGAAGAAATTTCTCAAGCAAGTCCCGGGTCTGCTCCCGGTACGACTGATCGTCGTCTCATTATTAAGCTCTCTACCCACAACTCATGACCACAAGTGAGGGTTGGGTAGACCGACTGATAAAATGAAAGTTTTGGCTTTTGCCTAGAGCACCTTCTTCACCAAGACAGACCGGTACAACGTTTCTGCATCACTGCAGATTCACCTGTCAACCTCACGCTCTGTTTTACCCCCACTCATGATCCCCAACACGACCCTGAGATATTCAAACTCCTGCACTTCAGGCACTGACTCACTCCCACGATGGTGTGGGAAATCCACCCTTTTCTTTTTTGGGGGGGGGGCTTTTTATGCCTTTATTATATAGGACAGTGAAGAGAGACAGGAAGCAGGGGGCAGAAAGAGGGGAATAACACGCAGCAAAGGGCCGTCCGATGCGGGATTCGAACCGGGGCCAGGTGCACGAGGACTATAGCCTCTGTACATGGGGCGTCTGCTGTACCCACTACACCACAGACCGCCCCACTCCACCCTTTTCTGACTGAGGATTATGCCCGCAGAATTGGAGGTGATTATTTTCATACTGGCTCCTTCACACTTAAATTAGGCTAACTGCCCTAGTGCCTACTGGAAGTCTCCACTTTATAAAGCCAACAGGACTATGTCATCTGCAAAAAGCAAAGTCAATCCAACTAAAACGCTTCTGCCCCTTGGCAGCGCCCACAATTCTGACCAAAGACATGTAATCTGTGGCAAAGGGCTGCCCTGGCGTAGCCTGACATGCACAGGAAACAAATGTGACAAACAGCTGGCAATGCAAACTAAGGCTACCTTTACACGGAAACAATCTGAAACCAAGACGCAAAAGTGGTGTTTCGGTTTCACTTTTAAATCTACATTTAGATGAGCGTTTTAGGGTGAAAATCTGCGTGCATACGGAAACGCAAAAGTGTGTGACATTTCATATTTATCGATGCAGTAAACACCCACAGCTGTCTAGGTCGCCTGCTCTCTCTATGAACTTCAAGAATTTCGAGAACGTAGTTCATATTTTTGGTCTGTTCTTTACTACTCTCGCTCATCATTGCTGTTATCTGATGAAATGACTCTTGAACGTCAATTACTGCGCCTAAGGCGAGTTGAAAGTCCGCAGGGACGGACATGTTGATAGCCTACTGATGTGTTTCCCACGGTTTCCTGGCACTTTATTATGCTTGTCACATCATTTCTATGTGACGAGAAACGCAGTTTTGCGTTTTTCATCCTTTACATGGTGGCGCGACATGGAGCGTTTTCAAGAATTCCACTCTGGAGAAGGTTTCACTTTTATGCGTTTTCGTGCCCCCAAAACGCCGTTACCATCTAAACCAGAGGTCTTCAACAGGGGGTCCGCGACCCCCAGGGGGTCCGTGGAGGTACTGCAGGGGGGTCGCGAAATCTTTGATTGATTAGACGATTTAAAAAAAAAAAAATTATTATTTTTTTTTTTCAAACAGTTTTTTCTCACAAATTGTGTGCAAACATGTGCCATCCACAGATGGTTTGAGGATTCATTGTCCCATCTACATGCATGTTTAAAGTTAAAATCTGTGGATTATTTGAATAGCTCAGTGTTGTATGCAAGATGTTTGTTTATAAATGGCAGTGGCACGGCCACCCTGTACCTTGCACGTTTAAAATAAAAACATGAATCTATTAACCTGTGTATTATTTGAATAGCTTAATATTGAATGTACAATAACAGAGTAGCTATGTTTATACACGGCACTAGGCCCCGTTAAATATAAAACACAATTGTATGCCATATAAATAGTAGGGGGTTCCCTGCTCCAACTCTCCATAAGTTTGGGGGTCCCTGGCCTGAAAAACGTTGAAGACCCCTGATCTAAACGATATAGTGCATCCGCAAAAAGGTTTTGCGTTTTTAACCCGTTTTCGTTTCCGTGTAAAGCAGGGGTCTTCAACGTTTTTCAGGCCAGGGACCCCCAAACTTATGGAGAGTTGGAGCAGGGAACCCCCTACTATTTATATGGCATACAATTGTGTTTTATATTTAACGGGGCCTAGTGCCGTGTATAAACATAGCTACTCTGTTATTGTACATTCAATATTAAGCTATTCAAATAATACACAGGTTAATAGATTCATGTTTTTATTTTAAACGTGCAAGGTACAGGGTGGCCGTGCCACTGCCATTTATAAACAAACATCTTGCATACAACACTGAGCTATTCAAATAATCCACAGATTTTAACTTTAAACATGCATGTAGATGGGACAATGAATCCTCAAACCATCTGTGGATGGCATATGTTTGCACACAATTTGTGAGAAAAAACTGTTTGAAAAAAAAAAAAATAAAATAATTTTTTAAAATCGTCTAATCAATCAAAGATTTCGCGACCCCCCTGCAGTACCTCCACGGACCCCCTGGGGGTCGCGGACCCCCTGTTGAAGACCTCTGGTGTAAAGTGCCCCTAAGCTCTCACAGGGACTGAATTGCCTATAACAAAGGGCAAGATACCCGTACTCAGAAACCACCTCACGACGACATCATGAGGGACATAGTTGCAAGTATTCTCAAAGTCCACCAAACACATGGAGAATGAAAGGGCTAACTTACTACACTTACTCCTCTACAGTTGAGTAATTCTTGTATAATCTTGCTAACAGACAAATGGAAACAATCCTTGGTGGAGGAATTACTGTAATCAAATTGTCACAGTGTGTTATGCACAGTGGGACCTACAAAGAAAAATGCAAGTATAAGTAAAAGCGAACCATTGATGAAACTATCTCTTCTTACCTAAATGTGAAGCAGACCTATTCTAAAAAGGACAGACGTTCTATTACAACATTTCCATTTTTACCACCAAATTGATTTAAAAAAAACAAAAACTTCCCTCCCCCTTAAAATGACTCCATAATTCATACAAGTTAGCTGCTACAATGATACGCAGCCGCCTTTATATAATAAAGGGCCTTTAGAGGCCATGTGTAAAATTAGCATCAAGTGTTACCACTAAAACATACAGCAAAGGCATATAGTCTAGCCCAGGGGTTCCCAAACTTTTCCATACCAAGGCCCCCCAAACAGTATTAGCTTCTGGCCCCCTTTGCAAACCACATACAATGCTACAAAATACATAAAGAAACATCAACTTTTAGAACGTATTTTCTTTCTTTTATTCACGGACAGTAGCTTGCTGTGTGAATGCAGCCTGACTAAATGCTCTTCTTTACGTCTGAAGAAGTCAACCGTTTTTTCGGACTCTGCCGGATGTTTTTGTATCAAGTGACGCTGAAGTTTAGAAGGTTTTAAACACTCATTTGAGAGGGTCTCCAGACAGAGGACGCATTTCGGGCAATCGTGGCCATTTTTCTGTATGGCTGTAAAGCCAAACTTAATGTATGCTGCCTCGTCCTTTCTGATTTTAGTCGGCCAGTTCTTTCAGTCTCTTCCAAGTCAACAATCTGTCCATTTTGGCTAGCTACCTACACGCTAGCTTGAGGAGCAGAGCAGCTTCAGAACAGGCGCAAATTGCCAGGTCTACGATGTTTTGACTGGCAGCCAATCAGAAAGACAAGCATGGCAAATAACATTTCGATATGATATATTATTATAAATTGTATTTTACAATACTGATTTAAAAAATTTGACATTTTTTTATAATGATGTTTAAAAAAATGTAATTCTATTTTTTTATTTTTGCATTTTTTTTCTTATCTTCACTCCAATTTTCTGAGGCCCCCCTAGTGCCCCCTGGCGGCTCCCACTTTGAAAACCACTGGTCTAGCCCATAACTATTGACCGAGAGTTTCTTCTTGCTAAGACATAATCTAACAAGGAGTAAGTCCAAAACTAAAATAAAACACAGTGGCCAAAATTTAAGTCCCACAGTGGTCTCTACTCTTATTCTAAGTCCAAACACTAGTTTACACCCTCCCCCAAAACCCTTCAAGCAGAAATGCTCATATTTGTTGTTTCAGAAATGTTTCTGTCATGTCTGACGACGAACAATCGTCATGTCTGTTTAAATTGGATGACACATCAAACACAAAAAGCCACAACTACTTCCAAAATGTAGAGGTTTTTCCCTTATGCCATTGCGCTGTTACAAATGCACAATAACACAGCAGAAGGACTGGATATATGACACAAGCATGGAGCTGCCTGCCAAGAAGCAGGACGCAGACATGAACAGGGAGAAAGCATCTGGGATTTCAACGTAGGTTTTGTTTCAAGGGATAGGGATATACAGTAAAACATCATCAGCGACTGGGCGCTAATTTGAAAAAAAAGGAACAAACCAGTACTCACCAACAACTGAAGTGAAACATTTCACAACAACTTCATTTTCAGATTCTCCTAATCTGTGGATTTCCACGCAACGTTGATGGAAAACATCAGAAATTAATTTGTTATGATTAAATGGGTCGTACTAGGGTTTCCTTGTTGATGTCAATTACATTTCTAATTAGTGCATGTGTAATGTAAATACAGTCTGTTTTGATTGCTGCCGTGCCTCCTGTCCCACGGTAAAACAGATTTTCTCCCTCATTAGGCAGTCACTCCTTCAAGTGCCTGCATCCCCCAGGACCTGCCCCCGGACGAGACTCACTGCGTGCGCTTCCGTGTGTGTGCGTGTGTGTGTGAGCAAAAAAGACGGGAGCATATGGATCCATGTGTTAAGAAATTTAATAGCTGAAAACTGAAAGATATTACGTTTAAATGACAAAAAAAAAGTAACAGATTACAAAATGTTTTGTGTCTTTTTTTGTTTTCAAGACACAACCTTTATCTACTTCAGAAAACGCGAAATTGGCGTGTCATCACCAACCTTATTTTAGTGTGTCCCAGTCTGCTGACCCCTTTAGTCAAACTCAGATTGCTCTTTCAGCTGCTGTCATTGTTGAAGATGTCATTATTTATGTCTCGTTATTATTCTTGCATGAATGCCGAGGCACATGAAAGAAGGAGGACTATTTGAATAACCAAGGCCGAAATATCCCTCAAGCACGGTGAAAAGACTGGATTTGCTTTTCCAGGAGCCGCCTTTATGTGAACACGAGCGGACTGTGTGGTCAGCAGCGCTGTCTTTACAGGATGTCGGTGTGCAGGAGTGTTGTCTGGGTTTTCGCAGATGCGTGCTGACCATATGTGAACTATTAAAAGTCTTTCAAATAGTCAAATGAGGTGAAGTTTCTGGATAAGTACAGCAGATGCAAGAAAAAGGGAGCAGAAAACAGGACAGGACAGGAAAAAAAAGAGCTCTGAGACCAAGTTGGTGCGAGAACAAGGGAGGTAAAAGTGCCATGTGTTGCACACCTGAGCCATGAGAAAAGGAGGTAGAGTCTGGGTTTATGGGGTGGGGTGGGGTAGGATGAGGAGGCAATAGGAGAGGAGGATAGAGGGGGGGGAATCAGTTCCACTTCACGCTCATTACCACCTATTCATCTGGAAGACATCTCAGCACAGATCCTCTCTTGGCTAATCCAGGCGCACTGGCCCTCAGTGTCCCTGCGTGTGTTCATGAACATGTAATTGTCTGTGGCCTGCCTTTGTTTTATTTTACCCCCAATTCTAATGAGATAAACGGCCCCCATAATGACCCATATTTACATACCACCTTTCCACTCTTCTACAAGTCTTTGTACATTGTGCTCAGTAACTTCCTCTGGCTGCCATACTTTTACTATGAAGGCACTGACGGTAATAAGATGATAATGTATGTTGATGTACATGTCTTACAGTATTCCAAGGTCTCTCACCAGGCTGGTTTAGGACTTTTAAGATTTAATACAGCTATGAACATGATTCAACAGAACGCCACTGGAAAGCACAAAAGTGGTCTAGGACAGATGCTTATTGCCAATAAGCAATTTGTACATATGTTTATGTATATGAGAGAAAGTCTTTTCAAATCGTTTTGTAATTTATTAGGCTTTTTACAGGTCAGACCCAGTGATCAAAGTCCAAAGTCAAAGTCAACTTTATTTGTATAGCACATTTCATGTACAAAACAATTCAAAGTGCTTTACGTAAAATAAAAGCATTGCAGCGGGTGATGAGCAGAGACAAAAGGTAAAGGAAACAGATCTATTCTAACTGGGTGGGTCTTTCCGGAACTGTACTAAACTGGTTCAAAACATACTTAGAGAACAGGAAGTACTTTGTGTCAATAGGTAACTTCACATCTGAGCACACAAGAGTCACATGTGGAGTTCCCCAAGGTTCCATCCTGGGACCTCTTCTGTTTAACATCTATATGGTGCACTGGTACAGATTATAAAAAGCAACAAAATAAACTACCATATCTATGCAGATGACACACAGATATACATTACAATGTCACCAGGAGACCGAGGCCCTGTACAGGCTCTTGGTAAATGCATTGAGGAGATTAATGACTGGATGTGCCACAACTTTCTCCAGCTAAACTAAAACAAAACTGAGGTAATTGTCTTTGGAGCCAAAGAGAAACGATGACAGGTCACCACAGAACTTCAATCTATACACCTAGAAACTACCAACCAGGCCAGAAATCTGGGTGTAGTGATGGACTCAGACCTAAATTTGGAAAAACACATTAAGGCAATAACAAAGTCAGCCTACAATAACCTTAAGAATATATCAAGGTTAAAAGATCTGATGTCTCAGCTGGACCTGGAAAAACTAGTCCATGCATTCATCTTTAGTAGGCTTGACTACTGTAACAGCATCTCAACAGGTCTACCTAAAAGGTCAGTTAGACAACTGCAGCTCATTCAGAACTCTGCTGCTCGAGTCCTCACTAAGGCCAAAAAAGTGGACCACATCAGTCCAGCTCTGAGGTCTTTACACTGGCTGCCTGTCCATCAGAGGATAGACTTTAAAGTTCTGATGCTGGTCTATGAAGCTCTGAATTGTCTAGGACCAGAATACATTAGTGACCTCCTGACCCAGTATGAACCTTCCAGACCCCTCAGGTCATCTGGATCCGGTCTTCTATCAGTTCCCAGAGTCAGAACCAGACATGGCGAAGCTGAATTCAGCTTCTATGCTCCACATGTCTGGAACAAACTTCCAGAAAGCCTCAGATCAGCTGAATCACTCAGTGTATTTAAGTCCAGGTTGAAGACACACCTATTTAAGTTTCAAAACTTAAATCATATTTTAACTACTATTTTTATCTGATTTTATCTATTGTTCTTCTTTCTTTCTTTTTTTGTTTTTTATTTAAATCATGCTTTTTATTTCCACTGTTTTAATGTCTCTGTAAAGCGTTTTGAATCACCTTGTTGTTGAATTGTGCTATACAAATAAACTGGCTTTGCCTTTCCTATTCAAAAGGGGTAACAAAAGCCGCTGAACAATAAGTATTCACAGTAAAAGGTCGTAGTTGTACCTCGTGTGGATAACCAACGACCTGTCGACCAGATAGCAGAAGACTGGAGCTTAAGTACTTAGTGCAAAACAACCACCAGAGGTGAGTCGAATGAGCAATCAGCCAGCCGTCACAGCCACCGCCAGGAAGTCCGTGACACAGCACTGGGAACACAGAAAGAACATGAACAAAAAAGCATGACAACAAAAAAAACCACAATCCTCACAAATTTAAGTACTTGCAGAGGTCCCAAAAGCAAAAGTGTGTGTGTGGAAGGAGGGAGGGAGGGAGGGGGGACAACAAACAAAAATATTCTGTCAAGAATATTTTAGAAGTTACCCACCATCAGATACAGTAAAAAGGAAAAAACAGCATGCAAAGTAAAAAGATGAATAGAGGGCTGTCAAAAACCGATGAGAATGTTTAGAGATCACCACATCAGTATCCCAATAGGCTGGATAATTTCCTGCAAATCAACACCAAAGTCTTTCTAAACAGTTTGGAAAAGGGCACGCGCTTTGAAATAGAGAGTAAGTTATTGGAGGAAGCATTCATCTGTCAAATCATGAGCTTAAAAACTTCAAGCAATCAGATTTAACAAGTGCTGAAAATGGAGCCAGTCAGTGAATGCAAGCCAGCCTTTTTCTGGCACCATTTTGGCCTCGTATGAATAGCTTGGACCTGCTAAGATGCATTCGTTTGTGATCGCAATTCTGCAATTCTCACAGGAATTCTTCTCTGCCTACCAAGGTAAAGAGACTGGAAAATTTGGAGAAAAATCCACACAAAACAACAATGATCTCTCATTGAACAAGAAACCCAGTCTTCTGTTTACTCCCACATTTTATACTATCAAATACAGGCTTTATCTGTGTTTTTTTTTTGTTTTTTTTTGTGCAACATTCTGTTTGAGCATGCCCAAATGTGTCCTTTTTGCAGACACTGTTTTGGAAGTCCCTGGCAATCAACCTACCCTGCCATCAAAGTAAGGGGACATGTTTAATAAATGGAAAAGCAGTAACCCAGTTTTAATGTTAATCCAATGGCCCAAAAGTCAAATGTAAAATTTCTCTGTCAACGAATATGTAAAATGCAAAAGTAGGTCAAATAGCATAGTGTGAGTGGAGTCTACACACTATTTAAACAGCCTTTCAGCATAGTGCATCGCTAGTGTACATGCCCAGTGTAAATATAAAAAGAAATCATACAAACGATAAGATGGATTTTTTTTTAGAAGTAAGAAATGTTGGAGAAAAGACGAGAGAGCATCCGTTAAGTAGAGCAGCAACACGATGGATCTGAAAACTCACCTGGTAAAATCTCACACTGAATCTATGAATCTTAAAGCTGCAGTCTGCAACTCTTTTTCAAGCATAATGCCTGGAACTGTCCAGGGATTCTGAAAGTAGTACATTAAATACCCCAATACAAAAAAAAAATGAGTTCTCTAGGTCCCCTATATGTCCCGCTAGGTCCCTCCAAAGCCAGCATTTTTGTTTACAAAATTGCAGACCGGACCGGTAAAAGGTAACCAATCAGGTTTACGAGCTGGGCTCTACTGCCTGTCAATCACCGATTGTGCACGCGCGATACAAGGTAGGCTCGTCCCCACGCTTATTTATCTGGACTATTGAACTTCATTACGGGCTAGTCTACTTACTGTGTCTTCCATGATCGCAAATGACAGGTGAGTTGATGAATGAGGAGTCGTGTGGGCGCATCTGGTGTGCACGTAGACGTGCACGAGTTCTCATGTGTTTTGAAGGGGCGGGACAGGAAGTTGAATAACTTTTTATTTTTCGGTTAAAAAATAAGCATTTCTTGCATTTTGCGACTACGGAGGTCACCGTTTTCAACTTCAAGCGTTCTGATAGATCATGTAAACTCTTAAAATGCCAAAAAGTAGGACTTTACGTATGACAACAACAAATCTTGCAGACTGCAGCTTTAATGGAGCACGAACACACACAAAATACAGACACAAATACAGGACTGGTTCTGACTAACAATGGTACGCAACCTCATGCAGTGAACAACTGTTACAGTAAAATTAGATGGACAGAGACGGCTCGCTCTCCATGTTTTTTTTTCTCTCAGAGGTCAACCCTGTCGAGCCTGTGCTACGCTACGCAACGGATCAGCTACGCTCGTTTTTGTTTGTCTTCCATAACACATCCCTAGTCAAAGGTGCGGAGCACTCAAAAGCTCACGAAATATATGTAAAAAAAAAAAAAAAATGCATTTAAGCTGCTTCTAGCATTCACACAAAACACTTTCAATCAAAGCAAAATTCATTCCAGCTCATGTTCTCACAGATAAAACAGACCAAAATCCAGTCATTTATGTCAACATATTACAAAACATAAAGTTTCGAAATATGATCAAAGCTTTGCTGCACTTAGTAAACCTGTCTTCATGCACTCATTAATGTGTTTCCATGCTGACGTTTTTGTGTGTGCATTAGCGACCATATGCACGTGCACATTTGTGTGTGAGTGTGTGGTGCAGCTGGCAGCCTCGCAGACAGGTGGGCAGGCAGCGATTCCCTTCCAAAGAGTCGTAGCCTTGCAAATGTTCCCTCCTTCCCCATTCTTGCTTCGCGCTCCTCTCCCGTGCTTCTCCTCGTCTCGTTAGCTGCAGTTTTTTTTTAATGCGCCGTCCCAATCTGGTGGCACATATGTAGTAACATACCTCCACCCCCTCCTCTCCAACCACCCCACCTTCCGTTTTAGGCTCCTTAGAAAACTGTCCCACATAAATATTGCAAATTAGCCGGACCAAATGGCCTTTTTATGAATTCTTCTGTCACCCAAACAATTCCAAATGACAGCTTTTATTTTTCTCTCTAATGTACATCTGTCAAAGGATATAAACAAGAAAACAACAACAGATTTTTTGCGTATATGCACACGTTAGTGTTGCTAAGAAAGCACGCGACTGTTCACAGATGTCTGAACTTCTAATGTTTCTGGTACATGTATAAATCAGAAAACAAAGATGTAAAGCTTTCTTGTGAACGGTCATTAATATCTAAATCAACACGCAACAACTTTGTCAAATTGGAATGTCCCTGCCTGGATATTCCCCCTTAAATAGACCTATTGTGTCGGAACGAAAAGGCCAGCCCTGCTGAGACGCACACAATGTCACCCTGCCAGCTTGAGCATTTGTCCATATGAGTGTGAATGTGTATGGGGTGCAGACTAACGTGCCAGAGCCCTCTGCCCCTCTTTCCATCTGCTGAAGCCCCCCAGGCTGGACCAAGGTCACTTCTATCCTCTCCTTCACTGTAGATGTGGATCTCTGTGCACATGCATCAGTGCGTGTGTTATGGGGGTGGGACGGAATTTAATCAAGATGAAATTTGATATTAATGAGGTTTCCCCCGATTACCTGGTCCGGATAGCTGAGAGAGAATTCATCTGCTTTTGAGCAGATCTCATCTAAATGAGTCAGGGATGAGCTTCTCAGTTGGGTGGGGCCTTTTTTCCCGTGAGTGCAGCACATCACATGTGGCTAAATGCACCACGTTGGCACTTTAAAGGAAACAAATGGCTCAAAGATAGTACGCTATTAGCAAATATTTCACTCCCTTCATTCCGAACGTGACGAGCACTATAAAGCAGCGGCGTAGTGACCGTGTAACTTTGCGAAAGTCGAAAAACACTATTGCCTCACTGTGAGTAAAACTGAACAAAATAATCCAACCAATGGCGTAACCTACAAACCAACGAATATGAAAAGTTTATTGCAAGTGAGTGAAAAAAAGGGATGAAAATCTTTTGCTGATTTCTACATTTCCAAAAAACTAAGTAACATTGATAAAAATTTCCCAGAAAAATCTCTCTCCACTCAAAACCACATATAATCAGACACACACACGCACACAGAGAGACACACGGAGCAGAAACCAAACATTGACAAAGGGCTGCTCCTTCTCTCAGTCTTAAGATGTGATCATTGCCTCCAGAGGGAGCAGACTGGGCACGCTGCCAGACGGCAGTCCACTTAGCCGCTAATAGCTCCCGTAATCACTGCGCACTCGTAAAGACACAAACTATTACAGTGCCTAGCACAGACACGGACGTAGTAATTATTGAATCAAATGAAAACAGCTAATCAGGTAAATGCAGGCTAAATGAGGCATGTTTTAGCAGCACTTGAAGAATTCACTCGTGGGCATGGGAGATGTGGAGGAAACACGTCTAATGAGGAGTGCAGCGGGATACACAAAGTATGCGGATGTTATGTTACGCTGCGAGAAAAGAGCAGGGGAGTTGCATAGTTGCTTCTCATTGGGTGCCTGTTTCAGTGTGACATGTTGTCTGTCCTGTCTTTGCCACTTGCTCACTCAATCTTTCAATCTTTCCACTTTTTGTTTACATGAACAGAATTAAAGATTTTTACTGACTATATTAGCGCATCTAAACTTTCACCATATGTAGGCATTTTTAAATCCAGGTTAAAGACATTTCTTTTCTCATGTGTCTATGCATGAAATCTGCACGATATCTTTTAATTTATCTGGACTGTTGCATGTTTTTAAATTCATTTAAATTATTTTATTCGTTTCTCCCTCCCCGTGAGCTGTCACCTTACCGTGGTGGGGGGGTTTGCGTGCCCCAATGAGTCTGGGAGCTATGTTGTCTGGGGCTTTAAGTCCCTGGTAGGGTCACCCATGGCAAACAGAACCTAGATGAGGGACCAGACAAAGAACAGCTCACAAAACCCCTATGATGAGTAATATTTTTGGATACCGTGTTCCCTTGCCCGGACGCGGGTCACCGGGGCCCCCCCCTGGAGCCAGGCCCAGGGGTGGGCGAGCGCCTGGTGGCCGGGTCTGTGCCCGTGGGGCTCGGTCGGGCACAGCCCAAAGAAACGGCACGGGTCCCCCTTCCTACGGGCTCACCACCCGTGGGAGGGGCCACGGGGGTCGGGTGCAGTGTGAGCTGGGCGGCAGCCGAAGGCGGGGACCTTGGCGGTCTGATCCTCGGCTACTGAAGCTGGCTCTTGGGACGTGGAACGTCACCTCTCTGCTGGGGAAAGAGCCTGAGCTGGTGCGCGAGGCTGAGCGGTTCCGGCTAGATATAGTCGGACTCACCTCGACACATGGCTTGGGCTCCGGAACCAGCCTCCTCGAGAGGGGGTGGACTCTCTTCCACTCTGGAGTTGCCCGCGGTGAGAGGCGTAGAGCAGGTGTGGGCATACTTATTGCCCCCCGGCTGTGCGCCTGTACATTGGGGTTCACCCCGGTAGACGAGAGGGTAGCCTCCCTCCGCCTTAGGGTGGGGGGACGGGTCCTGACTGTTGTTTGTGCTTATGCACCGAACGGCAGTTCAGAGTACCCACCCTTTTTGGAGTCCCTGGAGGAGGCACTGGAGAGTGCTCCTCCGGGAGACTCCCTCGTCCTGCTGGGAGACTTCAATGCTCACGTGGGCAATGACAGTGAGACCTGGAGGGGCGTGATTGGGAGGAACGGCCCCCCCGATCTGAATCAGAGTGGTGTTTTGTTGTTGGACTTCTGTGCTCGTCACGGACTGTCCATAACGAACACCATGTTCAGGCATAAGGGTGTCCATATGTGCACTTGGCACCAGGACACCCTAGGCCGCAGCTCGATGATCGACTTTGTGGTTGTATCGTCGGACTTGCGGCCGTATGTCCTGGACACTCGGGTGAAGAGAGGGGCGGAGCTGTCAACTGATCACCACCTGGTGGTGAGTTGGCTCCACTGGTGGGGGAGGAAGCCGGTCAGACCTGGCAGGCCCAAACGTATTGTGAGGGTCTGTTGGGAACGGCTGGCGGAATCCCCTGTAAGGAGAAGTTTCAACTCCCACCTCCGGCAGAGCTTCAACCATGTCCCGAGGGAGGTGGGGGACATTGAGCCCGAATGGGCCATGTTCCGTGCCTCCATTGTTGAGGCGGCCGACCGGAGCTGTGGCCGTAAGGTGGTCGGTGCCTGTCGTGGCGGCAATCCCCGAACCCGCTGGTGGACACCAGTGGTGAGGGAAGCCGTCAAGCTGAAGAAGGAGTCCTATCGGGCCTTTTTGGCCAGTGGGACTCTGGAAGCAGCTGATGGGTACCGACAGGCCAAGCGGAACGCAGCCTCGGCGGTTGCTGAGGCAAAAACTCGGGCTTGGGAGGAGTTCAGGGAGGCCATGGAGAACGACTTCCGGACGGCCTCGAGGAGATTCTGGTCCGCCATCCGGCGGCTCAGGGGGGGGAAGCGGTGCACCGTCAACACCGTGTATGGTGAGGGCGAGGCTCTGCTGACTTCTACTAGGGACGTCGTGAGTCGGTGGGGGGAATACTTCGAGGGCCTCCTCAATCCTACCGACACGCCTTCCGATGAGGAAGCAGAGTTGAGGAGCTTGGACGTGGGACCTCCCATCTCTGGGGCTGAGGTCGCCGAGGTGGTCAAAAAACTCCTCGGTGGCAAGGCCCCGGGGGTGGATGAGGTCCGTCCTGAGTTCCTCAAGGCTCTGGATGTTGTGGGGCTGTCTTGGTTGACACGCCTCTGCAGCATCGCGTGGACATCGGGGGCAGTGCCTCTGGACTGGCAGATTGGGGTGGTGGTCCCCCTCTTTAAAAAGGGGGACCGGAGGGTGTGTTCCAACTATAGGGGGATCACACTCCTCAGCCTCCCTGGTAAGGTCTATTCGGGGGTACTGGAGAGGAGGATCCGACGGATAGTCGAATCTCGGATTCAGGAGGTGCAGTGTGGTTTTCGTCCTGGCCGTGGAACAGTGGACCAGCTCTATACCCTCCGCAGGATCCTGGAGGGTGCATGGGAGTTCACCCAACCGGTCTACATGTGTTTTGTGGACTTGGAGAAGGCGTTCGACCGTGTCCCTCGGGGACTATTGTGGGGGGTGCTCCGGTAGTATGGAGTACCGGACTCCTTGATACAGGCTGTTCGGTCCCTGTATGACCGGTGTCAGAGTTTGGTCCGCATTGCCGGCAGTAAGTCGGACATGTTTCCTGTGAGGGTTGGACTCCGTCAGGGCTGCCCTTTGTCACCGATTCTGTTCATAATTTTTATGGACAGAATTTCTAGGCGCAGCCAGGGCGTTGAGGGGGTCCGGTTTGGCGACCTCAGAATCGGGTCTCTGCTTTTTGCGGACGATTTGGTTCTGTTGGCGTCGTCAGGCCGTGACCTTCAGCTCTCACTGGAGCGGTTCGCAGCCGAGTGTGAAGCGGCTGGGATGAGAATCAGCACCTCCAAATCCGAGACCATGATCCTCGGCCGGAAAAGGGTGGAATGCCCTCTCCGGGTCGGGAACGAGATCCTTCCCCAAGTGGAGGAGTTCAAGTATCTCGGGGTCTTGTTCACGAGTGAGGGACGAATGGAACAGGAGATTGACAGGCGGATCGGTGCGGCGTCTGCAGTGATGCGGGCTCTGCACCGGCCCGTCGTGGTGAAGAAGGAGCTGAGCCAGAAGGCGAAGCTCTCGATTTACCGGTCAATCTATGTTCCTATCCTCATCTATGGTCACGAGCTGTGGGTAGTGACCGAAAGAACGAGATCGCGAATACAAGCGGCCAAAATGAGTTTCCTCCGCAGGGTGTCTGGGCTCTCCCTTAGAGATAGGGTGAGAAGCTAGGTCATCCGGGAAGGGCTCGGAGTAGAACCGCTGCTCCTCCGCATCGAGAGGAGTCAGATGAGGTGGCTCGGGCATCTAGTGAGAATGCCTCCCCGGTGAGGTGTTCCGGGCCCGTCCCACTGGGAGGAGGCCCCGGGGAAGACCCAGGACACGTTGGAGAGACTATGTCTCTCGGCTGGCCTGGGAACGCCTCGGGGTCCCCCCAGAAGTGCTGGAGGAAGTGGCCGGGGACAGGGACCTCTGGGTCTCTTTGCTCAAGCTGCTGCCCCCGCGACCCGATCCCCGGACCAGTGGAAGATGATGGATGGATGGATGGATGGATATTCGTTTCTCTTTATATTCTTTTATGTATTTTTAATGCTTCTTCCACTCCCTGCTGCAATGCTTTTATTTTATGTAAAGCACTTTGAATTGTTTTGTGCATGAAATGTGCTATACAAATAAATTTGATTTGATTTTGATTTGATCTATCGCTTTATATTTACAGTTTATTATAGTGTGCTGCCAGTCATTCTATCACGCAATCATACAAAGCACTTCAAATTCTAGATAAATATCAACTTTGGAATTGCTGCTTTTGCTTCATTTAGCTTGCAATAAAACTTGCAAAATCTCAGTCAAAGTGGGAAATCGCTGTGTGATTGTTTTAGCACTCTTTGTGTGTGTGTGTGTGTGTGTGTGTGTGTGTGTGTGTGCACGTGCGGGTGTGTGGCTGTGGGTGTGAGCTACATGATGTTTAAATACAGTGTGCATCTCAAGGTGAGACCATCTCCTCCCTTATCTGTGATGTCTTCAAGGTGTACTGTTGATTTGTCGATAGGGACACAAAGACAAACACACACGCACACACAAAAAAAAGCTTTGCACTTTTTATTCATTAAACTGCACCATTCACCTCATTCCATGTTTTCTGTCCCCTTAAACATGGAAACTCCTACGTGGGCTTCATTTCGTTTTATCGGCAAAACTATTCTTTGCAGGAAAAACTGACTTGAAGTGTTTGATTATACTAGTATAGATCAATTTAGTTTACATCTAACTGTGAGCCATAAAAGTCTTTAACATTAACATACACTTAATAGATCCCATGGCATACGTTTTCTATCTTTTCTTACCTATCTGCAGTTTTGAAATGATGTATTGTAACCTTAAACATAAATATAAGCTATTCACATTTTAGCAGGATGGATCTCATCTATGATTCCAATGTAGATGAGATCGCTGCGTCACGGCAGTTAATCATATAGCCAATGACCACCTGGGGGCACGCTATAAAGAGGAGCGGTGCCTATCCCAACCTGTTTTCTTCATTGGTCCTGAGGCGCCCACTTCCGGGTCATCTCATTCCTGGCTGCCTGCGTTACAGGTGCAAGCCTGTCTGTTGCGGTTTTCACGTTGGCGCATTTGGTTTCACGAGCCCACCCCTCAAACTGGTCCATTTGGGTCCTCCTGCTGATGCTGCTCAGGTGGTGCGCACACCTCACCTGCCCTCCCCAACAGGTATTACACGCCGCTGATCGGCCCTGGATTGGAGCGCTGCACAGTGCAAAGAACCACTGCTGTTTTTGCTTTCCTCATATGACATGTACATTTGGTATTATTATAGTCATTAACTTGTGTTTCCCTGTCTCAACAGGTATCCTTTGAATGGTGTTACAGTGTTTGTCGCCTCAGTCGCCTCAGGCACGCTCAGGACGGGAGATTGGACCGAAGAGAAGTTTCAGTGCAATCTGTTGATTTCCCTAGCGAGGATATAGTTTTTTGAATTTGTCTTTGTATGTATGAATTGGACTCATTTTGAATTGAATTTATTGGACTTGATTACAATGAATTGGACTCTAATTGGCTTGAATTGGACAATATCAATAAAGTGCCTTGAGATGACATTTGTTATGATTTGGCGCTATATAAATAAATTGAATTGAATTGAATTGAATTGAGGTTCTCTCCGGGTACTCCAGCTTCCTCCCACTGTCCAAAAACATGCATGTTAGGTTAATTGGTGTCTCTAAAATTGTCCTTAGGAGTGAGTGTGTGTGTGGTTGTTTGTCTCGTTAGTCTCTGTGTGTCCCTGTGATGGACTGGCGGCCTGTCCAGGGTGTACCCCGCCTCTCGCCCGATGACCGCTGGGATAGGCTCCAGCCCCCCCGTGACCCGACCGACGGATTCAGCGGGTATAGAAAATGGATGGATGGATGAATTGAATTGAATTGAATTGAATTAGTTTGAATTTAATTGAATTTAAACATTCTCTGTCCTTTTCAGTTTCCGATTCCCAAAGGTGGTGATTCCCGTCTTCCTATGTGCTGAGTGTCCCCCCCCCCCCCAGGATTTTGGTGTCCCTTCACTAAGAGTGTGTCTGCCAGGTGTGACTCTATTTTTTGGGGATCTATCGTTCCCACTGGTAACTCTAACCACGTCTCCTGCACTGTGTTAACGAGCTTTAGTGCCTTGCGGTTGGTGTAACCACTGAATTATTTCCCTGGGTGAAATTCCCAGGGCGGCGTCGTTTGCCTACTCTACTCGGCCTTAATCCTTGTATTTAGATTCTCCCTTGGTCATCGCCACATGTTTCAGTTATTTTATACAGAATAAAAACATTACATCCCGTGGTCTTAAACTCTTGCAAGACTTTTTTTTTTACAACCTTTTCACTTGCACGTCACAGTGAGCGAAAGTCAGAATTGGTGGAATTTTCTAGGTCCATAGGAGCTAGAGAGTGTTCATCTTTCCCACCACGAGCATTCTTAAAAACGGAAGTTATGGTTACACTGAGTAAAAAGGCAGCAAAGGGGGCTATCGGTATTTCGGGTTGATAAATATGTACACAAGACAGCTAAATGATTCCATTTGTTGGATCTACGACCGCTCAAAAACAAGTTACTCACTCTACAAACTTTTCTCATTGTTGTGTTGTCAAAGCTTCCTGAGTCATGAAGCTTCCTTGCTATAAGTGTTCAAAACTAATATGAGTACCCAAGATTAAGAATTAGATTCCTAAAGTGGACATGACACGACCATTTTAAACGTTTACAGTATGTATACATGCAGCAAGGCAGATCTCACATATCTGGACATAAGTGGCAGTAGTAGTTTTTCTTTATGATCCACTGTCTGAACCACATATAATACATGTTTGGACTTCCAACCAACAATTGATTGAGTCTCGAGAGGAAATTTGTACTGTCAAGACAATCTAAACAAGATTTGGCAAAAGTTTTGTCCTGTGATTCTGTGACTTTCTGGATGTTCAATTTGGATTTGAGAGTTACTCTTGATGCAGTGCACAACAAACTTCGAACCCACAAATTATGGCAGTGCTAATTGCATCAAATGTTTCTGCCAACATGCAGATCAACGGCGTGTGGAGGAAAGAGTGAAATCTGTCAAGGCGAAGCTCAAAGAAATCCACTGGAAAAAGACGTGACATGTAATGACATGTAATCATCACCACGAGTGAAACCCAAAGATTATTACAACAGAAAATTGTTGTACACGGATCTGAAAACTCTTCCCTGCAGTCTGAACACAGCCTTCTTGTAAGTTGGTGTTCTTTTAAGACTCAAGATGATAAAGAACTTTGAAAAGTTGTGCTTTTGGTATTGCTCTATCTGGAAGGCTGCGTTTACCCTCTTTTTTTGTTGTGTTATCAATGTTTTCAGCTTCGTTGTTGCATTTTCTGATATATTTTTGCGCTACAGAAACAGTGAACCTCCCACCTAGGGAGTCAAAGACAAATAAAAAGACTTTGAGACTGAAGCTAATACATAGAAACTTCCAGAGATGCACCTGCTGATTTTACACACACACACACACACACACACACACACACACACACACACACACACACACACACAGACTTCATTACATACAGAGAAATGTCACCTTACTCTTGCACACTGTTAGCCAAGAGCAGAACTTCCATGCCAAACCACTCTGCCCCACTGGAACGTGGACCGAGGAAGAGCCTCTGTATTTGTGCATGCGCCCGAGTGTCTGTGTGTGTGTGTGTGCGTGTGTGTGCGTGTGTGTATGTGTGTATCCTTTGGACAGCTCTTTAAAGTACAGAGTTGCCCGAGGCAGAGTAGGTTGAGCGGACGAAGACAGGCAGATAGATAATGGAGGGGCATCTGTGTGCCAAGGACTTCACCTCAAAGTCACGTACGCACACAAGAATGGGTACAAACAAGCACAAGCACCTGAATCACACACAACCCTGCCCATACCATACATATTTTCCGTCCTTGTGTGCTTCCATGTATCATTTCTACATTTATCTGAAAGCTTTGCCAAGATGTCTCTGTTTCTGTTTTTCTTTCCATCTCCATCTCTCTGCTTTTGTCTCTTTCCCTCTACCACTGTTGGCTTCTTCCCCACCTCCCTCTCTCCACTCATGTCATATCTCCCTTCAATTCCACATATCTTGAATTAGCTGCAGATAGCCTTAAGTACTCTGCAGTCCACTTCAGATGGGCCCCTTATTCATTGAAGGACTTATTTTCTTCTTCTTCTTTTTTTTGACCCACTAAGTGGGTGGGGTGCAAAGGGCAGTGTTTTTGAGGTGGGCACACAAAAGAGCCCAATGAGGAGTTTTGTGACATTTTTGTTTAATTACTGTGTCGTGTAGAAGGTGGATGTGTAGTTTTGTCTGTGTGTTGAGCAGCTTTTGCAACACGAGATAATATCATCAATTGAAAACTGTTGTAAAACGGAAGCTAAATGTGCACAACCTACATAGTTAACAATAAATTTTAGTCAGGCAGTAAAAGTAAATCATTTCTCTGTAGACTGCCCTTTTTTTTAAATTAATTAGAGTACTGATTTCCCATGAGCCAATCATTAATTTGCACCTGGTAACAGTGTCAGTTCATCATTGACAAAGTTTCTTGTTTAGATTATTCACTTGTGCGTCATCTGATCTAGGCACTAAGCAAGGCTTTTCTATCATAAAACATCTTTTAGCAAAAAACAAACAAAAAATCAAATCTGAAGATCTGCTCTGCTGATTCACGAATAAAATAATTAAGAACAAATAATCAAATGATCAACCAGCGCCCAATTTATCGGAGCAAGTTGAAAGTTTCCAATATGTTTTTTGTTCATCATATGGTCACCAACTAGATTACATAATTCCATGTGTATAGAATAGAATAGAAAATACTTTATTCATCAAATTAAAAATACATTAAAAAAAATATATCAGCAGATCAAGCTAAATGTGTTGTTTTCAACTTTAACATTTCACGAATACATAGCAATTAGAGTCAAAGTAAAGCAGCCTTTTGGGACAAGATGTCAAAAACTGATGTCGACATACTGTAATAAATGAAGATTTCAACAGAAACGACTGCTGGACTGCACTCATCATCAGGAGCAACCACAATTCCATAGTTTCCTTAAACACTGAAGATTGTAGTTTCCTTAAAGGGATAGTTCGCCTCTTTTGACATGAAGCTGTATGACATCCCATATTAGCAACATCATTTATGAACAACGACTTACCCCCTGCTGCGTCCTGTGAGCCGAGTCCCAGCCTCGTTTTGGCGTTGACGAAGGTAGTCCGGCTAGTTTGCTGGGGTCCCGAAAATAAAGTGTCTTGCTTCTCAAAACAATATGCGTTCAAAAGAGTGATACATTTGCATCACAAAATCGTCCCTCCAGAAAAAGTCAGACCTCACTTCGCTTGGCGCTATTTTTGCCTCCCTTCAGATCAATGCGTTCAGCCACCTAGCGATAGCTGCACCTGTTACGGTGTTTACTGCTCGGAAGCAGGGGACTGCTCGGTCTGCTCTTCGGTCTGCACAGTTTACGCAGCCCGTACTTTATTCATCTCTCTCCGGGTACTCCGGCTTCCTCCCACTGTCCAAAAACATGCATGTTAGGTTAATTGGTGTCTCTAAAAATTGTCCTTAGGAGTGAGTGTGAGCGTGTATGGTTGTTTGTCTCGTTTGTCTCTGTGTGGCCCTGTGATGGACTGACGACATGTCCAGGGTGTACCCTGCCTCTCACCCATTGACCGCTGGGATAGGCTCCAGCCCCCCCGCGACCCGACCGACGGATTCAGAGGTATAGAAAATGGATGGATGGACTTTATTCATCCCCCAATGTGGGAAATTCAAATTAGTCAAGTATCTAAAAAAAAAAGGATTAATATTTACAATGATTGTATATTAACAACAACAATAATAATAATAATACCAATTCTAATAAAAATACTACTACTACTAATATTAATAATAATAATAAAATTAATAATAATAATATTGAATGACTAAATAAATTTAAATCAATCAATTTGAGAAGAACTCAGCAGTCAGTGTTAAAAAGCCCTGTGGCTGTGGGAACAAAGGACCTTCTGAACCTCTCAGTCCTGCAGCGCAGAGAGATGAGCCTCTCACTGCAGCTGCTCCTCTGTACTGCCAGGATACTGTGGAGAGGATGCTTATTGTTCTCCAAAACAGAATACAATTTCCTCCTCATCCGTTGCTCCACCACAGCACTGAGAGGGTCCAGCCTTCTGCCTACAACAGAACTCAGCCTTTCAGGCTTCAGCTTCACCTTCTCCTCCTCTTGCTTTGCATTATTGCTGTCCTCCGCTGACAGACACTCCAACAAACATAGTGCATATTACATGTGAGGAGAAGGTCAGCAAAATATCGCATGCACTAATAATACTAAAGCACTTATTATTCAGTGTGTGTGCGCACATAAGGTTCTCGCATGACGAATTTTGCTCTGTTTTATTCACTATCACTCAGAAGCTGGAAATCTCAGGAGGAAGATACAAAACTGTTTATCTCCTGCACGTCGCCGGTCACTGTTCCCAGCATGCATCATTAAGCAGACTGCTGCCATCAGTGTGTAGTGACAGGTGACCGCCTCAAGTCATATTAAACAGTAACAACGAGGATAGCGGCTTCTAGGAGAAGCACAGTTTAACATGAAATAAATATGGTTTGCCTTATACGTTGAGGAATAAAAGACCCGGAGTCTATTTTTTTTAACTGGATTGTGAAAGCAAGATTTAAACAATAAGTTTAGAACAACACTGAAAAATGACTGAATATGCGAAGGAGGTCACAGGTTGAAATGCTTAAGCAAGAAATTACAACAGATTGCCACAGCTTCACTGTTTAGGTTCAGTTTCATGGCTTTCATGGGCGCCAGAGAGCATAGAGATTAAGTTCGCAACAAGATGGTGAACAAAACACAGCATTAAGAAACAAGAGCAGAAATTTATATTCAAATATAAAACACAAGTTTGCAGAGGTAAACACTGTTTGCGCCACAATAAAACAAGCAGCAAGCTTAATTAATCGCGAGGAAGAGGCACAATTTCACCCGAATGTGAAACTTAGAAACTCATTATTAAAGTGGAGAAAAGAAAAAAAAAAAATCCCTTTCATTCGGTCAAACCACGAAACTTTCAGGGCTGCAGTGGACCAGTTTCTCAAACAGAACAGATCAGTGAAACACCGGCTGGCTAATGAGTATTGTAGAAAGTACATCAAGATTGAAACAAAGTTTTCATTTTCTCATAAAATGCCTAAAATACTCCAGACACATTTATACACACGTGCACAAGCACATTCTTCCATTATAAACTGCATTTAGAATGTAGGTATACTTTTCGTGCAAACATATTGTAAATGCAAAAATGTATTTAACTATCATATCCCAATCAAATTATCTTTATATATAATCTCCAAGCTATCAGACAGTTTCTTATTACGTAAAATCTTTAAACTTTATACATGACATGTCGACAACAATGTTACTTGCTATGGGGGACTGAGTGCTGTGGTCCAGTCAAAAGTGGCAAACTAGCCTGCGGGGTATCACAGGATCACGCCATCACCTTCACGTCGCAGTAACCTGCCTGTCCTGATCGGTAGGGGTATAATGATACGTTTTAGCCCCCGGAACGCTGATAATGAATCTGCTACACCTACACAATGGCATAAGCTTTAATTGGCTTGTCTCAGAAGTTGCACCTGCATTTAAAAAAAAAAAAAGAAAAAAAAGTTTCAGCGTGCTATTTTCAGTGTATAAAACAGCAAAAGAGATCTTCAGGTGCGAATCTGAACTGAGCATGTATCTTTTGATAAATTTCAATCTTCACTCCTATAATTTGCTTTTTCTTTTTAGTCCCACCTCTTTTTTCTTTGGCGCTTGAAAAAGACGCTCTGTTTACCTTTGGCCTCTTTGTGTTTGTGTGTGTGCGTGTGTGTGTCTGTGCTATAACCAAGCCTGTGTGAACACATGTGTATGCCTTTGTCTCCTCCAGAGAAAAAAAGGGTACGTACATTAATGACTGTTTTACGTGTCTTGCTATCTGAGTATCCTTTATTCATGTTGGCCATGACGGCCTAATATCTGCCTGTCAAACAACTTGCATTCACTCCGCTAACAGACTGGAGACTGATACTTGAGACACACACACACACACACACATACAATAAAAACAAAAAAAACCCACCTACGTACATTCTCCTGGGTAGATTAGTGGGTGGTGAAGGAGCCACACTGGCCATTATGTACTGCTCTTGCTCCAATCAATTACTATTCATTTATTCCAAAAGGAGTGACCGTGCCCTGATCTGAAGAGGTGTTATAACTAATGTGTGTGCCTTGTAGTTTATTCACATCTTTTTTTTTAAACAAAACTTTGTTTTATTTTCCTCCTACCCCGGTCACCTTCTCAGCTATGTGTTCACTTATTTCTCTTGTCTGTTCCCATTTCTCCTCCTCCACCTTTCCTCTCTTTTGTTATCTTCCAGTTTTTTCTCCACGTCTTTGATTACTTCCCCAACCCTCCCCTTTCATTGTGCTGTCCTTACTTTCTTTCTTTTCACATCCCAATCATGCCTGTCTTATCAGTTGCGTGTCTCTTTGTATGCTTCCTTCTTGTTGGTGACTTGTTCACCTTTTTTTCTTTCTTTTTTTTTTTTTGCCCATCATTATTTTAAAGAGACAACATCATTTGGTTACTTTCACTCACTTCACGAGTTCCCATTTTCTTTTGGTCCACTGGTAAATAGCACCAAAACCATTCTTTACCGTACGTGCGGCGCACTACCCGTTTTTCTGTCTTATTTGCACATTTAGGGAATATGAACTCAAATTCCAACACATACTCAATCACACTGAGCATGAAAGTGAATGGAACCCCTGGAGCAGGCTTGGCTCGGTGGCTTGAACTCCAACAAAAGACGCTGGTTTGATTCAAGAAGAGTGACACAGATTGAGGCTCCAACTTTCCAGGTGACAGACAACTGCTCTATTATCAATATATAGGTATTTAGCCTTGTCTCGTTCATATGACAAAACGCTTCACACATGCGTTGAGTGTGTTGGTGCGACATGGAAAATATTCTTCAAAGTGGAACGCTGTGATTCACAAGTCAAGCTTGTGATTGGTTAATGAACAAAGCCATTTATTCCGTTTCTACTAACTCAGAAACAGCAGCATAGCAGAAGCCGTTTACCTATGTAACAGTAATTTTCATCTTGTAAATGAATGATTAAATGAGTGAATAAATAGATGAAAAATAACGAGCCACTGCTTTTTAGGGTCTTAAAGAAAAATGAAAGGAATTTTTGACACATCTCTGTCTACAATCAAATTACAGGAAGTAACGTATCAACTTAAGCTCACTTAAGATCACATCTTCGAAAAAACACAGTGTGAAACAACTGTCTGTGCAAGGTTGCTAAGTCTCACACAATTCAAATTCAAATTAAAAAAAACTTTATTTATCAATGGGGGGTAATTTAGGAGGTAAGTAGAGCAGACTTTACAATACAAGACATTAGACGTCAAATAAGATAAGAATAAGATAAAATAAGTAGTAAATAAAAAGCAATAAAAGGGGCAAATGGGCATTGAGGTAGGTAAGTCCAATCCACACTTTTCACAGACTCTTTTGCCATACATGTATTTTGCACACTGAAATATATCACTTATGATATCAAGGCATAAGAAGAGGGATCCGACACTGCCGACTTCATTCCTCCCCTTCAAGACATGTGCATGTGCAGTACTGTCATTGTTGTGGGTTACAAGGCTGTGTAAGTACATGTTATAATAAGGAGCGACATTCTGTCACTTCTAACTTTACCTCCGGATGATCACTGTGCATTTAAATATAGCTAAAATCCCTGCACACGTGCTTTCAACTTATGTGGATGGTATTTTTCTCAAATGGCGTTGAAGTTATGAAATCACAATCTATTCGAACAGAGAAACAGTGGAATTCTTTGATAATGGCTACTGGCAGACATTTCAATTTAGATTCCATTCAAATTCAACAGCATTTAAAGTACCCTCACTTGACCACACTTAAAAAAAAAGGTACGCATGATAGAAGATTTCCTTTTAGCCTAGACTGAAAGCTAGCAAGGAGAAATAGGCTTTCCGATGTTTTAAAATTTGAAATACCCCGTGACATGTGTTTTTGACCTTGGATTTAGGAATATCCATGACCAATTGATTCAAAGACCTCAGTGCTCTGGCTGGAGTGTAAAGCTGCAAAAGTACAGAGGCTGTCACCATGTAATTAGGTAATAAAACTGGATCCTAAAATGAATTGGGAGCCAGAGTAAGGAGGCCTGTACAGGTGTGGTGTGATCCTGCTGTTTCTTTCCTGTCAGAGTCAGAGGCGGCTGCATTTTGTACAGCCTGTAGGCGATGAAGTGACAACCGAGCAAGATCGACCGACACATGAGTGGTAATGAAGGGTTGAACCACTCTCTCAAATTCATGTGGAAAGGCCTAGCAGGCCTTCATGGAAAATATGTCAATGAGAACAATCTTACTTGAGATTTAGTTGAAGGAATATACAGTATATGTGAGCCCAGAGAGCGCAAAGAGAAGTGCAACACAAAGCAGAATGCAAATGCAACAAAACCTTGTCTCTCAGCCACAGTGGGAGCAGCATAGGTAGTTGAATGAACAATGATATGCAGTATTCTCCAGTTGCCAATGCTGTCTCCTTCAATGGGAAAAATTCAGTCGAGTGGGGCAAAAGATGATGGTTGTTCTCAGTCAAAACATAACAACTCGTTAGAAACATAATTGGAAGGTTGCAAAAGGGAAACATATAAGCAGAACAAGGAAGACGTTGAAGCATCAGGCAAGTAGACTCAAAGCAATACGCCTTAAAAATAAGAAATGACAAGCAAACGGGCAAAAACAGGAGTCGGTGACTGAACTGAAAGAAACTAGCTGTAGAAAATAGAATTAAATACAGCGAGAAATGAGAGTTCAAGCGTTTCCTCAGTAAAAAAAAAAAAAAAAAAGGCCAGCAAAAAATTGTGGATCTCAGCCTGATTGAAAATGTAAGGTGAACATTTGAGATAAGAATTATCCATGACAAGGTTCCATCCTACAAAGCTGATTTGTCAACTATCACACAAGAAAACTGGAACCTGGTTGATTGCCACAGACTGGAAATGCCCTCTGTGAACTACATTGAGATGACATAGATGCCATGACTAAGCTACATCAAGCTAACCTCCTCTCAATTTGCTCACCCAGCCTATAGGATCAGAGAGGCCTGCATTTGGCCCTGGTCCCTCTCTGTCTTTCTCCCCTTGCAGCACACAAAGCCTGCACGGACCCCTTCTCAGCTGACCCAGCCAAGGTGAGTGCACAGCTGGGAATCCACAGAGAGATGACCCAGAGTTAGCTTGAGCGCTAACTCCGACGGGACCAGAAGAAGCACTCACAATCCTTCTTCTAGAGAGCACAAGGGAGAATTACACCAAAGACTGGACCTTAAAGGATAAGATCGGTTTTTTTACATTGGGCCCTTGATTTCACATTATAACATGATGTTCTACTCACCCCTGCTTGTTGTTGGTCATTTGGAGCTGTTCCGAAGATATTCGCGAGGCGTCTGGCTGCTCTCTTGAGATATTCGGCCATGAAACGGTTTCCTATGGGCAAGCTTATACAGGCACAAACTATGCTGTTTATAATTTATTAATTACTGTACACTAGCACTGATAACGTGGAGGTGCGTCGCTTACTTAAAAAAAATCCGGGTTACTAATTTTGAATTTTAGAGCAGCCAGACGCCTCGCGAATATCTTCGGAACAGCTCCAAATGTTCAACAACAAGCAGGGGTGAGTAGAACATCATGTTATAATGTGAAATCAAGGGCCCAATGTCAAAAAACCGGTCTTATCCTTTAACTGGGCACGGGACCGTTTCCAGCCCCTTTTCACACTGGAACACAATGGACATGAGCACTAGCAGCAGTGCCACAGAAAACCCTCGTTGAGTTGAGTCGAGTTGTGACCTTGCATGCAAACTTGTCACCCCCCTTTTAGTTTACCTTGGCGCCTTAACATAAGTCACAAACTAATATTTGAAGTCTTTTTTTAAACAGAACGGGACACCCAGACAGGGATTTGAACATCCCGCCCTGCATTGTCTTTCCATCGTGGTGTATCATTTTTGCCATTCGCTTTCACATGCTGGCAAACATGCGTACACACTACACAGACAAAAAGACCACGGATCTCTAGGGAACTTGCGCTACGCATTTTCATTGTTGTAGCTTCTCTGCGTAAGAAGAGGAACGAAAAAAAAGCATAATCTACTCACTTTAAGATGTTTTGCTTAAAGCAAATCCTTTCAATACCACTTGTTCCAACCAGTCAAGCTGAGAAAGACAGCAAAATAATTAATTGAACAAAGGTTCACTTATACTGAAGTGTGCTACATTAAAGGGATAGTTCGCCTCTTTTGACACGAAGCTGTATGACATCCCATATTAGCAACATCATTTATGAACATTGGGCCTCATGCAAGAACATTTTCGTATTTTTATTCTAAATTTCTCTTACTTTTTTCGTAAGAAGGTCTCGTACGAACACGCCACGTCAGATTCAACAAGCGCTCTTAACTTCGGAAAAAGTGTGTAAACGACCTGCGTAAATGATGAATCACACCTGTGCGTATCTTAAGTTCACGTGCACGAGGATAGTAGATTTGCATACTCCACGCCCTAAATGATACCATATAAGGCTGTGCTTCCTCACTGCTGTGCCAGGAAGTGTTGAGTGCTGAGAATACGGGCTCTGAGATTAAAGTTCTGCTTTCAGAGATCCAAAAAGGAAAATCTGTCATTTTTAGCAGTGTCAGCAGTGGACGGGACCTGCTAAAGTGAAGAAATGGGAAGCAATTATGAGTGCTGTTAATACCATGTCAGCGAAATAAAAAAATAAATGGTTTGATATGAAAATGGCTTAAAAAAAAACGTCTCGCCCTGGGCAGGCGATCGATGACTGCAACTAAAGCCGTGCAATCAGTTGTTGCCTCATCATGATGGCACTTTGATGGGGTGGTCCATGAGGGGGGTCTTCTGGCACCACAGCTTCTTGTCTGCCTGGGCTGGTTCAGGTTGTAGGAGACCCTCGTTCATGGCAATATTGCGCAAATCTGGCATGCCTCCTCTGGGCTATTTTGCCCCCAGCTGTATCGAGACACACCCACCTGGCCTTCAGCAGTGCGCTCCACAACGGCACGGGTGTTTTGATGCGTATATGTCTCGTGCTCCAATTATGATTGGCAGTCCAGCCACGGCATGAAAGTCCCTCTTAATTTGCACTTGTTGGACAGCGGCGTATGGGAATTTGATGTACCGTGGGTGATAAACTGATGAGAGCTTTGATGACCAAGGGGAGCGCACGGCTCACAGAGGACTGGGACACTCCGATCTGTCTCCAATCTCCCTCTGAAAGGTTCCCGTGGCCAAAAATCCAAGGGTGGTGAGGACCTGGACCTGTGGTGGAATTGGGTTTGATCGGCGTGTTTCTCTCTGGAGTTGTGGCTCTAGCAATTAAGCTGCATATTTGTAGCAGCACAGTCCTTGGCAATCTGAATCGCGATCTCAGCCATTCGTCTGTCTCCACACGCTCTCTTCCAAGAGCCTGACGCGCTGAGGCGTCCAAAAGTCGCAAGTCAGCCGCTGGTTACGCTTCCCGTTATATACAGATTCAAATTAACCTTCGATTAGTGCATATTTGAAGTCAAACAGAATAATGTCAGCATCATTGTTGGGTATAATGTATATATTTATTTATGTTTTCTTCAAAGTAATTAAATATACAATCCATTAGTCAAGCAAACGTGATTTGAATAACAGCGGACTATTTTACGAAACTCCTACGACAGGTCTGGATCACTCGTAAATTCTGTTCGTACCTGAAAGAAAACGTAAAATACGAAAAGATTGGTGAATGCGCAAATTCTCTTAAATCACTCGTACGGACGATTTAAGAACAAATCTGTGCGTACGAACGCTTCTTGCATGAGGCCCATTGACTTACCCCCTGCTGCGTCCTGTGAGCCGAGTTCCAGCCTCGTTTTGGCGTTGACGAAGGTAGTCTGGCTAGTTGGCTGGGACTTAAAAAATAAAGCGTTTTGCTTCTCAAAACAATATGCGTTCAAAAGAGTAATACATTTGCATCACAAAATCGTTATCCAGAAAAAGTCAGACCTCACAATCGCTTGGCGCTATTTTTGCCTCCCTTCATATCAATGCGTACAGCCACCTGACGATAGCCGCACCTGTTACGGTGTTTACTGCTCGGAAGCAGGGGACTGTTCAGTCTGCACTTCGGTCTGCACAGTCTACACAGCCCGTAGTGATACGAAGGTAGAGAGAAATAGCGCCAAGCGATTGTGAGGTCTGACTTTTTGAGATGCAAACGTATTACCTACTCTTTTGAACGCATATTGTTTTGAGAAGCAAAACCCTTTATTTTCGGGACCCCAGCCAACTAGCCGGACTACCTTCGTCAACGCCAAAACGAGGCTGGAACTCGGCTCACAGGACGCAGCAGGGGGTAAGTCGTTGTTCATAAATGATATTGCTAATATGGGATGTCATACAGCTTCATGTCAAAAGAGGCGAAGTATCCCTTTAAATTATGGGGAAAATGGACAGATATTAAATGTGGCCCTCTGTGAGAAAATTACAAAAAGTATTGCCCTGATTCTAAACTACCTAAGACTTTCACCCTCCTGAAATCTCCCATTGCCGAGTCTCTCAACTCCATTCGGTCCATGTATGGTATATACGAAAGTCATGTACTCCTAATAACACCCAATTTTATGCCCATCACATCCATTTTCAACAATACTATTATCTCCCCCTCTCTATTTGTCTCTCTCAAATAAACACTGCCCTGCGAAAGGAATAAAATCTCGTGGCCACACAGGTCTAAATGGACTTCTTCATGGTCTATTTGTATGTGGTGTCTAGGCTCGCCCATTTAGATCATTTTATCAAGACAATGAAGTGAAACATTCCACAGAGTCAAAATTATCATTTTTTTTTGTTTTTGTTCTGGTTTGCTCAGACTGCACAGGTCTATCAGCTTCCGCGTTCCTCAGAAGATCTTGATTTTTATTCGGACATGTCTTTTTTTTGGTGGAGTTGAACACATTCCGTACAAAATTTGAAAAAAATATATGAACGCAACATTAAAGGATAAGACCGGTTTTTTTACATTGGGCCCTTGATTTCACATTATAACATGATGTTCTACTCACCCCTGCTTGTTGTTGGTCATTTGGAGCTGTTCCGTAGATATTCGCGAGGCGTCTGGCTGCTCTCTTGAGATATTCGGCCATGAAACGGTTTCCTATGGGCAAGCTTATACAGGCACAAACTATGCTGTTTATAATTTATTAATTACTCTACACTAGCACTGATAACGTGGAGGTGCGTCGCTTACTTAAAAAAATCCGGGTTACTAATTTTGAATTTTAGCCGAATGAATAAATAGGCAGCAGGTCTGTGGGCTGCCTGTGGCAGTAGCATGACGAGGACGTCAGTAACACCCACTTTACAACAAAAAAATCAAAATTACAATAACCCGGATTTTTTTAAGTAAGCGACGCACCTCCACGTTATCAGTGCTAGTGTAGAGTATTTAATAAATTATAAACAGCATAGTTTGTGCCTGTATGAGCTTGCCCATAGGAAACCGTTTCATGGCCGAATATCTCAAGAGAGCAGCCAGACGCCTCGCGAATATCTTCGGAACAGCTCCAAATGTTCAACAACAAGCAGGGGTGAGTAGAACATCATGCTATAATGTGAAATCAAGGGCCCAATGTCAAAAAACCGGTCTTATCCTTTAATGTCCCAAGTTTCAGTTTGAACTCCACCCAAAGTTTAAGGGTTTGAAATGAATTGGAATGATTCACATAAAGCAAGCTTATTTCATACGTGATTCAGTGAGTGATGGCATCCAGTCCACAACCTAAAAGCATCAGCAGTTGATGTGCATTTCTTTTTGCTAATTTTGAAATTTTGAAATTTCTTTGAGTGAAAAAAAAACATCTTAAATTAACATTCAGGACTTAAAATTAACATTCTGTAGGCAAGCTATACTTTTACACCTTCAGTCTCTCTCCCGCTTTTTTTTTGGGGGGGGGATTTAAATAGCCGGAAAGAGACTGAAGGAAATTGCTGCTTCATTCCGTAATAACACGGAGACGGAGAAGTTTTACACCGGAACTGTGCCGACAACAGGATGGATTTTATCCATGGATTTTAAACCTCTGCTTTCTACAGTACTTACCAAGGCTTTGCAGGCCTATATCTTGAAAGAAAAAACAATCCTGACTTGGTGTGCAGTCTTGAAGAGTCACTATTGAAGTATTTTTTTATTTAATACTAAAAATGCACCTTATTCTCCAGGAGCTGATTTTGACATACCCTGTGATGTTTTGCCAACAGATTCTCACTTTGTTTAGCCTTATAGATGAACCACCATATCAGCTAAAATGGCAACTTTAAGTGCCAAACCCGATCTAGTGATCCAGCAATGAAATGACAAGAAACTGCCAAGAAACATTTTAGAGCTAACTGGACGCTTACTTTCTTAATCCTCAAAAACTGGGCTTTAAAGGACCCTATAATTTTATGTTGGTGAAAATATAAATTGAAAAACAATGCAACATTTTACACGGTGAAATGGTAGGGACCCAAAAGTTGTTTGCTAACAGAGGGTAAATGATAAAGTATAGTGGGAAAGTTTTCAGTGAGCAAAGTTCTCATCAAGATGGTACTAAGAAGGGAAAAATTAAATAATTTTCTTAAATGAAGAGCAATGCAGCACCATCCACTACTATCCCCCTCCGCTCCCCTTTAAAAATGCTGTTATTATGGTATGAGGCCAATGTGATACATCAAACAAATGCATTAGGGGATGATCTAATTAACTGCGTTGTAAAGCCATTTGGTCTTCAGGAGTAGATGCTCCTGACCGGTGCCCTGATGAAGAAATATTTGCACGTGTGAAAGGGATCAGCAGCGCAGTCATTCTTTTGAATTACACCAAAGATTTATGCCTGCACAATTACCGTAGCTTTACAACTAAAATGATTCATCCATGCACCATCCAGACTTCTTGTGTTGCTGATTAATTACTGAATAAATACTTGTGTTGTGATATTTATTTTTTTTTGAGATTTTGTGTGATTGGTTTATGAATGTCTGTGTCACTTCAAATGCTGCCAACAATTTTTTTTTTTTTTTTTTGTGGTTCCTACGTGACAAATCACAAACTAGATAGAAAGGAACGCTTGGCTCAAACATGACCCCTATCTGCAGATTTCACAGGCCTGCATTTGACGTTGAATGATGACATTAATTTAAGGTGAGTGTTGCTGATCCAAAACATAGCCGGGTTCCACCAGACGAGGCCCCTTCTTTGAGCCACACCTGGCCCTCACAACGCTGGCCATAACCCATGTCAAAGCCAGGTTTTTTTTTTTTTTTTACATTGGGCCATATTTGGATTATACAACACATGCCATAGCCCAAGTTAGGCCCTACTTGTGTTGTTTGGACCATATCTAGTGCACAGAGCTCTTGCCAGTGCTATAACTGAGTCTTAGGTGCAAAAAAATGTGTGTGTGTGTGTGTGTGTGCAATGTGAATGATCTTGGCAATCGCCTTACCCATACATAAGTGAAGTTTATATTCATGGTTTTCAGGAGCCACTTCAAACTTTATCAGTATTATCTCCTGGTTTCATAGGTGTGGCCACAGTGGGCCCTTTTCCACCTGGTAGGAACTTTAGTCGGGTGTTACCATCCATTCTGGTTCCCGTTAAACACATAAACATTGTTCGGTGGTAAAATAGCTAATTACCTTTCTGAATTCTTCCTTCGTCTTTAATGCTATATGTCAGGTGCTGACATGTTTATGCAAGAAAATGGGCAAACATGCTTGTCAAATGTTAATATGTCAACATTCTGACCTGAAGCCGTCAAATCCTCTCTTAAGCCCTCGAAGTGGCAGGTGCTAGCCCTGAAAAGCACAGGCTGGCCACTTTTGGCCTGCCAGTGTAACAGCGTCTAAAGTAGGCTTTACGTCTCACGCGCAGATGGCAATAAAGAACTTATTTGAGATTTATGTAAGGCGTTTCTGATTCATTTTCATTTTTTTTTTTTACTAGAGATATCTTTCCTGAAGATTCAAATCTCCTCAATTTTTTCCTGTTATTTTTAATAAAACTCTATCGTGCTGAACTATTCAGCCCCTTTCCATGCCTCCCCTTTATGTTTCAACCTTCTTTCCTCCATTTCTTCGAGGTCACGTACGGCAGCCCAACCCTCTCTCCCTTGTTTTCCTCCTCTCCCCCTTCCCCTCTCTACCCTCTCTCATTGTAAGAACCAACAAGTCTGTCAGACAGAAAGAGGTCAGACTTCTTATCCAAGCTTCATAATGGTTTCTGAAAAGCGGAGCACAGTGCATTGCAATAATTAGCAAACCATTGGACAATAGACGCTGCATAATCAGTATGGAGATGTATGCTGTCCGCCTGCCTCTTTATGCCTTTCCAGAACAAAACGGAACACTCACTATTTCTGCTTCCTTGGAGTATGTATTCATTTGTGAAGCTTTTCATTCCCTGTCTTGTGCTATACTGTATTTTTTGTTAGCTACTTTATCATGTTACTTTTTTTTCTCTCCTCCTTTGCCCTTATTTTGTTCAATCTTCTTTGTCTCTCTTCTCACTAAAAACCTTTGCTAATGTCTTCATTCTAAACCCCCCCTCCTACTTTTTGAAATGGCAACAGGTAACAGAAGAGAACAGAACTGACAAAACAGCAGCTTACTTCAATTCTCAGCAGGATGGGGAGGTGTATACAGGATCAGGAGGTTACGCAATGATTTTGTGACTTTCTGTTCAAGTCTGATGTGGTCCAGGGTTGAGGGGCAGTAGGTGTCCACCTGGTGGCCCCCAGACACAGTTAAGCCTCCTGATATGCAATGGTTATTTTCGATTTCTCCTTCAAAACTAGTTTTGCGTAATCATTCTGTATCCGACTGTAAAAACGTGGCAGTAAAAAATATAAATCAGAGTGAACATTAGGTAAATTATTCAGAACTAAAGAGCCATGTCTCCTTCACATGCAATCAGTGTGCATAATGATTAATGTTCCTTGGCAGAGTACACGGTGAAGGAAAACCGTAGGTGCTGAAGATGGGCTGCCTTTAACTTTGGGATTTCTATTATCATGCATTTTTATGGAATAATGGCCCGCTGCTTTCCTTGAACATACTTTTCAGTAGCTTTAATGGTCTTATTTATAAATACTTTAAATTTCAGATAAATGAATGTTCCCCACAATAATTAGAAATATTATTTATTTTCTTTTGTATTTCTGACAGCTCGGATTCTTTCTTTATAGTTGCCGTTTCTTTATGATTTTTTAAGTTGCCTTTTTTTTCCCGTTAGTTTCACCCTTACAAAGGGGTCCAATTTCATTCTCCAAAGCAAAATTGATACACAGCTTGGTTTTCATTAAAACAAACGGTGTCAATATTAATGCTTTCATTTTAAAGTGTAGATTTAAGCTATCAAAGTGTGTCTTGGAGGCTTTTTTTTTTTCCAATTGCCGTCTAGTAGTGTATCGGATACATGATTTCATTTTCTTCCTCAATGCAGAGAATTGCTCTGTCTGTTGCGCTTTCATACGGACTGACCTTGAAAGTGTAATAATGTCACATTCTGGAAACTGGATAAAGTATTTGGAGCATTCTTTGAACAGGAGATGTTGACCCATTTTCACAATGCTCTAAAATAAGATTATGAATACAAATACAACATTGATGTGAAGCGTTTTGCCGGCTTATTGCCTCTACTTTATTATACACAAGTTGTTATACACAAAATACAACATTGCTGCGGTTGCAAGTCACAGGTCCCACTTCTGATCCTGACACTCAACTTTATCTTTAATCAAAGAACTGCTATCCCAGACGTCTGACTAATCAGAAAACAATGTCGTTCACATAAAAAAAACCTCTTTATATATTCGTATATCAACCATGACAATATTGCCCCGCACGTCTTAAGTGCTTAAACCTTATTTGGGCTGATTGGAGTGAAGCCGTGGTGTAAATATCAAGTTGCAGTTTGAGGACAAGTGATTCACAACAATTGTTACACTAATAGCCACATGTTTGATGCCTGTTTTTTAAGGTGTTCTCGTGGTCTTTATTGAAAACTATGATTCCCCACGGGGGACACACCTCAGCGGGCCTGCATCAGGTTTAAAGAGGATATCATGACTGAAAGGCCATTATACATTCAATTTAATCCTCTTATAATTTTTTATATGTACTTTATCATACGTGTAAGTTGACTGCATGATTTCACACATCATAGTCTGTTTTAAAGTACATAAATATACATTTTGATTCATACAACCTGCCTACAAACATACAGGATCTGTGATAAATCTTGTTTAAACTCTGTTACCTGATCCACTCCGCTACATTACTTGATGACTTTACTTTAATTCCATTAGGTTGTGTAACACCTATTTAAAATACCAAGACTGTCCTCAATTCAATGTCTTTACACTATATACAAGATATTCCCATGCAATGTACTCCATCTCCTCCCATGATGACTTGTCAGGGCCCACAAAATAATCTGAAATTGTGTTTATCTTGTGATAAAAGTGGCTCTTATGTACTTTTACAGAACGCTCATAAAAGACAAACATTTCTAATCTTCAGGTTATATGAAATGTCTCGGGGAAAAAAATAAAAATTTGATGACAGATTATTACAGCGAGAAAATGCATGAAAGATGCAATTTAGTTAATGTTTTCTCTTGAGAAAATATGGCATTAAAATTTTAAAGTACAACAAGTGTGAATAATTGCAAATAAAAACTTTGGTATCTAACTTATGAGGCCCACTGTTTTCAAAACGAGAATATTTTTTTCATTATCTTTCACAACATCAGAGAAGACTTTTTTTTTTAAACAAGACCTCCATGATTGAAAGACATTTAAGGAATTTGTAAAGAAGCTTCAAAACATCGGAAATGCACCATTGAAAGTTGAACATCTTATTTTAATTGAATGAGAAAGAATGAAAAAAAAAGTTTAATCAGTTTTTTTTTTTAAAACTGCTTTTGGTGATCCTTTACAAGACAGCAGCAATTCGCATAAAGGCACAGCTCTCTCTGATTAGAACCAAACCAAGGTCAGCACCTTTATAATTGTACATTTTTAAGGGCTATTCACTACTTACTATTGTGAGTATAAAGAGAACTTGAAGTTTCCTTGAATAATTCAATTGAAAGAGGAGCACACTGTATTGACATTGTGCCTATGGATGGGAAAAAGACGTTATTACACACAGTTCTGATCATATCCCATACTCTGACATATAGCCCATCATGGCAGTTCAATTTGATTTCAATTCAGTTTTATTTATATGAGGCCAAATTACAATAAATGCCATCTCAAGGCACTTCATTAATGGAGTTCAATTCATTGTAATCATAATCCAATCAAATCCAATTTGATAAATTAAAAATGAGTCCAATTCATACATACAGAGCCAATTCAAAAGCTATTTCCTAGCTAAGGAAACCAACAGATTGCACAAAACTTCTCTTCAGTCCAATCTCCTGTCCTGTGCGTGCATGAGGCGACTGTGGAGAGAAACGACTCCCTTTTAACAGGAAGAAACCTCTGACAGAACCAGAATCAGGAAGGGTGGCCATCCGCCTCGACCAGCTGGGGTTTGAGAAGACAGAAAAGAGGGGACAACAAACACCGTAACACCATTCAAAGGATACCTGTTGAGACAGGGAAACACAAGTTAATGACCACAATAATGTCACATGAGAAATTAAACAAAAGTGCAAAGTGAGGAAAGGTGTGACATAGGAGCTTTATCAAAAAGGAAAGTTTTAAGTCTGATCTTACAGTTAGAGAGGGTGTCTGCTTCCCGGACATTTACTGGCAGCTTATTCCACAATAGAGGGGCCTGATAACTGAAGGCTCTGCCTCCCATTCTACTTTTAGAAACTCTGGGAACCACAAGTAAACCTGCAGTTTGGGAACAAAGTGCTCTGTTAGGAAAATATCTAACAATGAGATCTTTAAGATATGATGGAGCTCGGTCATTAAGAGCTTTATATGTCAGGGGAAAGAATCTTAAATTCTATTCTGAATTTAACAGGGAGCCAATGAAGAGAAGCTAAAACTGGAGAAATATGATCTCTCCTGTTAGACTCTGGCTGCAGCATTTTGGATCAGCTGGAGGCTTTTCAGAGAATATGAGGGACAGCCCAATAATAAAGAATTACAGTAGTCCAATCTTGAAGTAACAAATGCATGAATTAGTTTTTCTGCATCACTCTGAGACAAGATGTTCCTGATTTTAACAATATCATGAAGATGACAGAAGGCAGTCCTAGAAACCTGTTTTATATGCGAGTCAAATGATAAATTCTGGTCAAAAATGACTCCAAGGTTCCTCACTGTAGAACTAGAAGCCAAGGAAATACCATCTAGAGTAACTATATAGCCAGACAGTTTCTCTCTGAAACGCTCAGGTCCAAAGATAACGACTTCAGTTTTGTCTGAATTTAGAAGCAGGTCATCCTGAAGTCATCCAGGTCTTTATGTCTTAAAGACATGCTTGTAGTCTGACCAACCTATTGGTTTCATCAGGTTTCATAGATAAGTACAGCTGAGTATCATCAGCATAGCAATGGAAATTTATGCCATGCTGTCTAATGACTAATGCAGTTCCTTTAATCCCAATAACATGTTATTGTGTGACATATTAGGTTGTGTGTTCTTTCTTTTTTCCCCCCTTTTTTCGATTTGCATGCAAGGTCGTTAATTTTCTCAAAACCGAGGACTTAATGAGTGGAAGGCCGAGAAGCTGAACGGGATGCAAATAATAACATTTGATAATGCAGAGCTACAAAAGAGTGGAAGAGGCTTCCCATTCACTGAGATGGGAATTGAGGTGAATATGCACAGTAATTACATATTGGTGCGCTTTAATTATGAGGCTACATGGGGAGCAGGGCAGAAAAAAAAGAAAGATTAAAAAAAAACAAGAGCACATAAATTAAACATTTGAAATAAAGACACAATGAGGCAGAGGGAATCTATGAGAGGAATGAGCAAAGCAAGAAAAATGACCATGGTTCGACCTGAACAGACACATTATTTGCAAAGTAACCCTTTTGGTAAAATGGCCCTGGTAATAGATGAAAAATCTTCAGTCCAAGAAAAAAAATCAATACATTCAAAGAAGGGCTTTTAAAGTGTGTCCTTATATCTAATTTTGATTGTGGTCCAACAATACTATGTAGGATTTTATGATTTAACAGTCATGCCACTTTTAACTGCCTCTACACAAATTTTGGAGATTTCTTTGGATTTAACTACAACTGAATGTCCTCACTTCTCCCTGAGTTCTTCAGCCCTTATACTGAGTGTTTCTCAGAATACAGTCCTTTGAGGATGTGGGCCTTGACGCATGATATATTTGCTTTTAATTCTTCTTTTTACCGTCTTTGCGCTTGAATTCTGCCAATTCAGTCCGACAGATTGATTGATTTATGTACAATCAAGTATCGAACAAATAATCTCAACTTTGCACTTACCTACAGGACTTGCAAAGTGAATGTTATTACTAACATTCCACCAATGGTACAAGTGGATTTTTCTACTTAGTGGTATCAAATCAAACCGAAAGCATTGACCTGGAAAACAGTGAAATATAAAACTTACCACATCAGATATCCACCACATCAAATACAGCTTCTTTGTCAGTACTGTAGTGCTGAAATATTCAGGGTTTATTCAAGTCTTATATTTACTCACATTTATTCTTGCATTAATTGACCACAACTTGCTGATAATCTTGCATAATCTCTTCCTATTATAAAAGCGATTTTAGGAATGTTTTTGGGCTGCAGCCAACCGGTTGGGCTAAGACAATAACATGGCCTGGTTCAGGTTATAAAAAGTTCATGGTTGGGGCTAAAATACATTCATTTCACAACAAGATAATCAACTGCATGGACACCATTCTGCTGGATGCCTTAGTTACATGTCAATGGAACACATTACACTAAAACTTTGTCACTTCCTGGTTGGCTTTCGGCAATAACGTCACCGGGGTAGGTTTAGAAACAAAAACCACACGTGTACGGCCAAGAATAACTTATATTTACAACCCCATCGTCACCTTCACAGACACAATTTTTCAAGCTCACACGCAGTTGCTGTCGCAACCACTAGAGGCAGCATGGTATAATAACAGGTTGTTTCGGGCCTTCACAAACAAATGCCTCATTGTGACATATTAAGATAAGGTCGGTCTTGATAAAACCAGGTCTAAACATCCTCAGAGGCGCACTGCTGCTGGATCGGAAAGCGGAAGAAAAAAAAAATCTAATAAGAGACGGAATATCCAATCATCATCAGTGTGTAGCCTACAGGAGGAGTCTGTGCCTCATGCATATGCACGCTGTGACTGACATACATAGGGAATCATCTAAACTGAATATAAACTTAATCACAGTTAAAGAACACACGGACACCATTTAGTGATGAACAATCAGAAACATAAGTGTTATTAGTTGTTGCCTCAACCAAGATCAGAGAAAAATTTAGGCTTTATTTGACCTACATCCTCTTTAGAATCCAAAAAACATTTGATATAGATTAATATATTGGAGAACCTTTTTGGATGGATGGGTAGACAGAGACCTTTTAGCATAGGAATGAGGGGTGTGAGGAGTCGGCATAGAGTGGACAGATGTGCTCTAATGTGTTTTGGCCCGTTTTCTTATCGAATGTAACACACACACATATGCCTGTTATCGATCACTTTGTGTTACAATGTGGACGGGACAATAGTCTTTTCTCGCTTTCTGTCTTTAGCTAATTGTCTATTTCTTTACCTCTGAAAATCTCATGTTGCCATTCATTGCACATCAACTTATTATCACGTATGCAAAAACAAATACACAGGCTGGTCCACACACATGTGTGCATCGCCTGTTTAGATGGAAAGAAAGCTAATGTGTCATCTAACCGCCCGGTGCATCCTCTGCTGCTGATTTCAGCCAATCACACAATTAGAGAGCTTGATGACCCATCTGTCCACATGATTGGCTGATGGATGTGCCTGAGTGTGTGTGTTTGTGTGTGCATCTCAGTGTGAAAGGGTCTCACGAGCCCCCAAACACATCTAGCCAGCGACAATTTTCTTTTGTTACCCGCTACCACTGACATTTTCAGAGAGAGACTGAGAGCTAATGCGAGCTTGTGAACAACTTAATAACACTTGAACCAGTTTGCCAACTTGGAGAAATGATTTCATTCAATTAGATAATTCTCTCCCTCCCTCTGTCGTTCCCCTTGTTCTATGGAATGAGTAATTTGTGATATAATAGCCGCATAATGGCTTAAAAGTGGGTTCAGCAGGAAAAAAATGACAGATTTAGTCTGAATGGAAAGTGAAATGCTGAGGCAGATGACGCCCAGGAGTCAACACCAACAAGCTGTATGTGCCATGAAAGGAACCATTTCTATACAGGTGTATAGAATACACACATACATATAATGGACACACACACACACTGCTTTCGCTCTATTTGCTGTCCATTAACAGTATGTGGTGCTGAGCGATAGGAGAGATGATAGCATCTTCTCTGATGGTATCTGTTATCGAAGTACACGCGTCCTTCAGGCGTCCATCGTGCTATCGCTTCTCTCATCTCTCCTCTATCTCTCATGCCATCCTTCTCCCTCGCCTCCTGTCTTCTCACCTTCGCCTCTCCTCGGCTATACTTACTTCTTGCTTGTCACGTTTTTCTTCTTCCACTCCTTTCCCCCTAAATTTTTTTTTCTTCTATTTTCTCTTCTATTTGTCCTCCATCATGCAAAACGCTGGCCCAGCAGAGCAGTAGGGTCTGTGTACAAGGATACAGTTAAACAAGAGTGCAAGGAAAATTACAATGAATTTCCTCAAATTATTCAGCAAGAAGGTTGGATTGGTAAAATCCAAAAACCGCTGCAATGTCATCCCGAAATAAAGTTGAATTTATAAAAAAAAAAAAATTTCACCACTGATATGCTCACATTGTCTTGCAAAAGATTGGGAACGATGCAAGCCGTCCGATACAGCCATTTTAGCTAACTGTTGAGGATCTCGGTGGAGGATATTCTTGGCTGAATTGAATCACAGTTTAATGTATACTGGTTTTATTTACGTGTATGAAATGTGGTGTACGAATTAAACAGTCATTTATTAAGTAACTATTATTAGGACAGACATAACATAAACGGACAACATAAAACATTGCGCAATCAATTAAGGGTGCAACTGTAAGTTAAAGTAAGCTAGTTCTGAAGTGTGAAATATTTAAAAGCCAGAACAGGATATGATATCGATCTGGAGATGAGTTAAAAAATTGTGTGGCCTGTTTAAAAGAGCTGAGTTGTACTGCATTTAACTAATGAATCAAATTCACACATCGACCCTAATCCCGATATGTACCATTGAGGCTCTACTGCCTGAAGTAGGGCCTTTCTTCTTCTTTTTTTTTGTTTTGTTCTGTGCAGTTTTGGATGGGTCATACTGATACTAGTCCATGGTCACCAAATCAAACATAAAAATGACCTTCTGTTGTGAGGTAATGAACACAACTTAAACTTAGATAAATGGAATGAGGCCACACTAGAAGAGTGTCAGGGTGGGGTGGTGAGGTAGGACACGGACTTTCAGAAAAGAGACTGGATTTATTCACAAATATTCCAAAAAACAAATGAAAAACAAACAAAAGAAACTTGGCAAGGCATGGAAAAAATAAATACTTAGCTTAAAGCTGCGGTCGGCAACTTTTTTTTAGTCATATTAGCTTGAACTGTCATGGGATTCTGGAAGTAGAATATTAAATAGGCTGTTTAGGAAAAATAACGAAATCTGTAGCTCCCTCTGAAGCCTGTAATCATGCTTGCAAAAAACTGAGCGCTCCCGGCTGTTTTTAACCAATCAAGTTAGGGTGGAGGAATCCTACCTGTCAATCACAGCTTGTGCACACGCTGCTGAGCGTGAGTCTGCCCCAGCTTGTGTGCGCTCACACTGGTGTGAACTCACGTGCACAACCTCGTCCACAGAGGGGGAGGGGTTTGGGGGGCGATTCGGAGCTTGTTAGAGGTTGGGGGAGGGACCTGAAAGTTGTATCAGTTCAAATTTTCCGACTTTAGACTCGCAATTTTGAAAACCTGCCGACTGCAGCTTTAAGGTAGGTGACGAAGAACATGGGGTAGCACAGGAAACATGGCAAGGTGGTAACGAAGACAGGTAGGGAAGACAAGCAAAGATCCGACAAACAGACAGGGGAGACAGGAAACTAAATAGAGGGCTGGGAGTGATTGGAGACAGGGTGCAGCTGGTGACAATGACTGACAGGTGAGGGGAATGAACTAATGAACTGAGTGAAGGGAAACTAAAACATGGCAAAACTAAAAACTAAACATGGACTAGAAAACTAAGACATGAACTAAAAACCAAAACGTAACCTAAAACATAAAACTTAAAACATGACTCCCGTGGGCGTGACAAAGCCCCCCCGACCCAAAAGTCTAAGGGTGGGAGAGAGGGGCTCAAAGCCGGAGGCGGTCCAACGGGAGGCCAGACATCCGGCGGCGTGGCTGCAGGAGGCGGTGGTCTGGTGGGCGGGCAGAATTCCGATGACGTGGCGGCAGGAGGCGGTGGACGAGGGGGGAGCCCCCCCCCCCTTAAGGGATGGATCCCAGACATCCCCAAAGTCTGGGGGTGGGAGGGAGGGGCTCGGAACTGTGAGGCCATGGGCCAGGGCATGTGGCATGGTCAGGCGCTACGGCCTCTGTGGCATGGTCAGGCCCTGTGGCCTCTGTGGCATGGTCAGGCGCTACGGCCTCTGTGGCATGGTCAGGCCCTGTGGCCTCTGTGACATGGTCAGGCGCTACGGCCTCTGTGGCATGGTCAGGCGCTATGGCCTCTGTGGCATGGTCAGGCGCTACGGCCTCTGTAGCATGGTCAGGCGCTACGGCCTCTGTAGCATGGTCAGGCCCTGTGGCCTCTGTGGCATGGTCAGGCGCTACGGCCTCTGTGGCATGGTCAGGCCCTGTGGCCTCTGTGGCATGGTCAGGCCCTGTGGCCTCTGTGGCATGGTCAGGCCCTGTGGCCTCTGTGGCATGGTCAGACCCTGTGGCCTCTGTGGCATGGTCAGGCGCTACGGCCTCTGTGGCATGGTCAGGCCCTGTGGCCTCTGTGGCATGGTCAGGCGCTACAGCCTCTGTGGTATGTTCAGGCGCTACGGCCTCTGTGGTATGGTCAGGGGCTACGGCCTCTGTGGCATGGTCAGGCCCTGTGGCCTCTGTGGCATGGTCAGGCCCTGTGGCCTCTGTGGCATGGTCAGGTCCTGTGGCCTCTGTGGCATGGTCAGGCGCTACGGCCTCTGTGGCATGGTCAGGCCCTGTGGCCTCTGTGGCATGGTCAGGCGCTACAGCCTCTGTGGTATGTTCAGGCGCTACGGCCTCTGTGGTATGGTCAGGGGCTACGGCCTCTGTGGCATGGTCAGGCCCTGTGGCCTCTGTGGCATGGTCAGACCCTGTGGCCTCTGTGGCATGGTCAGACCCTGTGGCCTCTGTGGCATGGTCAGGCCCTGTGGCCTCTCTGGCATGGTCAGGCCCTGTGGCCTCTCTGGCATGGTCAGGCCCTGTGGCCTCTGTGGCATGGTCAGGTCCTGTGGCCTCTGTGGCATGGTCAGGCGCTACGGCCTCTGTGGCATGGTCAGGCCCTGTAACTGCTGGGGCCAGCTCTGGGACTGCTGGGGCCAGCACTGTGACTGCAGGGGCCTGCTCTGTGGCAGGGGCTAAGTCAGGCTCTATGGACTCCGTGGCTGTGGCTGGAGAGGAGCTGTACAGCGCGCCTACCTGTTCTGGTTTCATGCCAACAATGTCCAATGAGGCAGCGCGCTGCACTGTCCTGGCATGGCTCCATACATCGTCCAGTTTAGCCGTCCATTTCTGGAGTCTCTGCATCTTTAAAAGAAAGTTTAAGAGTTCGTTAGCCACCTGCAGTCTTTGGTATGCGGTGGTGTCCTGCTCCGTACAGCACCACAACTCGTCGTACAGATCCCAAAACTGGTCTGAGTCCGCCGCGTCCATGCTGGTCGGATCTTTCTGTCAGGGTGGGGTGGTGAGGTAGGACACGGATGCGGACTTTCAAAAAAGAGACTGGATTTATTCACAAATATCCAAAAAAACTAAGTACAAACAAAAGGCGCGGCTAAGCCGGATTCAGAAAACGGGACTATGAAAAACAAACAAAAAGACTTGGCAAGGCATGGAAAAAATAAATACTTAGCTTAAGGTAGGTGACGAAGAACATGGGGTAGCACAGGAAACATGGCAAGGTGGTAACGAAGACAGGTAGAGAAGACAAGCAAAGATCCGACAAACAGACAAGGGAGACAGGAAACTAAATAGAGGGCTGGGAGTGATTGGAGACAGGGTGCAGCTGGTGACAATGACAACAGGTGAGGGGAATGAACTAATGAACTGAGTGAAGGGAAACTAAAACATGGCAAAACTAAAAACTAAACACGGACTAGAAAACTAAGACATGAACTAAAAACCAAAACGTAACATAAAACTTAAAACATGAGTCCCGTGGGCGTGACAAAGAGCTGATTAATAAAATATTAGGGAGTGGTTACCGGAGACACTGTGCAACAGAGATGATTAAAAAAGCAAACATGTACATAGTCGAGACAGCAGATAGTGGGGCGGCTGTAGCATTGGAGGAAGAGCAGTTGCCTACCAATTGGAAGGTTGTTGGTTGGACTCCCGGCTTCTCTGGGCCACATGACGAAGTGTCTTTAGGCAAGACACTGATCCCCTCATTGCCTGCCGTGCCGATGCATCCATCGGTGTATGAATGTGAATGCGGAGAAGAAAAGCACTGCGTAGCCTTTATGGAAAAAGATGTGCTGTATGAGTGTGTGAGTGAATGGGTGAATGTGGCATATAGTGGGAAAGCAAGACTAGAAAAGCAATACGCAAGTACAGTCCATTTGCCGTTTTACAAGAATCAGGACGAGGGTCAATATGTCAGCTGGCATGTGTGTCCAAAACATTAAAAAACAGCAGTTAGTACGTGTTAATACTGCAGTGTGGACATAGGTTAAGACCTCACGAGTGAAAGAGAAATCTTTCCCCAGTGTAAGTATCCTCGGAAACCACGCACACTCAGCTCTGTGAGAAGAATTGACGCTTAAAACTTTAAGATTTGAATGAAGTCATTATTGTTTGACTTCTGAGCGCTTCTGAAGAGATATTTTGTGCCATGATTTCACCCAGGAAGAAGACTCAGGCAGCTGGTAATGAGTTTAAAACTAAAGCCTGGTTTATAGTCGGTAACGCAAGACGCAAAGCAAGACGCAAGAAGAAACGCAAGCCCTTGCGCGGTTGCAAGCCCCCCATTGCGAGCTTGCGTGTGTCACCTCAATTTTCTAAACTTCACGCAAGAAAAGACGCAAGCCTACTACTTGAAAACGACATACTCATCGATCAGACAGCATGCAGAGCGTTTACACACAGTGTAACACTTCACTCCTGCCCGAGCCGAAATCAGCCAGCCTGAAAAGCTGATTTCGCTTAAGCTATAAACTCTGTAAATATATAACTTTAGCAACATTTGAAACATTTTCAGGCGAGAAAGTAGTCGTTTAGACCCCCAAGGTGTTGAAAATCTGACAAAATACCGGCTATTTACAAGAAGAAGAAGCATGAATCACTCGAAGAGGTCCTGGCGGTGAATTTCCTTTCATCATAGTAGGCTTGTCATTGAAAAAACCCGCTACTCCACCTACTGTCCTGGCGGTGAATCGCCATGCAGCACACGCAAGCGCCGGCAAAGCAAAATGAAGTATAAACGTCTCGAGCCATTAACATACACGCAAGAAGAAAGCGCAAGGGGCAGTTAAAAGAAGTATAACTCAGCCTTAAGTGGCTGCGTTGATGGTCTGGGAGAGTACTGGAGCTACGGAGGAGAGAGTCAGCGAGCAGGCTGGGTTCCAGGGTTGGTGATGATGGATACGTGTGTCAAGCAACTGTAACAAGATAAATGTATTTGATGTTCCTTGTTTGAACTTTGAAACAGCCACGGCAAACAACCAAACTCACACTACCTTGTCCCTGAGCTGTCTTAACTAGTGACGACACACAGTTCTGTCACACACACACACACAGGCGGAACTCAATTTCTAATCAATTTCTGCATTCTTCTTCAAGTGGTCTCTTCATGAAAATCTGAATCGGATGATCGTTTCCACCAAGGATTTCTGCTAAGTACTGCACTCTACTCAGGGGAGGAGGGGGGTGTATTTGGTGGAAGAAAACTTCACTCTATGCCTCTTGTCTATCTCTGTCTTTTTCCCTTTCTTTCTCTCATCACTGCTCACACACACACACACACACACACACACACAAATGCACGCATACATATACCGCTCCTCCAGGAAGCAATCAAGCTCTTGTGGAGAGGTTGGAGTAGTTCATACGAAAACTGCGCTCTGAGTGGTTACTTGAGTCAGGAGGTCATGTCTTAGCTGCCACGCCCCTCTTGCCCCTAATCATCCTTCATTACCTTATTTGTACGTGCTTTTAGAAACGTATTCATCCAGCTACATGTGTTTGTGTGTTTTCCAGCCAACAAATTCCTTACAAACATAGTTTTTTTTTTTTTTGCATTTTTACTTGTCTCTGCATATGCATGAATATACTCATGAATAATGTGTGTTTGGATACTTCAGGAGCAAGTGTGTGCGTGTGTGTGTCTGTGTCTATTAGAAGAGCATCCTCAGAAAACTGCCAGGGGCACAGAGGTGACGGAGGAAATGAGAGGAAAAGGGGAGGGGGGGAGATTAAGGAGGTGATGGGTGAGATGGTTGATGTGAAGGAAGGAGTGGGGTGAGGAGAGGAGCCAGGGCAGGGGGAGACCGGGGTGAAGAAGGGGCGTAAAAGAGGGATGGAGAGAGTGACGAAAAGAGAGCACTTGAGAGGGAGAGGGTGGTAATTACTTGAGCTCCTTCTGTGTCTGTATCTTTGGACTTTGAACGAGTTCTGTGAGTTTGGAGTCAATGAACGGTGTCACAATTCACAGGAGAAGAAAAAGAATCACTGGGTTCCATAACCCACGATCCTTGTCGTAAGAAATCGGTTATTTCAGATTAATTATAAAAAATAAAAAACGTCTCGATTGTTTTTCCTTGATGGAGATTGGACAAGTTGGTCCAACACAAAAGATTGGTGTGAAGCAGTGTTGTTTTTGACAACCATCTTAGATTTAGTCTTAGTCTTAGTCTTTTGGACTAAAATGCTTATTAGTTTTAGTCACATTTTAGTCACTTCTATATGTGATAGTTTTAGTCCAGTTTTAGTCGACAAAAAGTCAAAAGATTTTAGTCTAGTTTTAGTAAAAAAAAAAGAAAAAAGAAGTATAGTCTACCGTGTTAAGAAAATAGTCTGGTCTTAACTATCAAACAAGCAGAACAAAAATGCATAGCTTATTAACTGACCCTGTACTAAAGCTTTCTGATTTTTCATTCTGTACTGTGCGTGTGTCCCAACTTTACTGTAAGCGCACTAAACGCACAGGTCCTGGTTAGGGCTGCACAACGTCACTTGTGGCTTTTAGGCTAAAGCTAGCAGACTCTACGTATAACAGTAACTCGACCTGTTTAACATATCAAGTTACGTGCTGACAGAACGTACACACAAAGAGATAACCACACCGTCACTGAATGTAAACATGGCTAAACATGCTGCTAAAGTAACACACACATAATGAATTGACGTTAGCGTAACAAAAGCTAACTTTAGCCTGAAGTTAGCAGCCCATTTGCGCCAGGAGTATGTGGAAAACGTACTAATGTATTAGCTTACTATGAAATTTATCGATTATGTTAACAGCATTCGTAACTTACCTTCGAAAAAATATCCCTGTGGCGAGCCTTAAAGTGCAGCAGCAGATACTTTTTAGGTTTTAATTGACACACACAATAAGCAGAAATGTCATGCATTTTAAACGTCTGACAGATCACCCACTAACATTTTCGTCCATTCTCGTCTCGTCAACGAAAACTCACACACGTCTCGTCATGTTTTCGTCATCAGAGAGCTATGTTTATCTCGTCACCATCTCGTTATCGTCATGAAAAAAAGTGGCATCAACGAAATGATTTCGTCATCGTTGACAATCGTAGACAAACACTTTGGCAACATTTAATGAGAATAGCCAACTGTTTAGCATTGAATATACTAGAAAATGACAAAAAAGACTAGACGTGTTTTAATTTGTACCGAATGACAGAAAATAAGGAAAAGCATAACCTTTTTGTCTGTTATTCAGCATTCTTTAAAATCCTCTTTTCCATCGTTTTTTTATGATTTTTATGAATTTATCAATGAAACAAAACTACCTTCAACTACTTACAATGTAAACATATTCAAGACTTTTAAGTATGCTACAGTATAAACTCTTTCACTGTACTTTCAAGCAAATACCTGAGCACACGTCTGACCAATTCACCACCAAATAATCAGATTGTGTTCAAACTGCAGCAGACGGTAATGATTTATTGTCTAACCTACGACGGTGCCCTTGTCAAAATACTACCACTGTACCAGCTGATGGATTGTGGCACAGACAGAGGGATTAAGACAAAAGAAAAGGTGAATGGAGAAGGGAGGAAGAAGTGATGGATGAAGGTGATGTTGGGAGCGCAAGACTGAGTGACTGATGGAAATGGAGAGGGATCAGAAGGAAACAGCAGGTAATGGAGCAAAGACAATGCCAAGGGATGCTGCGTGTGTTCTGTGTGGCAACGGACCTGCGTTTTTATGATGCGTGAGAAGGACTGTGTGTGTGTTAGAGTGTGGGGAAGGCCCCCCAACTCCTCACATGTATCTTTTGATGATAAACTGCTCTCTGATTCACAGCGGGAGTAACAAAAACTGCTCTCATCTGTCTCTTCTCCCCTTCGTGCTTTTTCGTCTTTCTCTCGCTGGTCCTCCTTTAGGCTGCAGGATCCTGATCTCTGACGAAGGGCTTAAAAAATGAAGCCAAGAGGCTGCCCAGACTCCTCCCGGACACCTTGCACAATGGCACGGGAGGCCAGCTTGTAACGAGAGCTTCTTTTTTTTTTTTTTGTTCTTTTTATTTCTAGGCCAGAAAGACAATCAACTACGAAAGCCCTGCTGTATTAGAAAAGAAATACACTAAACCAGGGGCGATACATTTTATTTATTTTTTTGCTAAAGTGAAAATTCAAGTTCAGGACCACTGGTTAGACCATCACTACCGTCACCAGGGGCGCATAGCTGGCTTTTTCCTTTTTCAAAAACGCTAAGTTGAGCTAAAAAAGAAAAAAAAAAGAAAGAGAGAGAGAACAACAAATACGTGGCAAAGTAACAATCATACATCACCGTGTAAGATATTTTTCTTACAGATTAATCAACTAATGAACTGCTTGCAACTTCAGAGTAAATTGTGTTTCTGTTTCCAACACATCTGCTTCAGTGAGTCAATCTGGGAAAGTAAACATATTTATCTCCTCCTCACCTTTTTTTTCAAATGAATCTTCTGCTGCACTTCCCATTTGGCCACCTCTAAACAATCACCCCAACCGGACATCTCAAAGACACTCTACCTCCTGAGAGCTCCCCTTCCCTTCCTGTCTTCCTACCACGGTCTTCCTACCACGGTCTTCCTACCACGGTCTTCCTTTTATGTACATATTTTCCTGCCCACTCCCTCAAGTTTACTCATTACCACTTCATAAACTCTCATTTCTCAGCTCGCGGGTCATTGTCACATCCTCAGTGGTCTCCCAGGAGAATCTGGTTTCAGCATGTGTGCATGTTTGCTCTGCAGGGATAGTTTTTCAAGCACCAAGAGCGTAACCTTTGAGGAAGAACAGCAATCAAACAATGATTTTCTCTTCTTCCACACAACCCCCCCTCTCCTTTCTCCTCTTTTCCAGAGGATTACCCCATTTGTTTGTTCTTCTCTTCCTCTGGGACATGTGCTTGTTACCTCACTGTTTATCTTCTCTTTCGTGTCCTTCATTTCTCCTGTCTTGCCAGTCTTTACAAATCATTGTTAGCACAACAGCTATCAGTTCTTATACAGTGTTTACTGGAGAGCTTGAGCAAGCACAATTTTACTTTGCACGAGTTTCTATTCATTTTGGGTTTTGGTTACATCAATTTGTGGTTCTCAGCGTTCCAAAATATAGTTTATCTCCCGTGAGTGATTCTGATTGACGGCAGCTCTTGGCTATGAAAAATAAAAAAGGGTTTTTACATATAGTACGATTAGGAAGTGTAAGGAGCTCAGTGAAGCAATTCTCATAAGTACAAGTTACGATATGTGATCTAGAAGACCCGAATTATCAACCTCAGAGAGGAGAAATTGGTTCAGATGCAGACAAAACCAACAAGGAACCACTTCTTCCATGAACGTGAAGCTTTTGGAACACCAGCGCTACATGTCTACAGGCATATCAGTTGTACATCACTATGGACTGACATGCTATTGGCCAAGAAAGAAAAAAAAGTCCCTGCTGCAAGATCAACCACTTCCTCACCAAATAAATACATAAAAAAAAAAGATTTGTGCCAGAAATGCCAACAAATTCAACTGAATTTGGACAAACCTACAAAGAAGAGTGGTTAAATATGCAACCAGACTAACAAAGTGCAACCTTCAGCCAAATATTAGGTTTGAAAAAAATAAATGATTGTGCACTAAATTAATCTTGTTCTATCAAAGCTGTATAATTGTTTTGCTCAGAAAGGTCATCAAAACCCTTAAAAAGTAGCTGCATGGCTATAAAAAAAGGACATCGGATGACATTATTTTATGTTCAGAGTTAAATACGAACGATATATTTTTTATTTTAATTTGTTGACACTGATACAGGATCTTTTGTGATTTACTTGCCTGAGCTGCTTAAATTTAAAATCTATATCAAACAGATCCATACCAAGCAAAATCGATTTTTTTTAACCTTCTCAAAAAAATGACTTGCCCAAAATGAATTGAGTATTTCTCTGCAATTACAAACTCAAATAAAGCGAACACTCCTTCATCAGAGCCGGTTCAAACCAGATGTTCCCTTCGAGTTGAAGAGGTTAAGTGTATTTTAAGCTTGTGTGGCTGTAAAAAAAACTGTTATTTTTCAAGATACTTGTTCATTTTAATACAACAGCAATGGAAAATAGGTAAGAAGGCAATCCATGTCATAAAACAAACGAACAGGATCTCAAATCCCCTTTGGATCATTGGTCAGCACATGTAAAACAATGCCACTTCCAGGATTTTCCATCCAGTTCCCCCCATAAAACAAAAATAAGGAAGGAAGCTCTTTTTTTTTTTTACTCTCCAAGCCTCTTGGAAGGCAATATTCCCCTGATTTAAAATTTGTTCGGAGAATGACACTGTTTCAGCAAGTATAAATAGAAATCAAGTGGAAAAAAGTAGCTGGGAGACACAAACTTTTTCCCCCTTTAAAGCGAATCCACTTTTTTTTTTTTTTTTAAAGCCGTCTTCGTCCGTGGTGTCCAAAACGATAAGCCGGGGAATAAAGTTTCACTAATGCTCTTCCATGTTTTCCTTCAAACAAGCCTTCAGTCGCAGTAGAAAGGACTGCTGTCTTGGCTGTCATTGTGCCATATAGACAGACAGTATGGCACTAGAAAGAGTGTCAGAAACCATATGCTCACTTGAGCACAAGGACTATAATGTAGTCACAACACAGGCACACAGATTCAGGTGAAGGTATGAACACGTTCTTATGACACATCCTCTATAAAAACTAAACACATTTCTAGCAAAATGAGACATTTTTCAGTTTTCTTATCACCTTTTCTTGAATGCCTTTTTTTTTGTTTCTCATCTGTTTGTAGTAAAAAAAAAAACTAAAAAAAACAGGACGCATGCGAAGGGGTCCTCGCTGTCCCTGGGTACCGCGTGCGCACACACTCGCGTTCTTCCTTAACGCGAGTGTGTGCATCGGCGAGATAGATGGACGCAGCTGTCAGACTAACGCTTCCTGTCGTCCCTCTGCTGACCTTGTGGTAACCTGGAAGTATTTCTCAACACCATCGCAGAAGTCTTCCTGTTTGGAGTCACTCCAGGTCTAAGCAGCCTGTCTGTCAGTCTCACATGGGGGGTGGGGGGTGGGGGGGGCACGCACACACACACACACACATAACTGCGAGGGTGTATCTGCTTTTGTCTGCAAACGCTCAGAGAGATGGAAAAAGAAAAACATGTCAAGCAGCATCAGATGCACAGATGTTTTTCGTGTTTGATCGTCAGTGCAAAAATGGCCTACAGTAACCTTGCTGTGACCACCTGACAATGCCTTAACCCTTAAACAACTTGCTAAGCTATTATCCTTCTGAGGACGTATACACACATTCATTTGCAGAGAAAAAACTTTATGAAATGACCGCTTCTCATCTCAAATGGCTGTCAGTTTATGTCTTCGGCATCTATGCGTGAATTAATAAAAGAGCAACTATAAATGAATAACTAGTTGTATGAATAAAAACAAAAGGTGATGGGATGAGCGCTGATGGCCCTCCGGATACTGCTCGAGTGTGCGCTGCATGCTTATAAGGGTGGGTTTTTATACATCTGTGCGACATTGTGTTTGGGAAGTGTGTGTATGTCCAGGGGCATCTGCCAAGTGCATAACTTCACTCAAGAGGCCTTGTTGGGCGTCGAGGCCTGGGGCTCGCCTGAAGGCACAGCCCGTCTGGAGGAGCCCTTGGCTGGGCAGCAGCTGAATAAAAGATAGGAGGGAAGTGTCAGTCTGGAAGGCCAGGAGCACTGGGAGAAGCTGCACCTACTGCAGCTGATGCAGGCAAACAGATGCTAGCTGAGAAGGAAATAACATGAAGGAAGAAAGGAGGGAGAAAAAGAAATAAGCAAGGCGCAAAGAAAGAAATCAGACTTTTTGTCAGCTGTCCTGATTGTATTAATACCATTCCCTGCTAAAACTTAGATTTTTTTTTTTCCAAGTATGGAATTAGACCGACACCTGATCACAGACTCATTATGGTGAAAGGATCAGAACCTTTAAGTCCTCACGAAATGAAATGTTTTCATGATCCGTCTTGCTCTTCACATCAGTGCGTGACCCGATGTCTAAAAAGGTTGTGTAACAGATAATCTTAATGGTATTTGAGAGTTTCACATGTTCTAAAAAAAATAAAAATCATTTGAAAATGTCGATGACGTGCCCTGCACTTGGGTGTGTATAATAACTTTGTATCCAGTGAAATGTTTCACCAGCATTTTAAACTTCAGCAGAACTGATGCATGTACAAGTCCCCCTATCACCATCCCACTGGCTCCCTGAAGTTTGTTCATTGGAAACATCTTCTTGTATACAGCGTAACTGGGAGATGGCACTGTGGGTGGACGCAGCCTGCAAATCTTGTATTATGATGTGTTCTTAAAAAGGTATTTAGATTTTTAGCTGACCTCGATGAATGCATTTATGCTCGTAGCCCATGTACAGCTGACCAATCACGTTTCAGCACACTTTGGTTGGTGAACAGTCAACATGTAGGGCAAAAGAGGCAGAATATTTACTAATTTGAGGAAATACAAATCCCAAGAACGTTGCCAATTGTTCGTATTGATTAATCTTTTTTTCAAATTAAAATAATCTGTATTCAAGCAATGTGCAGAAAGTCTTGGCCAAGATATCCGTTGTCCCTTTTTCCAGATACAGTATCTGATGGCTCTAAGGGACATCGTAGAACGCTGACATTTGATAGATAGATAGATAGATAGATAGATAGATAGATAGATAGATAGATAGATAGATAGATAGATAGATAGATAGATAGATAGATAGATAGATAGATAGATACTTTATTAATCCCGAGGGAAATTTAAGGATCCACTAGCTTATACAGAATACGAATCAGAATACAAAAAACAACACAAGTGCAACACCACAGACAACACAGCATACTAACCTCACAGATCACAGTTCACATACACAAAACAAGGAATGAACAAAAACTGTACCAGAAGAGGAGTGGGATGCTTGTGTTGAATGTGCGGATTGTGCAAAAACAGAAACAAAGTGTGTCCATGATAAAGTGTGAGCAGTGCAAACGGGAGAGTGCATTACGATAGTCTGTGCAAATGGCTAATATAGCAAGTAGAGGAGGTTGTGTTGTATGATTCACACAGTGAAGTCCATCTTCAAGTCGGACAATTATATATAGCTAGTGTGCTGCCAAACTGAATTGTGGTACCATTTTAAATAGGGGGACTGATGAAAAATAAAGTTTAATTTATTCATTTTATAGGGGCTTTCGGATGACTTTATAACATCACAGCTATCTGTCACTGGAGAAAAAAAACATAGCGTTCACATGTAAAATGTAAAACATCAACAAAACGCACGCGGAGTGACATGCAGACAGTGAAACGCAAGCTTCACTGAACCATAAATGTGGTGGCGGAATGATGCGATTTTGACTCGTCTAATAACAACTATTACATAAGCTTTCCTTATCCTATTTTTCTTCCATGTAAAGACTCTGTTTCTGCCTTGAAACAATTTTGATGGAACTATAGACTCTCTGCTGATCGAGGAAGGTGCCGCACTTCCCACAAAACACTTTGTAGACAAGAGTGCTGCTTATGAACGCATTCAAATGAACCCACTCAGGAATGCATTTGTATTTCCCGAATTTTATTTGTATGAACGGAACTTTGAACTACTTGTTATTAAATGTGAACTTACAGCACAGCACTGTGAGAAACAGTCATGAATCTATTGACTGCAAGTCTATCTATCTATCAATCTATCTATCTATCTATCTATAGACAGAGTAAATTGTTGAGAACAAAAAGCAAAAGAAGAAAACAAAAATAACTATGTGAAAAATGAAAGAGAAGACAAAATAAAAACAAGGGAATGCTTTATACAAGAAGGATATAAATGAAAAATTGAGTGGTGACATTTAAGGGGGGGGGGGTGAGATGAAAAAATGAACAAGGGCAACAGTAGGAGACAGAATAAAAACACGATAGAGAAAGATTTGGAGGGAGGTGCATGTCCTGTGTTAGTTATCTCAACCTCTCAGTGTTGGCTGATAGAATTGAAGTGTTTAGCATATATGCTAATCATTCAAACAGGCACCGGATTATCACTGTGCTCTGCCAAGAATTCCCATCCTTCCACCCTGTCCCTCCATCCCCTGCTCTGGTGACACCTTCCTTTTCACCTTTTTTTTTACTGAACATCTAACCTTCCATTCTCTGCCTTCATCCAATTCTTATTCAATCGTCTCTTTTTTTTTTTATTCCTCGATTCTCTTCGTCTCATTTGTTTCCCTCATAACATTCATGTGCACTTTGTGCTTTTCTGCAAGTCCATCGTTCACATTTCATGGGTACTCACACACACACGCACACACACGCACGCACGCACACACACACACACATTTCTGAGAAAAACTAGGGCTTTTATAAATATGAATATATTAGAAAGAAAGCAAGCAAGGTTTTGAGATGGTGTCAGAATTAGGAGAGAGGGGGAGCTTCATCGCTGTTTTCAGTGTGGAGGAATCAAGTTCAGGTTTAGAGGTTATCTGCCTCGTCCACAGTGGTCGCTGTGCAAATATTTTACTGAAGATTTCATGGCAATGGACAGAGGCCACACTCATGCTTGAGTTTTTTTTTTTCTGTGGGTGTCCCTGACCAGTACGGGCCATGGCCACAAACACACATGAAATGACACAGTCCATCTAACCAGCTTACGCTATCATTTCACTGTGGGAACAGTTTTAGTTCCTCAGCCAGATCCCTGTTATAGGTTAGGGAGGGGGCGGAAGGTGTGGGTGCAGAAATTGCCCTTCAACCCAGTGATGGGGGATAAATATTTGACAGCCTCAGTGTGGGAATTACAGTTTGAGTGAGTGTGAGACACAAGGCGCTGGATAAGGTTTTGTGATAGTAGTCCATAGCAGGCGTGTCGTCCACTGAGCAAATCATTGTGGATTAAAATGCCGCTATCATCAGAAGTTTTGGAACTAATCCTTAGTGAAGGTGATTTACTATTATCAATGTCAACAAATGCTATTAAAAGGACAAAACCTTCAATGAATGAAAAAAATGACTGTAGGGGCAAATTAGCAGTACACCATAAATATGATCCAACCTTTGTAGTTGTTGGGCAGTTGTTTCACCTGGAAGACAAAACAGTTTTGACCGCTGAAAAGCCGGCATGATGATCTGTAGATAGCCAAGTGTTAGATTACAATTGCTGCAGAGGAATAAATGTACTCATTGAAAAGCAATCGATCATCTTGGACTCTCTTCATCGGCCAATGGCAAAGGTTGTTGGCGCTTAAAATTATTTTAAACCAGAGTGAAGAATCCTCAAGGGCTTCAAGCATTGGCTAAAGCTGGATTTACAGTTGACGCGTCGCTCACGGCGGTGGCGGCCTGTGACGTCAAAATGACGTTTCAAGCCTGGCGCTTGCCTTGAAAAGACGGTGCTTCGCGTTGTCGTGCACCAGTCGATTTTTGTAACTTGGCTGCGCCGAGAACGACAGACCGGATGGCCTGTTGTGAGACCAGGCTCAGTGAGGAGATGCGTTTGTACAGGCAGCTGTACGAAACTGCAGTGAAACAGCACAGGGAGCACGTAAACTCCCAAAACTGGTGCACAGAGATGGGCAGAACTTTGGGGAAAGAGGGAGAGTTCTGTAAGAATGTGTGGAAGAAGCTACGGGACAGATACGTGAAGGCACAGAAGAGGGCAGAGACTCAAAAAGTGGTGATGCCGGGGGCTTCAGACCTTCACCTCTTTTAACTGAATTAAAAAATTAAAATTATCCGAATACTGCAGCAGTATCATTAATGACAGTATTCCTGCTCTTCATTGTTTTCTTCTCCACTTTCGTGGTTGTAGAGTAGCGGTAACCTTCACGTAGCAGCGCCACCTCTGTGACGGAGAAAATTGCAACTACTGGCGCAACGACTTGCGCCACTATATATGGCGGGCACGAACTCATGACGTCATCAACACCGCTCGCGCGAGCGGACGCAGCAACCATGCTAGAGGCTTTAAGCCTCTACAATGACATCACAAAAATAAACACTCAGAAAGACCAGCCCCTGCTGAGAAAGATTAAAAAAGACCAATCACCGCTTCTCTGGTGTCAGCCCTCAGCTTGGGCTCAGAAGAAACCGTCCCCGATGGCTGTGGGCTGAAGAGTTTGTTGGATCGTGTCTTGGTCGAATCATTTTGTCAGGGTTGGTGGAGGAAGCCGTCCCCAAATGCAGACCAGAGAAGAGCAAAGGCCTAGCCGACAGCTGGTCTTTCAGCATTTGTTAAGGAACAACAGAATATCCACAGAGAAACAAACTGAAAATCTCAGGGAAATTAACTCAGGAACGTGAAAAAGATACCACATGAAATTACCCGACAATGACCAGCTGAAAACCAGGAGTGCATGTACTGAGGGAACCATTCTACTACTGATCAGTGCACTAACCGCCAGCTGAAAATGGTGTTTCAGTAAACCATGCAGTCATTACAATCCGTGACCTGTTTTTCACAGAATTGAGCATTAATGAATGGTCCTTGCACCGTGCACCTATAATGTAGACATCAAATCATTAACAAAGCATCATTGTGTTTCACTTAATTTACTTACACGTTGCTGCCGAGTTGCAGAGTTTTTGTATGTCACAGATAAATGCAAAGGGACACATACTGCAGAATGTGCATCCTCTATCACAGGCTTCCCTACCAATCAAGCAACCACATGGTTATCAAATGTAATACTTGAATCAAGCAATAGCACTGCTTTCTATTCAGTCACAAACATGCCACTGGCAAAATGGACCGATCGTATGAATTAACAAACACATATAGATATTTCTGTAGACATGAATAATATATTTAAAGAAAGGGAATAATGAAAGCACATTTTGATTGGAGTGAAACGCACCGCCATAAACACAGATCTTTGCTTCTTCTTCTTCCTCCATCGCCCTCTGGCTATTTGTGTCTTCTACAAAACAACATTTCCTGTAATGACTTTAAAATGATGTCGCTGCACACTTGAAGCACAAAAAGAAAAAAACAAACCTTGACCTGATAGTGTCCACCTGAATTAGACATTTCCGTCTCATGCGCTGTGATTTTCTTTCTCTGTATCAACAACCTTCTCACACAAACTTACTGTAAGCAGATGTGGACTGACATACCTCGTGCACTCATGTAGACTTTTGACATGTATTTACTGTTTTTTTGCAACTGTTTTTATTTCTCAGCGTAAATACTCACTTGCTTGCCTGTGTAGGACGCTTCATAGCATTGATTCCAAAATGGGCCCACACCCGATGCCTCAGGAATTTACAGGATGTAAATAGAAGCACCTCTGATAAACGGTAAATATGGGGTGAATAGAAGATGTTGTCATAGAAGAGGTTGGCAAGCGACAGCGGTGGTATCGTCAATGGAATGTAGGAACCATAAACCAAGCATGGCGCGAGAAATTGACAATACTAAACATTAAAACGTCAAAAGTAAGCTACCACACCCCCTACTGGTCCCCTACATATTGCAGCTTGTGAAGGCGTAACGTTAACTTCTGAGGACGTGCTCAGCTAACTCACCAAATTAACGCAGGAGGCAGCCATGATAAACACGTGTACGCGTAGTGAACCGCAACTGTATTTCAACACGAAAGAGAGTTTTTTCACTTCCTATTGAAGCCTGATTTTCACCTTACTGACGAATGCTGCCAATTGGCCAAAATTTGACGCAAATGGACATTCGATGGAAGGCTCGCGGACACATTCTGGTCCTAGACCAAAAGTCTATCACAATGGATATTTTGGGAGTTGACAGAGGGGAAATTGTTAAAGGGGGAGGTCTACGAAGAGCTTCAGCCAATGAGAGGACAAGACACAAGGTGATGAGAAACATATAAGAGGAAAACAAACATGATGGTGACTGTGTTGTGGAGAGGGTGTGCAGTATTGTCCAGTATGTTCAGAAGCTTGTGCAAAACAAAATTCTTTGCACGGTTAGATCCAGGAACTTCAGAGCCGTCGCCAGCACAGAGCCAGCCTTCTTTATCATTTTGATTAGCTTCTTTGAATCACTAGCTCCGATGTTGCACCGCAATCTTATAGAAGATTTTGCTGCGTGTTGGGGGAATATCTGGGCAGGGTTAAGGTTCCTACTTCCTACTTCCTCTGTTCCTTCTTTTGGAAAGCCTCAGCATTGTATTCCTTGTGTACAAGTAAGAAAAGTATAACAAAATATAGCATTCGCTCAAGCGGTAAAGATTTTCGGAGGATTTGAGTAGTTTTGAATTCAATGAATTCCTCTGGAGTCGACGTTCTGAGTCGCTCGTAGCTTTAGCGCCCCTTCCAGGAAACCATCTGTTTCTCCAAAGTGAGAGGCAAATATATCTCACAAAGCTGAGGAATTTTTGTTGCACCGTTGGGTCAAATTATTGGTGGGGTCAAGCTATAAAAGCTGTAAAATAATGAGTAGTGTTGTGTAAAGATTTCACCATCCACTTTCATCCATTGTTGGATAATCTCAGCTGCTGATTTGAATCTTTTCATCTGCGATGCACTGACTTCATCTACTGTTTTCCCTCTCTTCTGTCATCCCCCTCTGTTTTGGCATCTCAGCTTCACCCTCTCTGTTCTTCCATCTTTCTGTCCTCCACCCTTTTTTTCTCTCTCTCTCTCTTTCTCTGCCAGTCTATGTCTCTTGCCCTCCTTGCAAATAGTGGCAGACCATAGTAGGGTCCTGGTGTGAGGTCACAGGCAGCCTTCTTGTAGCATATGGACAAGCTTCCTTCCAAGGAAACTCAAGCCAGATGAGACCCCACATGCATACAAACACACAGACAGACACACATATATTGCAAAATATTAGAAATTGCAGTAATACGGACTACAAAATACACTTAAAACACACTCGCTGTCTAGCAGCCTGAGTGTGTGAGATTAAAGAAAAAACAGAATCTATCGGATCTCACTTCTCATCTTCTCTTTGACCCAGGGGATCACATGGAGTAATCTTAGTCTTAAGAAAAACACATTCACACACACTGCACTGCAATATGCCAGTAATCCACCCAGGGCCAGCTGAAGTAGTGTACACATAAACACACGCTTTATCGCGTGCGCACGCAAATATATACCATCATCTCGTAATCTGGCGCAGAAACTCACTGACTCCTTAAAGCACAGTAAGCTCAATAGTAGGAACACACACTCCAGCAGAGTCGTGTAATCTTAAGTGCATATCTCTCACACCCAGAAGTTAACGGGTATCGAGTAATCTTTAGCAGGATTCAGTGCGAGGTCTTGGACCCTCACACGCTGGAGCATATGTAGGAGGACACACAGATAGAGCGCACACATGTATGCACACACAGAGCTGGTAATCTTCCAGCCAGCTGAAGTGTAATCAAGAAGGAGACAGCCATATGTCTGAGGGTGCTGAGCCTTGGCCCCTCACACTTCCACACTGTTTTTCAGTTTCCTGTTCAGTTTCCCTTTTTCTGTTCATTTCTCTTGGTCTGGCATCAACCTTCCAACTTTTTCGGATGCCGTGCTCGCCTTTATTTCTGCATTTCTGTCTCACCCCCCTTTTGAATTGTGTTTCAGGTAAGGCACGTAGCGAAATGACTTCGCCTGCACTTAAGAGGCTGAAATGATTCCCTAACAACTAACAGGGAAAGCACCAAAACAAAACCTCAAAAACAAGGGATGTTCGGACGGTTCGCGTTATGACCGATGTCATCTTTTTGTTAATCCAGGCCTTTCTTATCTCGCTAGCTTTATTTTATCGTGCTCTTTTCTATTTATCAAGCACATCGACATCATCTATTACTCAAACATAAATGTCTGCGGATTTGTTTGTATTTATGTTTTCTAGCAGGCTGTGTGTTTTTTGTGTGTGTGTGTGTGTGTGTGTGTGTGTGTGGGTGTCCTGGTCTCCTATGTGGAGACAGCTGGTGTGGCAGTGACCCTGGCTAGAAAGTAGCCCCATGCTTCTTCATACCTCCCTTTCCACAGTTCACGAGGCCATTTGGGACCTTGCTGGCCTCGTGTAACAGTACTTTTGACGACAACATTGCCACAGTGGGACTGCGCAGTTTTGTTTGTAAAATGCTCTGCGTATATATAAATCAACTCCTAAATAGTCCCTGATTGTAAAGATTTAGTCCAATTTCATAAAAGCTAAGAGCCCAAGTGATTTCCTGCCCCCTCCACCAGTCTATCCTTCTATCCCCTCAGCCATCTCACTTTCTTATCATCAATTTTTTCCACTAGTCTTTTAGTCTTTTCTTAATCCTCTACCCAGCCGCTCCCCCGTCTGATGAAATGACCATATCTAATCCTCTGGTCCTCTTGGGAGAGTCGTAACTGTATTAAGAAGCAAATCCATGTCCTTACAACTGCTACAGATGTCTTTCTTTATTATCCCCTCTTTCTCTTTCTATCATTCATTCTGCCTCTGTCTCTTCACATCTTCCTCTTAAACCTTCTAAATCTGCTCCTCATAATCTTCTGCCTTTTTTATTTTTTTTATTTTATTTTTTTTATTGTCCTAAGCTCCCAAAGTGGCACAGTGTAATCTCACATTATGTTTTGAAGATTTGTTTTGGTCTTTGTCTATTGTCTTTTTCATAATTCCTTGCAGTTAATGTCTAAAGTCTTACAATGTTTGTAACCTAAAAGCAGACAGTCCGCTTTTCAGGAATTAAATAAATCTCCTTGCTCTTCTAATATGGACATATGTTATATATATATATGCGTGTGTGTATATGTATATATATATATATATATATATATATACACATATACACATACATAGTATAGGCTTACAATGTTTGTCATAGACCAGGGATGTCTAAAGTCGGTCCTCGACTGCCGCTGTCCTGCAGGTTTTAGATGTTTCCCTGCTTCAAGACACCTGATTCAGATCAAATGGATCGCTTCAAAATATATTTAAAGGGATATGCCACCCCCAGGCAAAATTAAGTGTATCCCCGCATTCCCGAGACATAAATAAGTGTGTGGGAGCGTTTTCCTGGCGACCCAGGCATTGTCCAAATCTCACAGCACTGACCACTGCTTGGTTGCGCGTAATACCACTGCTTGGTTGCTAGCGTCGCCAATCGAAATATTTCGCCCAACGTGAATTAATTTACTTGATTTACCTTCTAATTACTGTGTGAGTGGTGTACTTTCACATCGAGTGCAAATGACTGTGTAAATCTACACGGAAGGTTTGGTTTGCTCATGTCGGTTTGGGAACTAGTTTCCAGTGCGGAAAACACAGCCGAAGCACACTTCATTGGGAACACCCCCCCCCCCCGGCTGCTTCACGCTGGTTTGTTTGAGGAATTCGGGGGTGCGAATTCCCAATGACGTAGTGGGGAGTGTGCTTCGGCTGTGTTTTCCGCACTGGAAACTAGTTCCCAAACCGACATGAGCAAACCAAACCTTCCGTGTTGATTTACACAGTCATTTGCACTCGATGTGAAAGTACACCACTCACACAGTAATTAGAAGGTAAATCAAGTAAATTAATTCACGTTGGGCGAAATATTTCGATTGGCGACGCTAGCATGTATGTATTACGCGCAACCAAGCAGTGGTCAGTGCCGTGACATTCGGACAATGCCTGGGTCGCCAGGAAAACGCTCCCACACACTTATTTATGTCTCGGGAAATCGGGGATACACTTAATTTTGCCTGGGGGTGGCATATCCCTTTGAGTTCTGCACAAGCCTGCCAATGATGCATTGATCTGAATCAGGTGTGTTGAAGCAGGGAAACATAAAACCTGCAGGGCAGCGGCCTGACTCTGGGGTGGGGGTGGGGGGGGGACTGGGGTTTACAAAAAATAATCTATATACATATGCACGTACAACTTTTCTGGGGTTTTTTTAGAATTTTTTCAAATACGTTTTTCTTTTTTTAATCAATTCACTTCACCATTTTTGGACTATTTTTCCATGTAAATCTTTTTAGATGAAATTCCACAAAATCAATTTTAATTACAGATTGTAACGCAAAACGACAGGAAAAATTCGAAGGTGGTCGAGCAATATAGGAAGCCATTGTACATTCTTCGTAAATTTACGAAGCCCATTCGTAAATTTGAAATCAGTGTAACTCCAGCAGTTGATGCACACTGTACAAACCCAGCATCTCCTTTTCGTGTCTCTCACAGCAGCTATGTGCAGATGTGTCTTTTCTTCTTCACTTCACATTAGTCACTCATTGCAATGAACACTACTGAGTGCCAGTGTGGGTGTATTCCCTTTGTAGACCTTCCAGGTGTTTGAGTGGCACCCTGCTGATCCAACAAGCAGCAGAGAAGGTTTGTGTTTGTTGGTTCTGTCAGCCAAAGCCGCTGCCTTGCTTCTGTTGGCAGGTACCAAAGACTCAAAAGCGACTCTTCATACACTGAATGATATGACCTGGTTTCTATGCTTTTGAAGCAGATTTGAACATAGATTTACTCTGCTTCTGCCATAGCATGGTAGATGTATTCTAGTGTTAAAAAAAAAATCTAATTTAAAAACACCTACAAAAAGACATACACATGGAATTCCAATACATTTAGACAAAAAAAGAAAAATGTTTTTTGCCCTTCATGGACTGTAGAAGCTAAGCCAATGCTTTAAGCCACTTAGGTGTTTCGCTTGTTAAAACCTAATTGACGCGCTTGGACCAAACCATCACGGATGAATGAGTACCTTGTTGCCTTTGAGCTTTTACAAACAACTCCGTTTATTTGCCTCTCATGGTCCACGTCTCATGATTACATCCGTACGGAGCATAATATGTTGCTGCACAGCGGTCAAAAACTGTTTTGTCGACCGGAAACACCTGACGAGCCCCCAACATACATACAATATATATAGGCTGACCCGCCAATCACAATCCGACAACAATTAACAAATCTGCTCTTACATGGACAAAGCTCAGGCGGACTTGCTTCTACAGTCCAAACAAGTCACAGCTGGCTATTACTTGGGAGTGGCTGCGGCTCAGGAGGAAGAGCGGTCGTCTGCCGGTTGGTCAGTGGTGTGATTCCCGGCTTCCCCAGACCACATGTCAAAGTGTTCTTAGGAAATACACTGAACCTCACAATGCCTCCCGATGCGCCCATCCACGTGTGATCGTGACAGCGAAAAAAAAACCACAGCGTAGCCTGTACAATTGTATAAACTTAAACATGCTGCATGAGTGTCTTTGGATGAGTGTATGTGGTTTGTTGTTTAGAAGCACTTTGGGTGTCAAACTAGACTAGAAAAAGCGCGATATAAGCACAGTCCATTTACCATTTAAATACAAAATAGGGTTTATCCAGTCATATGGACATGAAACACAGCTCAGCGATATAAAACAGAAGTGATGGTAATGCAGAGACAGACACCACAAAAGCATGAGCGGTAAGCAACGGTTTTGCAACTCAGTCTTTGTTTTTGTCGCTCAATTAGGAAAGCGAGGAATGAAACCAGAAAACAATGGTACGTTTTCGATACGGAAAGAGGCCGAATCTATTTTCCTGGGTATGAACAGGGTAGCACAGCAGTGGTCATCGAGTGAATGACAAATGAAATTCTACTTGTTTCCCCTCTGGGACCCACAGTTTAAAAACAGACTGAGGGGTTTCCACAGGAAATTGAATGAAAGCATGTGAGCTGGGACAGGTCTTGGACAGCGAATATACATCTATCAATTAAGATAGACATTGCATTGAGAGGCAATATAAATGTGCAAGGTGAGTGTTCAGTTCAATGGTCTTTCAAATAGATCCTTTTTTTTGCAGCTACCAAAAGATTCTCCTTGTAATCCTGAGAATTATTATTAAGCTGTACGCACACTAACTAGTTTTTTCGGCTTTAAACAAAGCTCAGACAAAGAGCGGCTCCAATAATGAGAATATTCAAAACCACATAAGGAACCGCAAGGACTTGAAAATTAATCAAGTGTTCTTTGGATCTATCTGAAATGTACTGATAGAAAACTAAAGGTATCCGGCTTCTTTTAAGACCTGAGGTCAGATTCAAAACATCCCAACAAAGACGGTGAATAGCCGTCGATCTCAGTACTGGGTCACTCTTGGTTAATCGCAATGAAACCCTTAGTTCTAATGGCCGTGAAAATCGCTTTACAGATAGAGAAAGACGATCATCGCAATGTGTGCAGTCTTAAATGGTTCAATATTTATTTATTACTCAATGTCAGCTTCTTGCAACAGTAATTCAGTCAACATGCAGTTTTATAGAGTTCATGTTTCTGCAGCTTACTGTGTCAATCGTTCACATGCTTAAAAAGCTGGCTGCAACTCTAATCATTTGACTTACACAGGGCAGAGACGGAGGTCATAAGGAACAGTATACGCCCATCTTTAATTCTTTCGAGGATCGTTCCAACAGCTATCTCAAGGCAGAGCTAATTAAACATTTTATCATTATTTAATTTCCCTTTTCGGACTTATTTTTGCTAAGAGTCATTACAGGTGTCACTTTCAAACACTAACTCGGTCATCTGAATTGCTTTTTACTGGCTTTTTCTTGTCATAGGCATCACTATTTTCCTGCATTCCTAAAACTCAGAGGTGACGTAATCAAGATTCAGAGTCTCGTTCTTTTTTTTACGTTCGTGCATTCAATTTGTGGCCTCAAAGTGTGCTATTTTTGCTCTCTATTAAAAACAAAATGATCATGAACAGTAGCAGTCCATTTAAAGCAAAGAGAACCAGCAGTGTGTCCAACGTTTAATCAGAGCAAGAATAGCACCTGAAAGGTTTGACTTTTACTTAGTTTGATCCTTTTCTGGGGAATTATGTTAAATGTGGAAGCTGGGGTGGACAAACCCTACTGGAGCTCCTGACCAGGAAATCGGACTTAGCTGAAAATCAGAATGACTGTTTAGCGAGTCTGCCATTGTTATAGAATGCAGCATATCATTGGTGTCTCCCTTTTTCTCTGTAATGCAACGTTGTCCTGTTGTTCAGTCTTTTTACTTCTGCTGGGGACTGATGGATATGCCAAATTGTCACAATTTATAAAATTCTATTCTCTCATTATCGGTGGATGAAATAGCTCTTAAAGCTGCAGTCTGCAACTCTTTTTCAAGCATAATGCCTGGAACTGTCCGGGGATTCTGAAAATAGTACATTAAATACCCCAATACAAAAAAAAATGAGTTCTCTAGGTCCCCTATATGTCCCGCTAGGTCCCTCCAAAGCCAGCAGGTTTGTTTACAAAATTGCAGACCGGACCGGTAAAAGGTAACCAATCAGGTTTACGAGCTGGGCTCTGCTGCCTGTCAATCACCGATTGTGCACGCGCGATACAAGGTAGGCTCGTCCCCACGCTTATTTATCTAGACTATTGAACTTCATTACGGGCTAGTCTACTTACTGTGTCTTCCATGATCGCAAATGACAGGTGAGTTGATGAATGAGGAGTCGTGTACGCGCATCTGGCGTGCACGTAGACGTGCACGAGTTCTCATGTGTTTTGATGGGGCGGGACAGGAAGTTGAATAACTTTTTATTTTTCGGTTAAAAAATAAGCATTTCTTGCATTTTGCGACTACGGAGGTCACCGTTTTCAACTTCAAGCGTTCTGATAGATCATGTAAACTCTTAAAATGCCAAAAATTAGGCCTTTACGTATGACAACAACAAATCCTGCAGACTGCAGCTTTAATATCGGACGAGAGCACAGTGATCAAAAATAGACAATAATCATTTCCATCAAATTCATTCACGAAAAAGTAAGAAGTAGAATATATTGTGTTAAAATAATGCATGTAAAAGTTAAAAGCTGTCAGGGATTCCTGATCATTTTACCAGAAATAAAACATGCATGGATTATATACAAGGGATGTACAGATGAGGAGCAAATACATTAAAAATCGGAGGGTTTGAGTGAAATTGTATCTAATTTTCACGCTGTCATGTTCACAGAGTATATGGAAACACTCATTTATGACCTCCTTTAAAACAAAATCGAATGAACAAAAGAAAAATTCAGCACACTGTCTCTGGTTTTCTCAGGGCCCCATATACTGAAAAAAAAAAAATGGAACAATAAAGCTGATGAGGTGTGTCTTTTTTTTCCATTTCTAATTTGAGGATCTTGTACGTCAATGGTTAATGACACAGGAAACTCCCGGGGAGCTACCAGTATATTTTGCCAGTTTATCTGGCCTAGCGAAAACAATTGCGTATCAGGTGGGAAATGCATAAATATCAAATGTGTGTGGACTGGTTTAAGTATATTGATTTTAAAACTGAGTCGCTGAAGGTGTTTTCTCTATGAAAAAGGTTTCTACGTTGGACATTGCTGAACACACCGGACTGGTGGTTTCCTTACACGAGATTTGTATAATGGGAGTTGACAGATTTACTTTTCCTGATGTTAAACAAAGTAAAAGGATGCACGCCACACCTATGCTACGTGGGTGTGTGTTCACATGAACGTGCACAAATCCACATGTACATTTGCAAACTAGAAGTCAAGCCTTGTGATTTCAGCACAGGAAGCATAAGCGTCGTCTTAAAACTTGCAGAAAGGTTGGTAGGCCCCCTGGGTAACACTGGGCAGTTTTATAGCGGCATTGTTCTGCTATCTGGACAGTTCAGATAAAGTTCAGGATACGACGGGGACATTCGAGTGTTCTTGCTATTCAGAACTGATAAGTGTAAGTGGAGGATCTGGAAATTTACACCGTTTTAACAGCCGTTCCACACAGATAATCAGGCTGCAAATGACAAATATTTTTCCACGACATATTTCCTTCATCAAGTATGACTTTGCAGCTCACGGAGCTTGTCCTCCTTTTTTGCGTATGTGGAATGACCAAATTCAGACGTTTATGTAGTAAAAAGTTCCGCAACAAAAGTCGCTTCTAACGCTTCCTGCTCAGGTCAGAGATGAGGTCAAACAACTTTTACTTCCTGGGTCAAAGGTCAGGGGCAGGTGTCGGATCAGACTGCAGCTGCATCCGAGAGGATACAGTAAAATACGCCCGTGTGGGTGGGGTGGCGTATGTTTTTGAGAGCTCGACTCAAAACCCTTAAATTTAATCGTTGAAATTCAGACAATATACACACACACACACACACACACACGCACACACACACACACAGATACAAAGTGTTGCTTATTTAGATGCTGTCCAGTTTAACATTGCAGGAGAAATTTTCATTTTTGGGGGAAACAGAAGTGTGTTGGACTTGTTCCTGACTGAATTAATTTACTTTGTGTGCAGGCTGTCTTCTATGCCTGCCACACATAAACACATTCACGCACACACAATTAACCATTGATTGAAGCAACTCAATACATTTAGACAGTGCTGGCTTAAAGCAGGAGGACAGAGCCTGTGGCAAGGTGATTGAACAAGCACTATGTGGTTGTGTGTGTGTGTGTGAGTGTGTGTGAGTGTGTGAGCCCTGTGTGTTTGCTTGGCAGGAGAGAACAACTGGTGACATCTGCAGATGATTGGCATTAAAGACAGACATTAAAGGCAGTCCACATACCTGTCTCTGTTTTTTCTTTGTTTTCCCACAACTATAGATATTTATTTCCTTCCTCCATCTCTCAGCAGATCTGTCAGCCATCCTTTCCCACTCATCGTGTTGGGGTCTTTAGCGGTGTGATCCGGAATCGCCTTCCGCCTGCTCTTTGGGCTTCAAACACACTGGGTGAGATCAGCACACATGAAACGATCAGAGACGGGGACAAAAAAGGTGGCAGGAGGGAGATGGACGGAGAAAGGCAGGTGGGTGGGAATCAGAGGGAGTCTAGCGGCGAGAAAGGATGAAAGAGTGGGATGAGTAAAAGAGGGGCACGCACATAAAGATGAGGTAGAATATGAATGTTATTCGTGCTTATGGACCACTGAATTTGGATGACAGATCAGGTCTATTGTAGAAATATCTGATTTACAGCAGTAAATTTCAGTCTTATTTTTGCCCAAAGTTCATCACTGAATGTTAATTTGGGGGTTTCTCTACCAGGTCAGCCATGTCATCCACTAAAATATTGGAGAGAAGATTCATGGAATCCTTCCCATCATTAACACTGATGGTATCATTAAGTACAGGAGCTTTAGAAGTATGTTTAAAGTCTGATTTGGATTTAGACTGTTTTTTGTCCATTCGAACTGTCTGAGCCAACACTAGCAATAGTCTCTTCTAAACCATCACCTTGTATTTTAGACCCAATCCCAACCAGACTGTTAGTGGAGATTTTCCCTTAATCAATACTTCCATATTGGATTTAATCAATCTGTCTTTGTTGACAGGATATATAACACAGACTTTTAAGGTTGCTGTAATTAAACCTTGACTTAAAAAAACTACTTTATCCAGGACTGTTAGCTAATAATTGACCTATATCCAATCTCCCTTTTATGTCTAAAGTTATTTAGAAAATAGTTGCAGTTAAACTTTGTGATGGTTTTCTCAGAAATAATCTGTTTGAAGAGTTTCAGTCAGGATTCAGAGTGCATCACAGCACAGAAACAGCACCGGTGAAAGTTACCAATGATCTCCTCTTAGCCTCTGATTGCGGACTCGTGTCTGTGCTTGTCCTATTGGATCTCAGTGCTGCATTTCATACAGTCGATCACAGCATTCTGCTACAAAGGCTTCGACATGTTATTGGGATTAAAGGAACTGCATAAGGCTGGTTTAAGTCATATTTATCTGATAGATTCCTGTTTGTTCTTGTAAACGAAGAATCTTCCTCACACACCAAAGTAAGTCATGGAGGTCCGCAGGGTGCTTGGACCGATTCTTTTCACTGCTATCTATGAACCCAGATGCAACCGATCAGTTGGTCAGACTACAACCATGTCTTAAAGACTAAAAGAACTGGATGACTCTGAATTTTCTGCTTTTAAATTCAGACAGAACTGAAGTTGTTGTCTTTGGACCTTAGCGCTTCAGAGAGAAACTGTCCAGTCATATAGTTACTGTTGATGGCATTTCCTTGGCTTCTAGTACTACAGTTAGGAACCTTGGAGTTACTTTTAAAATATAAAACAGGTTTCTAGGACTGCCTTCTTTCATCTTCGTAAAATATTGCCACACATCAGGAACATCCTGTCATAGAGTGATGCAGAAAAAGTGCTCCATGCATTTGCTACTTCAAGATTGGACCACGGTAATTTTCTATTATTGGGCTGTCCAAACAATTCTCTGAAAAGCCTCCAGCTGATCCAAAATGCTGCAGCCAGAGTTTTTAATCCATAAAAACAGAATGTGAACATGTAACTTGCAGCAATTGGAAAAATATTGCAAAAAAAGATTTTTCTTTTTCTGAACTTGCTTATTCTCTGCCCTTTCCTGTCCTATACGAGGTTGTTCTGGTCATGGATTCAGTTGTTTGTGCTCTTATGGAATTCATTGTCTTTCTTTTTAATGTTGGTAGATTTAAAAGCTGGGGCATATTGTGACACTGCACCCTGCAACTTACTGGGGCCCTTAAACACCAAGCTTACAGCTGTAGGGCACGACTAGATCGTCTGGAACATCTGTCTCTCTTGCATTTTTGGTGTGTAACACACACTGATGTGTAACTTTGTTGGACAGTGCCGGTCTTTTTATGCTTTTTTTTTTCTTCCGTACCCTTGTGCACTGGTGAGTTATGTTCTCATGCGCAAACATCGATGACACATCCTAGCTGTTGGTTGGAGGTCATCTTTTGTGGTGTGTTCAAGTGTCTTTTTGTGTGCCCAGATGCTAGTTATCCAGCAGCGGGTCTCTTGTAACCACAGGTTATTGATGTTGGTTTGGTATATAAGAGCCCTTAGCCAAAAACAGTATTAACCCATCCATGATCTGCATTGATCACCACCATGTGCATCTTATTCAATCCTTTTTCCTAAAACATAATTGTTAAACCTAAGCCAACACTCCACCCAGCTCCTGGTGCAGTCCATGGTGTTCTCCTGCCTTGACTACTGCAACGCTCTCCTAACTGGTCTCCCAGCCTGTGCTGTGAAACCTCTGAAGATGGTCCAGAACGTGGTGGGGCTAACAGAGCACGTCACCCCTCTGTTCGTTGAGTTCCACTGGCTAGCCTGCAAAGTCCTAAATGGAATGGCTCCCATCTACTTGAATGCTCTTGCAAAGGCTTACATTACAACTCGGTCACTCCGGTCCTCAAAGGATTGTCGTCTAGCAGTGCACAAGACAGTCCAGAGTCTTTTCATGTGTTGTTCCACGATGTTTGAATGCTTTTCAGAGAGCATCTCCTACCCTAGCACGTACTCTGCACTTCCCTACCCCCTCGACTGCACTTTTATTTCTCTACTTCCCTCCATACCTGCACGCCATATTTCTACACTATCACCTCTGACAGAGTCTGACTAGTGGTTTCCTTCTATGCAGCTTATTCTTAGTTTGACGATAGCTGTAATGTTATATCCTCATATGTAAGTCGCCTTGGATATGCCAAATGCATAAAGAAAAACATAAACATAAAAGAGTCTTTTTTTCTTTTTCGAAAAAAAGAATGAAGTCTCATTAACAGAGACCTCTGTATTTGCGTTCCCGTGTAGCCAGTTATTTGTAGTCGTTTCTATGTGGTCAGTAAAATCAAAAAAGTATAATGAATCATTGTTTTTGTTATGAAGGTCAGTGGAACGACTGATTTGAAATGGTCAAGTACATAAAACAAACATTCAAACCCGTGATACAAACTTTCACACTGTTCATAAAACGTTAAACAAATCGAGGCAAGCACATGCAAAAAATTCTCGCATGGGTATTTTAGCATGTCCAAGAAGTTACAGTTCACATCAGGGCATCTGTTTCAGAGGTGTGCGTTTGTTTGGCTGGCTCACAGCAATTGTGGCCGTAGTAAGGCAAAACCCAGTAGGTGGTATAACTCTCAACACAGATGCACACAATTACACTCGGGCATCAGTGTGCTAACTTTTAGACTAAACTGCACCTTTATTGTTCTTTTATCTTAGATAGTGTGTGTTCCATTGCGCACATTAACTTGCGTATTGGCACGTTAAGGGCTGTTTTATCTGGACCTAAAATATAGTCTCCAAAAAATATCAAACCGCACATTTAGCATTGAGTGTGTTCTGTGACTAATCCACTTTTTCGGAAATCAGACATTCGAACTGGAAACAAATGTTGCTCAAATGCAGAAGTTAAACATATCTATGATGGAAATTTCTCAATAGGATTCTGTCACACACCACCACAGCTGCACTTTTTGAGGAAGAACTTGAAAAAATTAAATAGAATTTAAGCACAACTCTAAAATCCTCCCCCCAAAAAATTTGGCTCACACCCCTTCCATAGAGGTCATACAAAATTTTAAAGTAATGCTAATCTAGCTCTGTCGAGTAAAAATGTACTAAAATTGAAATCAAAGTCAGTCTGGTTCGTTGAAGAGCATAAACCTACTGAGCTGTGTATTTTGTCGCCGTTGTCATTTCTGTTGTTGGATTTCGTCCTCGCCACTCCTGATAAGGAAGATAATTATGCTAATGCTAACAGGACTGCAAGTCTTCGTCGGTTCACAATGTCAGCGTCTCTCGCGTGAACCGAGACACTCTGCAAAATGTCAGCGTCTGCCTCGTGTGTACATGTGTGGGTATGAACGTGTGTTGAAGAGAGATCACTTGAGATAAAGGAGAATTAGCCACAAGTGCATAAAGAGGCATGCACACACATACTCGCACGTGCACTTTTGCATGCTTTAACACACATCAAGCTGAGATATTAATTAAAGTTCATTGCTTCAGTAATTAGCCGAGCAGGATAATACCAATAAGTGACTTATTGCCCCCCCAGGTTCCGCTCTCCCTCAAACTTTAATTGAATGAGTGACATTAAAAACTTCAGAGGCCATTTGGCAAGGTTGACTAAACAGTCATAAACACCAAAGGAAACACCTCAAGCATAAAGAAGACGCTTCTTCACAACTATAAAATAGTAACACCCTCCTCTAGCTCTAGGGAATATAAATTAATGAAGTATAAGCTTCGCACTTGAGTCTTGGAAATACATAGTTTAGGTGTCACTGGATGGCACCTACCAATCCAAAATGAATCAGCAAGGCAAACCTGAGAACTTGAAACACGGGTGATTGGAATGGGGTTGTTGTGCTCTCTACAAAAGTTCTATTTTCAAGTAAGGATAGATGGATGAAAGATTTCCGAATTTTGTTTTGGGAGGCTTTCATCTGATTCTAGTAGGACTTTGGTAGACCACTTTTAGAGAAACCTATCCCTACCCTTTCCTTTTCTCGTGGCCAAGAAAAGCGTAAGATCCTCAGGCAGTTTTCAGCACTGTTTCTAAGTAAGAAATGTATCGAGGAAAACTGTTTGTATTTTTATGAGGTATGCAAAGATATATCACTCATAAATATCTCTGTCAGACGGTATTCAATATGTTGACCCATGTTTTCAACCTATCCGCAAATAAAATAACAACTGCAGTGGACAATATATAGCTGGCGCATCTCGGTTATGTAGTGTCAACCTTTCCCTGCTAATGACAATATTCATTTACATGGGCACAGAAATAAATGAAAATGAAATCTGTTGTGCCATGTAATCACTGAAGAGTATTGAAGTTTCTATTTTTTTTCTTTAAATTAATTTATCAATTTATTTCAAAACTATCTATTTTACACAGAATCTTTCTATGTACTTTCTAATCATTTTTTTGTGAAATATTAGAATAAAGTTTTTTTAACTGTTCATTTTTTTTTCAAACATGTATTTCATTGTGTCCCTAGAATTCAAGGGGAATATAAATACGAAAGATGTCTATATCAGCTAAATTTTTATTGTTAACATTACCATCAGCCCAGACTTTTACAAACTGTATATATCACTAACCATCATTCTTCCTTATCAATAGTCCGATTTACTGTTTTTCTATTTTTCCAGGGCTCTTGTGTATAAATACTCAAAAACTCTGATCAGTGAACTAAGCTAAATAAGGCTATGTTCACACTGAAGGCAAAAGTACCTCAAATCTGACTTTTCTACCCATGTGTGACCATATGCGATTTTTTCTTATAGTCTGAAAAGCAGAAATCAGATTTTTTCAAATCAGCCCCAGGCCACTTTCGTATGTGGTCCTGAATCGGATACATATCTGATGTTTTTCAAAGCAACGTCAGTGTGAACGGTCAGGTCATATTCATCCAACTTTTAAATCATTAAAGTGAGACAGACGTTAAAATTCTGCGCCAGAGGAGGCAGGACGCAGCGAGATCAGATGTAAACAATTTAAACAAGCATGGCAGCATGGCAGACCCTTGATGGGGCCAGTCAGTGGAAAGAAATTGAGGTTTTGGACCTAATTAAAATCCTCATAATTTTGGCATCAACTGCACAAAAACTTCAGAATTGATACACACGTAATATGTGTAGCATCCATATTTATCTCCTAGACGAGGTGTGCTGACGTCACGTCTTCTTCTGTGTATGTAAATTTAGGGTCATAGACCGTTCACAATGGAGTCTGATGGCAGTCGCATTTAACATTTTTATGTTGTAAACAACCACGCAAAAAGATCCGATCTCAGAAAAAAATTTAACTTGAGCATCAAGACCAGCAGTGTGAACATAGCATGACAGACACTCTTCTGTATCATTTGTACTGTTAGAGTTCTTGATGGACTGCTTTTGCCACAGCTCAATTCGATTCAGTTTTATCTATAAAGCACCAAATAACAACAAATGTCATCTCAAGGCACTTCAATGATACAGTCCAATTCAAGCCAATTAGACTCCCATGAAACCATAACAAAAGGCGTAGGAAAAAGCCGGAATTTAAAAAAAAACCTAAACCGACAAAAAAATCTGACTATGACTATGAAAAAAAATAACTTGACAAGAATGATAACAAAAAAAACCTGACAAAACCTGACATGAAACGACGGAAACAAGGACAAATCTGATTATACAACATAAGTGACAATGACAACTTGACTTAACATGAGGGACAGTGAGGATCTGACAACGAGCATGAGCAAACCGGGAGACTTAATACTGTGTAGGGTGATTGGTGAGTGAGTGCAGCTGAAGAGAATGAACACAGGTGAAGGGAGAGAAGCTGATGGCAGGGCAGGAGAAAGACTGAGGAAAAAAGTGGCACAACATGGCAAAAACTAAAGACTAGACAGAAACACAAAACGCAGAACATGACACTTATAGTAATTGGCTTGTGAACTTTCGATTTTTGAAGCCTCAAGTTTGTTTACTGGCCACCACCATATTGGACTTTTTTGGAGCCTGAGGTGATACTTGAACTTTATTGATCAAGTGCCCAATACCTCTTAAACTGTAGAGATGTTTTCAAAACAATCACTAGATTAGGAGTGAATCTAAGTAATAACACAATGATTACTTGAAGAAAAAAAATGTATTGCATAAGTATTGAATGATAGAAAGTTAATGATTTTTCAGTCTATTGGCCACTTCACATATCAATTTCAAGCCAGAAAGATGTGACTTTGTCCCAAATGCATAATAAGTTGTGCCTCCGAGTTGGCAAGGAAGGGTAGTAATGGGACCAAAACTATCTGTGTGTGTACAGGAGAGCTGGCATTGCAGAACACACTGCTCCTATCAACAACTCCGTCATCACTCAGCTGATTCAGCTACGCCAGTTTGCTGTGTGTGAGCACAATTGGATGCAGTGCTGAGTTTGCTTCTTTATGGTACATGTCAATTACCAAAGAGGCATGGGAATGATGATGTGTGATTGATTTAATGGCAGGTTGTGGCACGGGTTGCTACTGCTTCAAACTGTTTTTAAAAACCATGGGGTCTCAGTTCTAAGAGAAAGAAGATGACACATAGTGTTATATTGTATTGAGTTTCTAAAAGTCAATCATCATAGAATTGAGGGAACAGGTCAACAATTTGGGAACACAGTACTTTAATACTGATCTTGACATGAGCTCGACACGTTGGACCAAACTACAAGACACATTGCTCCTGCAATGAAAGCAAACAAATGACACACCTCAACATTCTGAATATTTAACATGGTCAAGGGTAGAATTTATCTTGAAATTATGCATTCTGTAATTTATTTATTTCTAAATACATGTTTTTTGTTTTTGTTTTTCACAATCCAGGGCCGAGCTGATTACGGTCTTAATATCTTACTCCCCGTCTTGCCCCCCCCCCCACCCCTTACAGATAAGCACACATACATCCTGTTGTACACGTATACAAAGACATGCACACAATTACACACCAAACACACTATTTCAGCTGCGCCTTTGTGCTCCTTTAACCTTGAGGTCTGCAAATGCCCAACTGTGATAATCTCTCAGACTGCCTTCATTACAGAACACACACACACACACACACACACACACACACACACACACACACACACAAGCAGAGACAAGCATCAAGGAAAAGCGCACAAATTCAAACTCTAACACACATACACAAGTACAGAACACACACATACACATAGACAGGTAGGAGGTAGAACATTTAAAATATTTTTTTCTCACTATTGACTTGAATCAGCATTAGCCTGATCAGATAGACAGGGCTGTGTGTGTGTGTGTGTGTGTGTGTGTGTGTGTGTGTGTGTATGTGTGTCTGTTATTGGCTGTCCTCCGCCTAACTGGCTAGACGGACACAGCCTCCAGGAATGTCAAACCTCCAACCTGCATTTTGATGTGGGCACCCGCAGTCACTTGTACATTGACGCCCACCATGCGTTACTGTGTGGATGACTTTGTGTGTGCGCGTCTCTCAGTAGTCAAGAGTGGCGGGCCCTGGGCATCACAGTAACCAGGCAGGTACAGTGTAAGGGGAAGAAAGTGTTAAAAACACATCATTAACTGGCATGTGTGACTGTACTGATGTTACACCTTAAAACATTTCATGAAACGTTTTTTTTCCATGAAACACACAATTTTGTGCTAATTTAACGCAAATTCTATTGATTTTTATCCTAAAAATGCAGCAACAGTTAATATCACACCTTCTTCTAAACACACTGCAGAAGTGTGTTTCTGTATGTTCATGTGTGTGTCTGCTCTTTAAGTGCCAGTGACACTGGCTTGGCAAGCGATCTATGCTGCCACTCAGTCGCCCTACCGCTCTGCCTCTCTTTCATTCGTACTTTCCCTCGCCTTTCATCCCTTCACTCCCTCTGTGACACAACCTGTGGTTTTGGAGAAAGTTTTTAATGATTGATTCTTTCATCTTTCCACCTGCGTGTGTGTCTGAGTGAGCGCGTGTCAGCCTAAGTCAACTTGCGTTACCTCAGTCTGCTGCCATGAATTTTCAAAACTGTCTGAAAAGAAGCCAAATGACGGATGTAACTCATTAATAAAAAATGAAAAAAAACACAGCAGGGTCATTTTCTGGACTTTTAAAGTAAGAGACCAGGCCTAATAGTTTAGTTTTTTTTTCAGTGCAAATCAATCATTCACAAACTCTCATAGCCACAGAGAACATATTCAAATGTGGAACTAGGAGATATAAGAAAGCTCTTAAAGGATAAGACCGTTTTTTTGACATTGGGCCCTTGATTTCACATTATAACATGATGTTCTACTCACCCCTGCTTGTTGTTGAACATTTGGAGCTGTTCCGAAGATATTCGCGAGGCGTCTGGCTGCTCTCTTGAGATATTCGGCCATGAAACGGTTTCCTATGGGCAAGCTTATACAGGCACAAACTATGCTGTTTATAATTTATTAATTACTCTACACTAGCACTGATAACGTGGAGGTGCGTCGCTTACTTAAAAAAATCCGGGTTACTGTAATTTAGATTTTTTTGTCGTAAAGTGGGTGTTACTGACGTCCTCATCGTGCTACTGCCACAGACAGCCCACAGACCTGCTGCCTATTTATTCATTCGGCTAAAATTCAAAATTAGTAACCCAGATTTTTTTAAGTAAGCGACGCACCTCCACGTTATCAGTGCTAGTGTAGAGTAATTAATAAATTATAAACAGCATAGTTTGTACTGTATAAACTTGCCCATAGGAAACCGTTTCATGGCCGAATATCTCAAGAGAGCAGCCAGACGCCTCGCGAATATCTTCGGAACAGCTCCAAATGACCAACAACAAGCAGGGGTGAGTAGAACATCATGTTATAATGTGAAATCAAGGGCCCAATGTCAAAAAACCGGTCTTATCCTTTAAGTGACCCATTGTGGCTTTTATTCTTGTCAAAACAATTGCTGAGTCCGAAGAGATGTACTTTCACACTGCTTTTTTTGCACTACAGGACAGTATTGGCTCTTGTGAATGTTTGCTAATCACGAATAGGTTTGCCCCTACAACTCTGACAGACATTTCCACCAATGACGAATAGCTGATTCTCAGTCCTTTGGCTGGATGTAAAATCTGTCCACAAGAGATATAAAGAGAAAGTTTACGTTAAAGGGCATGCATCTGACTTCTTGCCAGCAAAGCAAACGGAGCCCCAGATGTCAATTCATGATAAAAAGGGTAATTTGTGTTTTTATCTTTTCATGGAAAAAACAAGCAAATTATAATAGAAAAATAAAATATCAATACCCATCTTAGAACAAACGACAATGGAAATGTATTTTATGAGGGGGTCCTGTCACTATTCCAAAACTTACTTTTTAACTAATTTTTGTGTTAAAATGCAAATCAAAACAACGAATGCAACATATACTTGAGGAGCTTATATTTACTATCTGCTGTATGGTTTCAACTCAGAAATAGCAGCGATGAGTGTGTCCACTTCTGCGAGTGACATCCCAAAACTGCAGCTGATCTACAAACACAAGCGTAATCTCAGGTGCAGCTTGTTGAGAGTAGACCTAATCCGACAATCAAAGGCTTATATATAAGTACTGGATGTACACATATTATTCTTGTCGAAATCATTTCTACAGACAAACAATGCAATGAATAAAGGACGTGAAATGACGTTGACTACTCATGTCAAGCAGAATACATTATACTGGGCTACATTTCCTTTAGGGAGAAAAGTTACAGTTAGTTTGAAGTAACATTGTTGAATTTGGAGATTTGACCCTGGTTTTTCTGCATTAAAGCCTCCCAAAAAGGCCTGGGAGAAGACCTCTCCCAGCCACCTAAAATGTGATGCGCTGTCTGTGGTCCTGAACTGCAATACAGTGGGATCTGGAAGTTTCCAACCTGTATCATATAGATGCTTTGATATGACCAACATGGAGTCACAAAACACATGCAATGCCTTTTCAATTTTGAGTTATAATTAAATTAAATCAACTACTGCCTTTGAAGAGGACCAAAAAGCCATCTCTCAAAAGTAAAAAATTTCAAGCAAAATCGTAACCATGGTCATTAAAATAGTTTTCTTGGGCGCTCAGTGGGTTGAGCAGGAGTCCCATAGACAGAGGCTTAAGATCCTTGACGCAGCCGTCCCAGATTTGAGTCCCGGCTCAGGGCCCTTTGCTGCATGTCTTTCCCATCTCTCTTGCTCTCTGTTCCATTTCCTGTCAAGCAACTTTCCAAATAAGGCCACTAGTGCAAAAAAGTGGTGTTCAGGATCTGGCTCAAGGTCTCCATCTCGATCGCTCTGCTCATAAACTGTCTCAATGTGAAACTTAATGAGCACTGCAGTGTTGTGAAACATGGAGCATGCCACAACAATTTGGCAGATCCTCTTGGAACTGTAGAGAAGTGTTCCTCCAGTTTGATCCAGGACATGAAAGCAGCTTTTAAACCAGGGGTGCAAACAGAGGTATGGTCAAAAAGGAGTGAGATTATCGAAGCCCACGCCCCCGCAGGAATTATCATATAATTACATTTTGCCACCACCTCTGCCATCCAGGGCTCACCCTATTCACACAAAAATGTTCTTTATATGAAAATACACTGTCCCAGTTCCTTGGAAATTCTTAAAAGTAAAGAATACTGAGACAACGCTGGAAACATTTGGCATGTCCCCTTTTTTTCAATTTTTTTGAAAAAGTCTGACATTTTGAATATGACTCAATACACACAAGTTCCAAAATATCACACCATTAACAACCTCAGTTCACTCTCATAGACTTTTATATCACCACAACTTTCTTTAGCACACCGAGAAACAACAGAAAAATAGCCTCAGAGCAGCTAAAAAGACAAGTTTCTCACCGTTGCTCTCTGTATTTCAAATTACGCCGATATCGGAGCTTGCAGAGCCTCTACAGGTGACAGGTGAGTGTTAAGCTGGGCATACACTGTGCGATTTTTTCAATCGCGTGATTCAGCTGCTGCTCATACTGTACGAGTGAATCGCAAGGGATAAAACGTCACAGCTCACGATTCCTGTTCTCACACTGTACGACCCGATGGTCTGATGCGATCTGGCTGCTCACACTGCACGACACGTCGGACTCGGTCGCCGGGCGCTGCCATGCTGTTCTGTTGTCTTTTTCTTCTTCTGTTGACATTTTTCTCTTCCGTACCTATGTGCGCGCATGCGTAGTGTGACAGGATGAGGTCAATAGGCTCGTCCAGCTGCTTCAACTGTGCGAGAGCCTCACGAGGGGCGACCAGGATTTCAAACAAGTTTGATTTTCATCCGATCGATCGGGAGGTGGTCGGGAGGGCTTAATCGTTTGTCGTTAGCCCATGTATACTACACGATGCGAGACGCACGATTGAGCCAAAACTCGGCCCGATCTCCAAAATAGTCGCACGAGTGAAAATCTTGTCGACATCGCACAGTGTATGCCCAGCTTTAGCCTGTTAGACACAGAGCTAGCATTAGCATGGACGACGGTAAGCGTTAACAAGCCTTTATTTTGATAACTGACTCGTCTTACCGACGTACTTGTCTCCGGACTTCCAATCGGTATGTGCTCTGACTTTCTTTCAGTGTAACTCGGGATTTTTCTCCTTTTTCTGTCCTTTTCACAAGTAGCTGCGCTTTACTTCTTTGGTTAAGGTCAGAAAATAACGTAAAAATCGTGCGCCTGCAGTTCACCTGGCTGTTGAGGCACTCCCCACGTGGGGTCATACGAACTGTGCGGTGCATTCAAATGCAACAGGAACATTAAACTTTACCGATGCAAACATAAAATAAATACTCTCCCGCTTCTTTTATTGGTCTCTATGTCAGTCCAGAGAGATTCGGGGCTGAACTTTGATGAAATTATAATCAGACATTACAACAACACCACCCCCCCACCCCCTAAAAAAAAAAAACTCATCGGATCTGCACGATTCACACAAGTCCCCCAGACAGCTGTGAAAAAGGCGGCATCCGCCAAAAGGCACCCCTGTTTGCACCCCTGTTAAACACATCAAATGTACACTCAATCGTGTTTCGAGTACCGATGCAAGCCTTGTTGTAGCCCTCCTTTGAAGGTGACATAGGGTTCTGGACCAGTGTCAGCTCCCGGGATGTAAAGCATAATTATGGTCACCTTTAACATCAGGAAAAGCAATTATAATTTAATAAAGATCAACATATTCTGATAAATTGTAACAGGAAACTAAAGAAACTTACTTAAAATAGAGATTTCTCTATACTCTGTCATTTTCTAGTTTTCGAAAATGAGGGCATTGTGAGCCAAACCTGGATATTTAGCCATGGCGTTGGTTATTTGGTTTGTGCAGCTGCACACTACCTTGGCGTTGATGGAGTGTGTGTTTCCTATTCCGGAACACCTGTTCAGTGTCAGATGGAGGGATCAACTGAACATGTGTGTAGCAACTTAGCAACTCTCCAGAGGGTAACCTCTGACAGCAGCACACACAGACAGCAATGGAGGGAAGTGTACTTTTTTTTCTATATTAGATGTCACACTTTCTGTGGCACAATCAGCCCTAGCAGGCTACTCCACAGCTTGCTCCTCTTCTTTCCCGGGGCCTTGGCACACTACTGCAGGTAAAGGCACAGGTGATTACTGATGGGCTGCAGCCGTGTGCCTTACCTGCCACTGCTCCCTGAACCACAGCCTCATTCATAAACCCTACAGCATGGTCTGAACAGAGGGTGAATGAGTGCCCCAGCAGGTAATAAACAAAAAGCATTGACCACCCAACAGATGGCCAGACACTTCTTCTCCACCATACTATACCTCGCCTCCTGGTCCGAAAGCTTCTGACTGAGGAATAGTACGGGACAGTCAACCCAGGAAAGAGAAGTTGGGTGTGTGAAGCAATGGTTCCCCACAGACATCAAAAACTCTTGGACTCTTCTATTACCTCCAACTCCAACATTGATTTCAATTCCTGTAGAACAATTTTTCTCCTGTGTTCTGGAAGCCTGTAGGGGCATGAACACCGCCACTCCAGGGAGAGTCTCAGCATGATATTGGAAGAGATTTGTGCATCCTGGCAGGGGTAGAACACATCAGTAAACCGCTTTTGCATCTGAGCAACATCTGTTTTCTGCCAAATAGCAGTTCAAATGGAGAAAATTCCTGTTGAGAAGTGGGGAACCTCCCGCACTGCAAACAACAGGGGATCCATCCATTTATCCAAGTTAAGCTCTTCCTCATGTATAAGCTCACAAATCATACACCTTAAAGTTTTACTCAGCTGCTCTACCAACCTGTCAGTCTCCGGGTGGTAGACGCTGGGCCGAACAAACTTGATGCCCAATCATTCACAAAGTACTTTGAGTGCACGAGACATGAACGACATGCCTTGGTCAGTCAGAATTTCTGAAACAGGGCCTGCACAACATTCTTTGCAGAGATGCTGTGCAGTGGCACTGCTTCGGGATATCCTATTGCATAATCCACAAGAACTAACACAAAGCGAAACCCCTGTGTGCTTCGGTGAAGTGGCCCAACTAAATCTATCCCAACCAGCCAGTGCATTGACCAGCTGATATTCTGGGCCTTTATCCGGTTCAGCATTGTATCATATACCATGTGACTGACCATTGGGTTATACTGACACAAATGGAAAACCATCACCCAGCAGCTTTTTGGTACCAACAACTGGGTATTGTCAGATTCAGTCTGGGTGTCATGACTCAATCAATACGACCTATGCCTAATAATAACAAAGTGTGGATATATAAGTACTACATCAGGCTGCACCAACTGACCTTCAATTTTCATCACTTGGTCAAAGGCTGAGTGTTGTCTCGAGACTGCTTGATTGGAAAATATTCCGCGAGGTGTATGAAAGGAGGCAGCGTAGTCCCCCCTCAAGGCTTCTCCGGTTCCTCTATCTGCAGCAGCGCTTGAGGGGCTCCCTTTGGGCTGGGAGCAGCACTGGTAGTGTGGACCCCGAGCCTGTGGAGAAGGCAGAGATATATTATCAGTGGTAGCTTCTAAAGGAAATGCAGGAGTGGTGTTCTGGGAAGTGGGTTGTGGCATGGGAGCGCCTCTATGGTGTGGGACTGGATGACTGGTGCATTCCTGGCAGTCTGGGCCCTGGCACCTGAGATGTACAGTCAGGTGATTCTCTGCCAGAGTAACAGTGTTGTCCACACTTGCCGGCCAGTGGCAAAGCACCGCCTTGCTCCAGCACGATCCAGTTACAGCATCGTTCTCTCAGGCGCTGTCTATGTCCCGGACATAGCTACCTGGTTGCGGTGTCCTTCATGCGCCTGAGTGTAAACGTAGGGGCGGTCAACATGACCCAAGATGTCGCTCCTGAATCGGCAACAGTGGTCTTCAGAAGATTAACCCATCCTATCCAGGATTGCTTGCTGGAGCCACGGGAAACAGCCGTATGGCCAATCCACTGCCAACCAGACTGTGGGTCATCCGCTGGAGTGTAATGTTGGGAACAGCTGATGTGGAGGGAGGTGATGTTGCAGCGGCAGCAGTGATGCGGGCTCTGCATCGGCCTGTCGTGGTAAAGAAGGAGCTGAGCCAGAAGGTGAAGCTCTCGATTTACCGGTCAATCTACATTCCTACCCTCACCTATTGTCACGAGCTATGGGTCGTGACCGAAAGAACGAGATCGTGAATACAAGCAGCCAAAATGGGCTTCCTCCGCAGGGTGTCTGGGCTCTCCCTTAGAGATAGGGTGAGAAGCTCGGTCATCCGGAAGGGGTGACCGAGGAGTAGAACCGCTGCTCCTCCGCATCGAGAAAAGCCAGATGAGGTGGCTCGGGCATCTGGTTAGGATGCCTCCTGGACGCCTCCCACCCACTGTGAGGAGACCCCAGGGAAGGCCCAGGACACGTTGGAGAGACTATGTCTCTCGGCTGACCCTTTGAACGCCTTGGCTTCCCCCCGGAAGAGCCGGAGGAAGTGGCCGGGGACAGGGACGTCTGGGCTTCTCTGCTCAAGCTGCTGCCCCCGCGACCCAATCCCTGGAAAAGCGGAAGATGATGGGTGGATAGATATATTGGTCATATTCACACAATAACTCTTAAGATCTCATTCATCGGAACAGGTTCCTTTTTTAAAATGTTTTTCATTGTTATTTGACTGCTCCAAAACACCATGCATACAAAACCTCATTATTAAAAATGACAGCTGACAGATGAAAAAATACAGGGTTAATTAGATGATGGAAATAGCTTGTTCTGAACACTAAAGTTCTAAAATACTGCTGGAACAGATTAAGACAATTATGAAAAAAATGAATATTATGACCGCTCCACTTTGCCTCATATTGAAAGTGCAAACTTTAAGTTTGTGATTATTTTTGGCAGATCATGGGTCTGTCATTTGGCAAAAAAATGACGGACTCGATTGGCAAAGGTCTTTAATGCTGTTTTTTTTTTGTTTTCAATACATAACTGCATTGAGATAAAACTAGAATGAAGGGGTCTGTGTATCACTGAGCACTTGTTCTTAGAAAAATACATCCATAATTGTTTCGAATTTCAATCCAGATGAATCTTTAGATACAAAAGTCACAGCAGTTTGAATTTGCTCAAATATTTATGTGCAATACAAATTAGCCATTTGAAACTTGGTTTGAAACAGTCCCCACTGCCTTTACAAAATCAGTCATTAAAGAGAAAAATAAGCCTGCCCACAATTCATAGCTGAATAAAAAGAGTTCATGAAAAATAGCTTCAGAAACACATAAAAGACAAGGTAATGACCTAGACAGCTACAACTAGAGAATCAGTGGAAAAACATGCTGATTTCTGAGCTTAGCATCACTGATGGGACTTTGTTCTGACTTTAGACCAAAGGTATTTCAATTAATTTTTTTTATCTCTCAAGTTTAAGAAATATCTCCTCATATATACTGATAAGAAAGAATGGAATTAAAAGTTTTTCCAGAGCAGATACGAACTACAATCTTGCACTAATACTTCCACAGGATGTTTCTTCAATATTTACAGCACATAGATTAATCTATTATTAACATAAAAAAAGTAAAACTTCAGCATAAAAGAACACATCTAGTTCAATGTACATCTACTTGGACACAAAACATCAATCTTTTCTAAACGCTCCAGCTGTATCCTTGGAAAGATTCAATTTTCACTCAAGTGCCTTCCTTCCATCTCCTAGAAAAGTATGTTTGTCGCTTCTCCACAAGGTTTCCCCACTTAGAGGATGCATCTCTCTTTAGTCTAAGTTCAAGTGTCTAATCTCCTGTGTCTCAAGGTTAGCGTTCATACACACTCTTAAGTGTCTTGATTCAAACAAATGAGACAAGAAAATTAATCGGAGGCGGTCCATGAAGTGTTGAGGGTTTATGTGTGTGCCTGTGTGCGTGGGGCACGAATGCGAAAGGCTTTCTGTGTATTTAACTGCAGTCGGTAAAGGAAGAACTCAGCTGCTCAGGTCCTGGGCCCAATGGGATTGAGTGAGGGATGAAAGAGAGCGATAAAAGACAGCATAAGAAAAGGTGGAAGAGGAAGTGGATTGCTGTGCAGAGCAAACCATTGTTCTCTTGATTACAATTCGAAAATGGTATGTGTTCAGTCTCTGTGCACTGCTGTTTGTGTGCATCTTCACTCCCAAATAGACGGATGTTTTGAGTCAATGCAGCATATAATTCCATCATAGTCTTCTGTCTTACTAAGAACTTTCTTATACTACTGTTTACATTCTCATGCCTTTTATATCGTTAAATCCCTGTCCAGGCATCAACATGCTGTGTACAGTGAAATAAAAAAGAAAGCAAATTCTCTTCCCAAGTCCAAGGTTTCAGATGTAAGGACATCATAAAAGATATTCGGTTCCTTTCGGGGCCTTAATATTAAGCAAACACAACTTCCGATGACCAACTCAACATGTTGTATTGTGTCATTATAAATTCAGAATAAATTAAGCCAAAATGCAGAAGCATTGTGTGAAAAACTAAGTGCTGTCAATCTTTCCAGGAGTGGACGTCCCAGCAGGTTCTCCTCCCCATGGTCAGACCGCGCAATGCTCATAGAAACTGAAAAAAACCCAAGATCTACATATCAGACCCTGTAGGTCTCAGTTAGCAAGTTAAATGTTAAAGTTCATGACAGTACAATTAGAAAAAGATTAAACAAGTATGGCAAGCATTGTTTTGAAGAGTTGTCGAGAGAAAAGTCTATTTTCTCCAAATGAGAAGATGGCAGCACAGCTCAGGTTCGCAAAGCTGCATCTGAGTAAACTGCGATATACCTGGAATAATGTCCTTTGGAAAGACGAGCCAAAAGTGGAGGAATTTGTCCATAATGCACCAAAATTTGGTAAAAACACAGGAAGGGCTGAGGTGCCGATGATTTGTACTGATCCCAAACACAGCAACTAATCTACAACCGAATGGCTGAAAAAGAAAATAATCAAGGTGTCGCAATGGCTCAGTCAAAGTCAAGATCTCAATCGGACTGAAATGCTGTAGTCGAACCTTATGAGAGCTGTGCATAAAAAAGATGTCTGCAAACCTGAATGAACTGAGGCAATGCTGGAAAAACATAAAAAGGGGACCAAAAGTCCTCCATAACAATGTGAGAGACAACATTTTTTTTGCAGTGTACTTAGATTTTCCACACGCTGCCTCTGCATTTTAGCTTAGTAAAAAAAATGAATAATCTCATGTGTTGTTCATCTGAGGTTGTATTTACTTCATTTATAGACCTGTTAAGGATAAGGGGATTTTTAAAAAGGATCTCCTACTAGTAACATTGAAGCAGGATGTACTTGACCATATGAATGTACCCTTAAAGTGACTTTGGGCGAGTCACGATAGGTTCAAATATCCAGCAGCAGAAAAGTGTTGTTGTGTACGAAGGAGAAATAATGGATATATTTTCAACAAAATCAAATACTTCTGATTGCTGAGAAAATGTAATCAAAGACTGTCAGAATAGATTATCAGTCACTTAAAACTATAAAAGGAAACAGAAAAAGTTCCTGACAACTTTTCATCAGTTAATTAAGCCCATTTTTGCCGATCCCTAACCACAAGGAAAATTAGATAAACAGACAGCTGGATAATAAACGAGAACAAGAGGGGGAATATGTCACCCTTGCTTGCCATCCATCCATCTCATACTACCTCCTCTCCGCTTTTTATCCTCATTTCCCTCACATCTATTATTCACCCCATTTGGCAGCATGGTCTGTACCCAAATAAAGCTCCAGCTATGTTGTTTCTCCCTCCCTTCATCATGTTCACCTTTTGTCAAATGCACTCTTGAATTCATTCATTGATCTCTTTTCTCCATTTATCCAAGCTGTTCTCACAAATGAACTGCAGCCGGAATTTTTTTTATTTTTAATTTTTTTTTTCAGGTGTAGCAGCTGTATGTGGAAAAGAAGATATCCAAATCTCACAAACTGGACAGTACACTGCTCTTGCTTTAATACCAAGTTTTTGTAGAGTCCGTTAAGCCCAGTATACCATGGAGAGGGTCACTGTATGGAAAATTTTCCCGACATAACTGTAAGAATTACTTCAAGGCCACCAAACACATTCAATGTTAGGAGTGTTAAAAGCATTGTAGGATTACCATAGGATTATCATAATTTTGGGGTATTCTGGAAAATTCCTAGAGAAAAGCCTGGGGGCTTATAAAACTAAATATTTTAAGTGGATCACATAAAACATCAGCTTTTTCTAGTTCTAGGAAGTAAACATGGACACCACTTGCTAAAGTTAAAGAAAAATCCCAATGTACCATGAGATTAAAAAAAAGCAACATTTCCATTGATCACAAATTAATCTGTTCTCTGATTGCAAGTGGTACAGACAGAAAATAAGGAGTCTTCAGTTTTCCGCATGAACATACACACGAGCAAAGTCACATTTGATAAAATGCTCCCACTATGTGTACGGCCTCACTGCCAGTACAGCTTTTCCAGCGTATGTATGAAGGGATAAAGAACTAATTGCTACAATGAAATATTTGGAACGTCTTTTTCCTCTCAACAGCTGTATTCAGCTGGAGTTTAGTTTAAAGTCAACGGCGACATTCTTTATTATGAACGTGTAGGCATGTAAACGTTAAGTTTTTCTTCGTGTGCCAACGCCAGATGGCCTCAAATAGTCTAAGGGGAATGCCATCACCACACACACACACTCACCCAAGAGACCATCCTAACCAAGTTTCATGCAGGGATCAAAATCAAAGTGAAACAAAAAAAGACAGCAAAATGAAAATCACTAAGGACAAGCAAAGGCAAGTCAATAAAAGGAAGATTTTTGTGCCGGCACGAAAGCATTCCCAGCCTGTATGTGCACAAATTCAGACGCACAGACTAAAAAGAGAAACAAAATGTAGATTATGTCCAGTTTAACCAATCACAGCACCTGAGGAGATGGTTTACATATATATATATATATATATATATATCTTTATCCCAACTTGTCATTTTCACATTGATGATTGACAGCCTTAGCCTCCTGTTCATCAGAACTGCGTGGACATGTACAAATCATCCTTCATGGAGGATATTTTGACATTTGGAAAGGGATTTGTGTAAATAGCTGAATCACCCATAAGCTTCAGTTTCAAACTCCTACTACTTAGTTACACTCTTATGGTTTATTGGGACAAAAAGAGCCACAGTTTACATTGTAAGCAGGCAAGTAACATCAAACTCTGAGAGAACTCCTGATCTGCGTTTTTTTTTGAGAAGAGATTTTTAAGAAATGCTGTCCCTGCAAGACTCCGTAGGAAAATAAAAAAAATTGTAGTGCAATGACCTTTCTGAGCTGGAAAAGCAGAGCAAATACCAAATGACAAAGCTAATTGTTTCACCCTGGAGTCCATTCTGTCTCTCCGGTTCCTCTTTACTTCAACTAGTCCCTTCCATCATTTCTTCTAATTTCTCTCAATTATTGTACCCTTATGCTCTCTCTCATCTGTTTGTGTGTGCGTGCATGTGTGTGTGGGTGACCCTCCTGAACTGTATGGCCATTTATGGAGATTAGATAAAGTTGCCTGACTCATTGGCATGCATTAAGCAGAGTACAACAATAACACACATACATCTAAACACACACACGCGCACTCACACACACACAGTTGCAAAAGAAGACCATCTTAAATCAAGGATATAGGACCAAATTAAAGGTAAAAGCGCTCTCGGTTTTCTTCCGTTTTGTGAGACATCATCTGTTTTTTAAAAAGCCATATTCAACATCCTTTTTCCTCTCACTAATGGATTTTTGATTTTTCCAGAGCATGCAACACAATTAGCTCGTCTTTCTTTTTATTAATGACACATTTACTCTTTTCTTTTCCCTCGCTGCTGTTTATTCTTGCGCTAAATTGGGAAGCAAAGAGCCCTTAAAGTGCATTTGGTGTGCACGTGTTTGTGTGTACGAGTGTACACACAAATAGGCTGTTTTTATTCCTAATGTTACGAGAGTCATTAATGAATCAATGTTTACGTATTAAAAAAAGTTGATAAAATGTAAAGACAATAACGGCACAAAAAATGAGGATCATGGATTTATGAAATGCGATTTACGATCAAGACACATTTATTACTCCTAAATGACTTTCAGAGACTTTAGTGCGCACCGCGTTTTTAAATGACATGTCTTTATATTCATACACATGTAATCGCAAGGGGCATTTATTTTCCCGTTTTATGGTCTGCAGAATCTTGCAGCAGGAAACTGCAGTGACAACTACACCGTTAAACTTAAAAGACAGAGAGGAACCACTTGTCACAGGATGAAAGTAATATATACTTGTACTCTTTATACAGTAGTTTTGCAAGAAAGCCCCCGTATTCAATTTAAAGCTGTGCCTCTTTTAATGGCCAAGGGTGGAGTTGACACAAAAAAAAAAAAAAACTAGAGGCAAGCCTCTAAAACAGATTGAGCAAGAATGGGACAGAGGAAAGAAAAGAGAGCCACACACATCACTACAATGTGCGTACCAAAGATGATCATTCGCGTCAATAGAACCTTTACCTAATTAACTTGGTGAAATGACCGTGCTCTTTCACACATGTTGCTGCACTGGATATAACCGTTGTCGAAGTGACAACTTCACGTTTTTTTTCACGATAAAAGCCCTCCCACGACCAGGGGTGTTTCCATCCATTAAATTCAAAAAGGGATTTTAATTTCATACGGAGCAGGAAGTTTAAAGGGAGCAGACACAGCTCATCGAGCTAATAGTTTGTTAGCCTGTTCCTACTTCATTATTTCAGCTTTTTGACCTACAGCACAGCCCCTCTCTCTCTCACAAACCACCATAAAAGTCAAACTTCTTCAACTTACTCCGGGGAGATTCTGGATGGGGAAAAAAAAAGGGGACAGCAGCGTTTTGAAGACTTACGTGGAGCTGCCTGTTGGCGTATAGATTCTGACTGACTTCCATATGGACACACGGGTATCTAGAAACAAGCCATACTGTAGTGTTGATGGGCACCATTCCATATTTTGTAAGGCATTGTAGTAAAATACGTCAAGTCATACTAATTACAACGAGAATTTGAAATAAAGGCAGAACTCTAAAAAAGGCGTGATACCTTTAGCTGTTTAAGCCCATAAAGGCATTAGTCGATATTTGAGAAAATATGGTGTGGCATTAAGGAGCTTATTTCTCATTCTTATTCTCGCTTAATCATTAGGTTTTAATATCAAAGCTTTGGAAACTTGTACAAGATTGTACCAGAATTCTCTGTAGCAGTCACTAACTAATGGGACAACTTAGCTGTTTTCGAACCCAACGTCACTGATATATTTTCCACAATGCTTACACCTCACTAGATACGTGAAAGTATCCCCCTTCCGGGAGACTAATTCAGTGTATGTTTATAGAAACATGAAACATTTGCAGCCAACTCTTAAAGACGTGTGTCTTTAGGCCAACCCTGTTTGAACCACAACCATTGACAGATGTGCCAAGCATAAACCTTTTCTTCATTCTCTGAGAAGCAAGCTAACAAATGTGTGTCATCAACGCGCATTATACTCCGAGCTCCAAGGCCACCGCTTCCAAAAGAGTCCCTGCTCTGAATGCTGTAAACTTCTTTCCAATCGGCCTCCTTTCTTAATAACTCTGCTCAAGCCGCTATTGCTTTAAACTTGAGTGCTCAGGAAATCAGAAACGAATATTCCGACAGACCAAGACTTTTACAAGAAGAGGTTTTTCCTGCTATCGACTAACGCAAGCTTGTTCTTTTGTGCCAACAAGTGTGGTTAAAGGGCGGCCGTGGCTCAGTGGTTAGAGTCAGTCATCCAATAAACGGAAGGTTGGTGGTTTAATTCCCACTCTGGCCTCTCAAAAACATTGGTGGAACTGACAGCTGGAGGGGTGTCAGTCCACCTCCTTGTCACGGCTGAGGTGCCCTTGAGCAAGGCACCGTACCCCCGAGCGCTGAATGGCTGCCCACCGCTCTAGGTTGGCATCTGTCTCTGAGTGTGTGAATCTGTGCATGTGTGTCAACAGGTGCCAACCTGGATGGGTTAAAAGTGACAAATTTTGTGTGTATGCATGACAATAAATCTGATCTTAATCTTAAAGCTCTTAATTAGGCGCCGTGGAATTCCGATTTGAAACTTTGAACCCCAGCAATTGTCTGAGATGCTCACGCTCGACTTTAACACCTCATTTTCAAGAGGCTGGATAATACTGTTCATTATGTGCTTATGATGGAAGAATAGTTACGACTGACTGAATAGATGAATTTTTCACTTTAATCGAACATCTCCAAGCTGAGGAAAATGAAGAAAAAAATACATGAACCATACGCTTTTCCTGAAGGCGTCAAGTCTTTTCAACTGCTTCACACTTGACTCTTCAACACAATCTCTGACTTGGTCTTCATATTGAAGAGTTTTTATTTTCTTTAAGTTGACATATAACACGCTCACATGCATCTTTTATTTCCTGCGCCTTTATGTCTTGTTTCATTTTCACTTCTTATCTTTCGCTGTCCTTCACACTGATTCCTTTCACTCCCCGATCCACATGTGTCATACATTGTAGCTATGCTACACAGAAATCGACCAAGGCTCTCAGCAAGATACAGACACCCAAATGAAATCAAGCAGAACTTTCCTCTGGGTTCATGTCCCATTTCCTCGCCAGGCGCTACATGGCCATACTGCCGGCGTGCAACTGATGGACTTCTGGCACAGACTGGAAGAGCGCAGGGCACAAAATCCCTCTCAAGGAGCAGATGCTTGCTTCCTCTTGACATATGCCCCTGAGATGGAGCAGGGTGGAAGGGAAATGGAGAGGAAACCAGGAGACATTAGGAGTGAACGAAGGAAAGGGAGGGGTTTTAAATCAGGGGGAGGATATTGGATCAAGCAAAAATAATACAAAAAGAAGATTTTTTTAAAAGAATTGCTTCAAATCTTTGAACATTAACACAAAGACAATTCTGCCCTGATTATGCTAGAGGCTTAATATTAAGCTCTTGCTTTCTAATGACTCAGAGTCAAGGGTACGATTCCCGGTCATAGTCAGAATACGAATTTTAAAAAAAGAAAGTGACAAGAGCCACTCTCCTCCTTGGCTAAAGATGAACATATTGTTTTGGGCCATGAAAGAAGAGGTGATTGGAAGAGCAGAATAAGGTGGAAAAAGAACAAGGGAACTGTATATATCTATCTATAGATAGATAGATAGACATATATCACTATAGCTACTCTTTAGGTAGCAAAGTGTTTTAAACGGGCCGTAAATAATATGTAAAATTTTGGAAAAATGACAAATACTTTAAGCTTTTGCAACCTGACATCTGTCGTCGGAGGTTTTTTTTAGTGAGAAATGGGAAATGGATATCCGTAGTCTCTTTAGATTCATATACCCACGGATGATGTGTTACTGTGTGAGGAAGCAACATGAAATGAGGGGTTATGACTAGTGTTGCACCGATACCATTTTTTGGCCCCGATACCGATACGATACCTGGCTGTGCAGTATCGGCCGATACCGATACCATACCGATACCACTCTGTTTAAAAAAAAAATAATAACAATAATATATATATATATTCATTTTTTTATTTTTTTTTTAAACAGAGTGGTATCGGTATGGTATCGGTATATATATATATATATATATATATGAAGAGCTGCATACTACTTGGATGTAAAATGTAAAATCTTTATTAGTTTACAAGTTCATAAAAGCTATCGATCTAATGGAGAGAGAGAAGGATTGGGAACGCAGGCTTCCTTGGTCGCGACACACACGACAGGCTAACCCTTAACACAGCACACGGAATGAAAACCCACTACAAGTCAGGCTAGCTTCACTAGCTTTAAGGCACGCTTTAAACACAGCACACAGAGTCAACACACCACAAAACACGCGGCTAACCTGCAGCATATGGCGCCCGTTTAACCACAGACCCGTCACTCCTCCCCACACAACCTCACCAATCAATACCACATAACAATAGGTCGACCTATACATAAACACTAAAACACGAAGTTAAAAGGAGAGGAATACTTAACTCGCCCACTTGGCGAGACCCTCTCCCGGGGTCTGAGCTTGTGCCGCCGTCCAACTCCCCGGCGTAACGGCTTTGCTGGACGGCGAAGACGGTAACTGGCTGTCAGCTGGTAGTGCGCTGTCACGACCGCACAGGGAGCTATGGCGGCCCAGCACTCTCTATCGTGGACCCTGTTTTGACTACAGGAGGCACCCAGCCTCCCTTCCTCACACTCGCGCTGCAAACTCCCCCTGGCTAGCTGTCTTGGTCGCCGGCAGCTCTAGATGACTGCGAACGACACCCTCCCCAGCTAACAGAGTGCCGTGTCGCCAGACGTCTTGCTCCTCACTCATAGAAAAAGCTGCCCCGGCATTGGTTAAGAGCGGCTATTGGCCCGCTCTCATTGGTCTGGAGCAGGCCAATAGCGATAGCTGCACAGTGATCACAACACAGTGTAGCGAGTGTCGGGAGATGTTCAAGTGTCATACAAGTATCGGAAATGGTATCGGTGCCCTATTTGTTGGTACTCGCCAATACCGATACCACCATTTTAGTGCCGATCAGGGCCCCGCCCGATACTGGTTATGACCTGCGTTCACAACAAGAATCTTTGATGAGCTGCTCTTTTCATATTGAACTGATCTTGATTTTTTTCAATCGTCACACAGAAAAAGGGGAAGCAATGCGAACCATATTCGTATATTACATCGTATGTTTGGTACCAGGCTGACAAGTGGATGCCTAAAAAAAAGATTTCAACTCCCTACTACGTTTTTTTTCTCTTGTGAAAGGTGAAATATTACAGCCCTGCTCCAGCAGCTCCTGATCCCCTATCAACCCATGTCATCTATTTGATATGAAATTGTATCACTTTAACTTCTTACTATGTGAAAAGCTCTTTTGGCCTTAACTTTGCATGGGGCGTTGACATTGGTATCTGTGAATAGGCTAATGAGCTCCACCTACATTTCCAGTCTCTTAGCATTTCCTCAGTCTCCTCTGACTCTGCAAAACTCATTGTAAAAAAACAAGCAGCATTAAAACAATGATCAGGGCTGCTAACTCTCACTCTGGGATCAGAATCATTGGCTTTCCACTCACGCTTTCCACACCCAAGTTAGTTCCTCAAAACAAGATTAAGATTAAATTTTATTGTCATGTACTTGCAGAGGTGGGTAGTAACGAGTTATATTTACTCCGTTACATTTACTTGAGTAAGTTTTTGAAAAAATTGTACTTCTAGGAGTAGTTTTAAATCACTATACTTTTTACTTTTACTTGAGTAGATTTGTGAAGAAGAAACTGTCCTCTTACTCCGCTACGTTAGGCTACAATGAGCTGGTTACTTTTCTTTTTACCTCTTTGGTATTCTACGCATTATTTTTATCCCCCCCGTACGCCTCATTTTAATGTTTTATTTTGACAGAGAGAGAGATTTCCGCCAAAGACTCTACCACGTGACTGTGTTTCACCAATCAAACGTAGATATGCAGTCTCGTCACGTGACCATACTTAATCTCAGTGGCGGGTTAGCTTTACAATTTATAGTCGTAGCAAACAAAAAAAGAAATAGATGAAAAATGTCGGAATCAACGGTCGGAAATTAAAACACAGACGAGGCCTCATACTGAAAGCATGTTTACCTTACAAAGAGTGTGAAACAGCAGCTACATTATGTGTCTTTTGTGCCAACCAAAACAAACAAACACTTCAGCATTCAGAAACTCAACATCTAACTTGAGGAAACATGTAGCGGGAAGTTTCCTAAATTCGTTTTCCCTTATGGAAAGGGGAATGTTTGTTTTTTAGGTTACGTATGGGTTACATATGTTTTAAACATTTCCTAAGTCTCTTTTATTTTTTATTGAAGTACTTGAATTAACATGGATTATTTTAATTTAAGCTATTTTGTAATTAATTAATTCATTTTAATTTATTTTATCAATTGGATGAACTCTAATTTGCCTAAAGATGATTATTTTGTATTTTTGTCTGTCTGATTGAATGCTTGTGTTAACAAATAAATCAGACTTTACTCAACATTTACTCAGTACTTGAGTAGTTCTTTCACCAAGCACTTTTTTACTCTGACTCAAGTAATTATTTGGATGACTACTTTTTACTTTTACTTGAGTCATATTATTCTGAAATAACAGTACTTTTACTTGAGTACAATTTCTGGCTACTCTACCCACCTCTGTGTACTTGTGTTTGTCCTCCATTTTAACCCATTCAGGTTTCCTGTTGAACACACACATGCACAGGGTCACACATTCATAGAGATAGATGCCATACACTGGATTAGTGGGCAGCCAATCACAGCACCCAGGGAGCAGTTGACAAGGAGGTGGACTGACATCCCTCCAGCTGTCAGTTTCACCAATCTTTGAGTGGTGAGAGTGGGGATCGAACTGCCAACCTTCCCGGTTATTGGACAACCCACTGTAACCACTGAGCCATGACCGCTCCAAACTATGTAGATTATGATTTTGCTTGTGATATGTCATAAAAATTACCATGTGACCATGTGGAAAGGTGAAAAATCGGATTTTTAGAGAAGGGGGTAATTAAGAAATTCAGATTATAATAACCCCACATAAACTGAAGTCGATCATATTATATTCAGTTTCATGGATGAACTGATTCATGACCTTACATAACACGAACGCAGTTTGGTACAAAGTCACCAATTATGAGACCTAAACTTTCACATTTGCGGCACCCCTACAGCTGAGATGGAATGCTCAAACTTCTAGGATAAAACGGTCTTGAATGTTGGGTCTGTATATCAATTTTGTTTGTCAAATCTGAACCATAAAAAGTATTTTTTTAAGAGCACTGGCGTAGAATTTACAGAGGCTTTACAATTTTCTTTGGGCAGAGGATAAAAGGAGCTCAAGCGCAAATGAATCAAGATATGAAAATGATGGAATAACTTACTCAGGGCCAAGCCGTTTTTTGATGTAATTGTAAAATTTGCAACTTGATTAACCCACCCATGGGTTCAATACCACATCAAGAAGCGGAAAACATAGATGAAATAAAGCAAAAACATACTGCAGGAGGCCCACACATCCTCATAAAGTTATCAATGAAAATTTTCCGGGCTGTATTTATAACTAAAGCAAAAGAGTGGTGATAGAATTTTTCGCGTCACACTGAAACACTTTATGATGTACACTATAAATTTGGTACGAGTTTTATGATTTAGGTCAATCCTTTGAAATCTTCGCTCTTTGTTGCTTTAAGTTCTGTTCAGCTAAATCTAAAAACTGCTTTCCTATTGTTCAATTTCCATTTGCTCTGAAGTTGCATAACGCGACATACTGTGCAAACGCGTACCCGCTCGAGCAAACGCTTCCTACAACCCGTGTTGTTGCAAGGTGAAATCTTTTCATTAAAGAAAGCAAACAAGCAGAGAACGCGCACGCACACACTTACAACACGATAAAAGTCTTTCATTAATACACAGAAGGATTTAATTAACTTCTATTGATAAGCTTTGCTTGTCTTAAGGACATGTTTGTTTGTGAATATGAATGTATGTGGGTGGATGTGTGTCTGTGCATCTTAAGGACATGCTGATTGTGCTGTCATTATATAGTTATCTTTCTGATTTGTGAAGCGTGACGAGCACACATACACTTGCAGAGGGGGAGCCGTGAACACTGTTGATGGATTAGGTGGGAGTTTTCATCATCTTAATTAAGTCTAATTGTTATTTGTTGAATATGTGATATATATAGAGAGAGTTCACAAGGATTTAAAAGCAGGTTGAATACTAATTAAAGTTCAATAATTGTGTTTTATTACAAGAACCTGTTAAAGGTAAAGTTTTTTGGAAGATATTTAGATCACTTGAGATCTTCGTATATCCATATCTGTCTTTATTTCACCAATACTTTAAGACGAATGAATGAATAAATGCGTACTATTGCACTGTTAGCTCAGAGCTGCCGTGTTGTTGTTATCCGGGGCTATCGGGGGGCTTATAGGAAGCTTTCTATACACGCCTCCACTGGGATGACTTCCCAGTAGAGAACTTCCCCTTTAAGAAGCAGGAGATGATCAAATTTCGTTGCGAAAAGTTGCTTCTGTCGTGTTTTATGTGACATTTTGTACTGGATGTTCGTTGATATTACTCCGCCACTGCTAAGAAAATAGTGCGAGCATGAACGAGCTGCCAAATAAAACACGACAGAAGCAACTTTTCGCCACGAAATTTGATATGGATTACCAGTGCACACCAGTAACCACTCCGGTGAGTTGATGATTTTGAAAACGGACGTTTATGGTGCTTTTACGGACCTTTTTGGACATGCATATGACTTGACGTTCTGAAGCAGGTTGAGAAGAATCAAAATTAGGCAAATACCGGAGACGGCAGTAAACATCAAAAAAGCGGTGAGGGGGGTTCTAAAACATTGCAGACGACTCAGAAAAGAGGCTTAATGTTGAAAATACCGCAGTTCTCCTTTAAACACACGGCAGTGTATGCAAGTGAAAGTTTATAAAAAAGGCTGTCGTAACAAAAAACAACGGTGGCCCCCCGAGGCTGGAAACGACAGAATGAAGCAAGAACCAGAATATCTTGAAATGGAACGTCAGTGACGTTGAACAATTAACAAAGACAGTGGGTGAAAGGCTGCAAGGAAAAAATCTCAAGGCAGTTTGTAAAATTGTCAGTGGAGAGTCTGTAATTCACAGATATAAAATTGTGTGTGTGTCAGAGAGCGTATGGTGTAAGATGTCTGTCTGATTCTTCAGTGGCTGGCAGTAGTCGTCATACAAAGTAATTACGGACTATCTATCGGAATAAAAATCCAGGAGCGTGCACACGTACACGCACACACGCGCAGGCTCCTGCCAAAAGACAACACCCAAGACTCCCTTCCTTGATGCACCTGAGGAGAAAAATAACTGTCAACACACACATACGCACATCCTTGCACCTGAGTACACTCTTGTGCCAGCAAAAGGCCACAGCACCGTCTGTTCCTGCTTGACACACACACACACACACAGACTTTCTCTCTCCTTTTCTCTTACTTACACACACACATTCTCTCTCTCTCTTTTTCTCTTACTTCCACACACACACACATTCTCTCTTTTTCTCTTACTTACACACACACACACACACTCTCTTTTTCTCTTACTTACACACACACACTTTCTCTTTTTCTCTTACTTACACACACACACACACATTCTCTCTCTTTTTCTCTTACTTACACACACACACACACACACACGAAGTCCTACCGCTGTGTTCTGAGCTCCTCTGGCTTTGCACTGCATCTTGTCTCTGCGAGTTTATTCGTATTAAACATCTTTATTAGACTCAGGTTTTTTTTTTCTCTCGCATGCATAGTTACACAAGTAACAACAAGCGGTAAAGTGTATCCAAAATGAACCATATGTAGACGGACATCGGATGATTCTGGAATGTAAACATCACGTGGCTTTTGCGAGGATAACAACTCCTCCTTGGTCTCTCAGTCTTGGCCATGATGCTTCAGAGCCATTTGCCCGATTTCAACAGATGAAACAGGCTATTTGCTGAGGTGGTTCGAGTGCTTCGCAATCCTGTTCGCTCTGGTCCAGAGTCTCTTGGTGTAAATGTCCTGCAGTGATGGGAGAGTTACCCTGCAGCAGCGAATGACCCTCTTTAGGACTTTTTAGGTCCTGTACACAGCTGTTCCCAAACCAGGAAGTAATGTCCTGTGACGGGATGCTCTCCACAGAAACTCAGCAGCATTTCCATCATGATTTTGAAGCGCTGCCTCTTCGGGCCTTTTCTAAATAAACATTTATCGTGATTCATAGCAAGTTCAGACACCAGTTATCTCAAAGTCATTGATGTCTCCACGGAAACATTTTATACACAAGCAATAAACTTCTGTGATGTTTGGATTCATCTACAGTGCGAGCTTGTGCCGCTGTTACCTTTTGTGTTGAATATGCAATATTTCCATTTGCATAGCGACAAACTGTAATCCGAATTATAGCTTCGAACTGACCGCACAGCGAGGTCCGCAGCTGCGGCAAGAAGATGCCGCTAAATCTACCTACGTGCGGCAAAGTGAGGTTGTGTGATTTTAAACCCCTGTGAATGCTGGAGTTTTTCAAAGCTTTTTCAGCTTCTGTGACTTTGTATCTTAACAAGAGGGATCTCCGTGTCTTCTTTTTTGTTGGACTTCAAAACCACAACGAAGGACAGCGGCATTATTTCTCAGCCACAAGGTGAAAGCTGCGGCGCTCTTGCTTTCCGAAGGGGCTTGATGGGTGACAGATCAGATCCTCCTCCCTCAGATTTTCTGGCACTAGAATCTGTCATGGTTTTAGGATTTTAGTTGTACCAAACGAAAGGATTCTCTCGGGAGGTATAAGATGGTATGAAGAGTCTCTTTGTCCAGGGCTGCTGGTGAGGAGGTTGGAGTTATTAGGGTTCTGCAGTGGGAAGTGAAAAGGTGAGTTCCAGAAAGTTTAGCCAGGAAGATTTTGTGAATGTTTGACTTACAGGTGGTGATATGGAAGTCCGCCAGGGAGAGGTGAGTGGAAGCTAGGGGCTTGGGTCCAAGGGAGGTTTCAGGTGAGTTCCAGAGAGAGTTTGTAGTGGGTGTGATTTGGAGGACGGACAGGGTACGCAGGTTTGTTTCACAGGGAGGAGCAGGTTACGCCAGCCGTGTAAATGGGTCTAAGAATCCAGTGGAAGTTAATGAAGACACGAGGAGTATGTGAAGACTGGGATCAGGAGACAACAAGGAGGTAACCTTGATGAGAAAACACAGCGGGGTTAAGTCTGCAAAGTTTAGCTTCGAAAGAAAAATCTAGTTTAACCAGGAAACCACAAGGAACGGCTCAGAGTACCATGTTTGGCTAAAACTCAGGCGCTGAAGGACTGGCAGCCTGCTCCTCTTATCCTGCTGCTGATGATTATAGATGAGACTCAGGTGTGAGCAATAATCTCAAGACCGTCCTCCAGGTAGGCTGCAGAACTCCCCTGGTGGAGAAAACAGAAAACCCAAACCCCAGCTTCCTAACAGAATCACGTCTTTACTTTGTGTACAGTAGGGGTGGAACGGTACAAAAAACTCACGGTTCGGTACGTACCTCGGTACGGACCCTACGGTTCGGTACATTTTCGGTACAGTGCTGAAGGAGGCGTGTAGCGAGGTTCAAGCACATGTAATAGATATCTGAATCCTGCCTCTTCTACAGTGGAATATGGGCGCATAGCAGATGCGATGTAAATTCCAATTGCTTCTGTAATTTTTTTTGCTCTGCATGTATTCTATCCAGGGGTTGTTGTAATACATTTGGGGGACGTAATTGGTCGGGTCTTTTCATGGTTTCTATAGAACACACCTGATGGAGGTGTGTGGTGGTCGGTAGCTACGCCCCATGTCATGCTATCACGGCTGAAATGTTTCCTCATACCACACAGACAGAACCGGCGCGTGTTTAATAAGTTAAACTTACACTGGTCTCCTTTGCCGCTCTCCTTTCTTCCTTCATGAAACGAAGAAGTATCACCTGCGCTTGATCCTGACTCTCTGTGAGCTCTTCCAGCCTCGATATTAGACGCCTGATGCGATTGTCCATGATTAATATTACCATCATGCAGACCATGAACACGGTGGCCTCCCCGCTCTCCATATTAGCTTCTTGGTGGTGTTTTTTCTACTTTTACCGGTTTTGTTTTGTTTTTGAATGTAGCGCTAAACGGCTAACGGCTAACACGTCACTGACGCAGACGGCTGCGTGCGGCGCATCAGTCCCTATCAGGTCCCGACTCATGTGCGAATGCAGACTGAAACAGCTCCGCTGGGGAAGGACAGTTATCAGAACGAAATTCGAGTAGGACAGTTCTGATAACTGCGTTCTTATAACTACTCTGTCCGAAAGCGTATATCTCTTCGGACCAATCAGAGCTTGCATGTGGCAGTGTTTAAATGGGTCCTGAAGGAAACTCTTGCAAAATAACAGTTCCGCGTTCAGAAAACTTCCGTACCGTGTGTATTCTGCGTGGAAATGCGCGTACCGAACCGTGACCCCCGTACCGTGACGGTTCGGTACGAATACATATACCGTGCCGGCCCTAGTGTACAGCCACTTGGAACAGATCAAAATCACTTGGGATTTCTGACTTGCTGGTACAGGACGGTATACAAACCAGTGTTCCGTTCAAACATAACAGGCCTCTCTGTGTATGTTCAGCTGCCAGCAAAGTTTCATTCCTTCCTAGTTCAGAGGATTGAATCAGCCAAGATTTGTCACAACATACAGTGGGCAGGTGTGGGTAAACACACATTACACGTGATATATATATATATCAGTTGGTGTAGTGTGTGCATATGCAAATTAATAGTCTCAAGAAGTAAGACATGTCTTACAGTACATATTTAGCAGGTTGGCACCTTAGGCAGGTGGCCCGCACATGCTGTTACACAAGCTAACACACACAAACATTAACACCTTGTAAGATGCACTGGTGACCCAGAAGAAATCACAGACAGATTGAAGATAGTAGGGGGGTGGGGGGGGTGAGACATGAAGAGGAGGGGGAAGACACACCTGTTATTAGCTTTTCTCCAGACGGTCGATCAGATGAAAGCTGGGATGGCAAGGTCTAAGAAGGGATGATGGTCGAACAAGGAAATCCTTGGAGAGAAAGAAAGAGATTGTCAGGTATTAATAATGGATGACGGATCCTTAGAGACTGTGTTCGGACATAAATAATAGAACAGATTTAGCCCTGGGGGGGCGGGAAAACACCTCAGCAGAACTTACCTGAGGAAAGGCAAGGAACTAACTGCATGATGTATTGTGGCAAATTAGGAGAACTTTTTGGCAGTGGAGATGAGACAAGAGAACTCACACAGACATGAAATTACATGACATTACAACAAACAGTCATTTTGCATTATGTGGTTTAAAAACATCAACAACCAAACAGCTGGAAAAGGGATAAAAGGAAAAGATTGGTGGTCATCTCCATCAGATGTTTGAAATGATAATCATTCGGAATCTCTGACTGAGTCTGATTTCAAATGAGACGGTTTCACAGACACATGATGATTAAAGCGTAAAAAAAAATAACAGGAAAAAAAAACCGCCGAAAAGCATTTCCAAAGGTGGAGGCCAAAAGGGGAGTTGAAACTTTTTTTTTACCTCGAACGAGAGTAAGTTACACGACGGTTTGAAAATGTGACAAACAACCCCCCTCCCCCCCAAAATAAAAATTAAAAAGAAAAAAAGGAAAATGTGCACGACTGGGGCTTCTCCACAAAATTAAAAAAAAAACAAAAAAAAACATATTTATGCACTCAATAAAACAGACAGTCTGGGTGTTCTGCCAGTTCTTCGTGGTACTTACAGGAAGGAGATGGGAGCAATAGGCACACACACACACACACATTCACAGTTTTTATTTCATTGTCCCGTTCTCTCTCTTCCTGTGTCTGTTACATTGTTTCGTCTTAATTTCAAGTGCTCGCTCTCTCATTTTGCGTTTAAACACATACACAGAAGCAAATGAGCAGCTTGCTTAAACTAAATGGGCGGCCTGATGGGGAATCACTGCCATTTAGCAACAAAGACCTCAGCTTGTTGCCCCTTCATCCCCCTTTTCTCTTCATCTGCTTCTTTTTCTGTGTCTCTCTGTCTCTCTTTCTCACTCGTACGAGTGTGTAATTGTCGCTGACATGCCTTGCCGCACCAAAATGAAACCACATACGCGGATAAACACGAACACATGTGCTCAGCATCTCACTGTCACACATGCATACATGCATGAAACACACAAACACACTGTTATGGGTGTATAATTACAGTGAGTGAGGCAGCACTGAGGAATAATTATAGAGGCTGGTTGCTGTTGTTGTTGTTGTTTCCAACAAATAAACCAGTACACAAACAAGATGGAGGGGTGAGGAGCAGGTCAAGCCATCTTTATGATGACTCTGTAATACAGCAACATCTTGCTTATCTGAGTGCGTTAGCTTTTAACCGTAGAATAGCGACTCCTCTGCAGGGCCTTCACGATGCATCTGGCAAAACACGACAGCGCCGATTTGAGCGCAGCAAGCTAAAAAAAAATTTAAAAAGCGCAAGAAAGACGAGACAACGTGAGCCATTTTATGTTTCTATAAAATACAAATATGTATGAGCTCAAGATTTATCAACAAAACAACCTGAAACTCGCAGGACAATTCTTCAGCAGCAAACAAGTGGGCGTCAGGAGGCTGAAATGGTCTCGATGAGTCGCTGGGCCCGTGTCCGTAGCCGGGGTTTCCACCGAGTGAACGCAAACTTTTGAAATGCAGAAAACACGCACCGGCCTCATTTGTGTTAACTGGCTAGGAGCGAGGAGTGAATAAATGAAGCTGTGTAACGTTGCCAGCAGCCAGTTATGGTTGTGAAAAACCGAGCAGTCCTTGCTTCCCTGGAAAAGAAAGCTGGGGAAGAACATTCCAAAAGTAATCGCTAATCTTCACCATAAATGTGACAAACACGGAGAGAGATCGTAAAGTTTTTTGTTTTTTTTTAACTCGGCACAGTGGAATCTCAGGCAATGAAGATCTACAGCACAAGATGTTGCCGTGTCAGGTTAATAAGCCGAGTCTCAAACACGAGTTTGTAAATATGAAGTCACGGGGTTTTGCGACATGCACTTTTCACCACAATGTCCGCATTCAGCAACTTGCCGTGTGACGAGAATGTTTTACCACGTTGATATTGCCACAAAAAAAAAATCTGTACGAGGAGTTGATGGAGGGGGGCTGTTTTTTTGTTTTTTTTCTTAAAATACGTCTTTAAATTATTTCGCTTTAGAGAACAATCGACAGAAACCTGAGATTTGAGACCCTGGTTCGTCTCGGCGGTCTTTCGGTTACACCGGTTTCTTGAGACGTGTTAATCGAGGTTTCTCCAAACAAAAGCGGCAACATTGAAACGGCAAACCTGAAACCCACGAAGCTCTCCACTGTCTAAACTATCACGATAACCAATTATCGCTGCTGGAGACAGTCGAAACCCTGAAAAGTCGCCACGAAAAAAGCTCAATTCACACTCTTTTGGCCCTGTACTTGTTACTTGTTCCACTTGTGTTTTTAACCATCCTATTTCATACGTACTCATCTGTTTCACTCTATCCTTAGCTTTTTCCTCAGTTAACAATTTCGCTTCCTTCATAGTCCCAAACATTCTTTAAACCCTGCACACACATGCACACACAAACACATACTCATGCAGTGCCCAGGCAGTCACCTGCACTGAAGGTAAATGGAGTGTGAATTTTTACTGGTGCTGTGATTACGGGGTACGGCTCAGGAGGAAATAAGTGTTTAGTTTGTTTATATGCTATCAGACAGCAGGTGGCGGAGTCATCACACCACCTCTCAACCTGCACCGGGGAGAGAAGTGGACCGAGATGCGTGCGAGGCTGGGGGGGGTTTGGGGGGGGTGCATATGCTCTACGGTGGTGTAGGGTTGAGGTTGTGGTTTCTGTTTGTAAAAGTTTAAGTCTAAACATCACCCGGGGGAGCTGCCACAAGAGAGAAAACGTGGGTATCGCGGTGGTAAGACGGACAAATAAGTGTGTATTTGTCTGAGTGAGTTTCTGACAGTCCATCAGTATCTGGCAATGACTCTCTGTGTGTGTGTGTGTGTCTGTTTGTGTGTGTATTATCTGTGCCTGTGTGAAGTGGTAGGTTGTGAGGTTATCCCACTGTGTCAGAGAAAAAGAATAAAAAGAGGGAGGGAGGGAGGGAGCTCTCTTACATGTGGACAAAAAAGGGGAGATGAAAAATACACTCTCAACGAGTGTGGTACGAGTTGGCTTTGTTCTACTGGAGAGCTGGGTTCACCAGCGGATGAAGGGCTAACTCTTACTGGGAAATCGCAGCGAGGCGCAGGTCTCTGCCTGTCATTCGTTTGCTCTTTATTCTTCTTCCGAGCTCTGATTTTTATTTTTTTCCTAAAGTTTTCGGTCACTTTATCAGCCTTTTTTTTCTCTATCTCTAGCTCTTTCTAACGTCCTTTATCCTACATTTATTCTGTTCTCTCCTTTGTCCCTCTTTTTCCCCCCCCAGAACTCTATCCATCGTACTCTGCCTGCTTATTTCAGCTTCTGCTTCGTGGCTTATACGTATCTAGTATTCCTCCCTAATCATTAAGCACTCTATGTCTCCACGGTCTGCTAAAACTGGCAAGATTTCCAAAATCCCAACACCTAAACCCAGATTTTTTGATGATATAGAGTATCAATACAGTGCCTAGTTTAAAGCAACAGTGTAGGTCGAATGTCTGATTTGATGTCGAACACAATTTCCAATCATGGTCACTGTTTTTGTCTCAGTGGGACAAAATAGCACAGAATGACACAATAAGTTAGAACGTGAAATACTCGAAACCACGACATACAGCGATTTGAATATTTTTGCTTGGTAACACAGAAAGAAAATTGAAAAATTCAGAGATTAAAAGTTAACGCTGGTTCTCTCTCATGAAATAGGACGAATTAAATGAGTGCATTATGGTTATGAATGGGTGGGTTATGAATTAAACAAACTCTGTCCTGGAAAGATAAAAAAAAAGAAAAAAAGAAAAGCGAGTTCAAGATTCAAATATCCCTGACAATTCAAACTCGCCTTGGTGTCATCAAACATTTCGGGAATAATCCAAAAAAAAAGGATTTTTGAGTAATTTTACATGATTGAATGGACGGAAAATTTTCGGGGTAGAAACTGAAAGCTAATTGGCGTTAAATATCACAAAAATGTGCTGTAGAAATACACAACGTATCTTTGGTGTGACATTCATATGTCCTCACTTAAGACCTGTGAGTTACAAGTGGTCCTCCTACTTTCGGAGCCCCTTACTTTTAAAGTAATGTGTCATATAGGCGATACCGTATGACAGGAATAACATGTGACTTCACATTAAATCGCCAGCCAGAATGTCGTATGTCTCACCTGGATAATAAGGGAGCAACATGAAAAGCTGTACCAAATACCATTCAGTGCACTTAGATATGCTGCACTGAGAGTCGGGCCAGCCTAGTATTATGTGCCATATGTATCTGCCTACTCAGCAAACAATAGCAGGTAAAACAGGTTGGGTACAGATTTGACCAAAATCTTTCGAAATCATTCACCGTCTTAAAAAAATTCAACGCAGGCTGCAAACGGAGCACAGCTGGACGTGTGAGGTTGTCTAATCAGATGCAGAAAAGATTCACACGCGGATGTAGGATCAGATCAAATCTTTTGCACACGCCACCTGAAATGGCATTTGACTCGGGGGGGGGGGGGGGGTAACTCTTGTTACACACAAGCAACGGGAGAAAAAAATGGATTTCTGAGACGTAACAGGTTCTTCAGACTTTGTTCATCACACTGACACAGTTTCCTGCGTTAGCTGGAAGGAGGTTTAAATGAGAAGAAAATGAATGGGAGCTTGTTTTTTTTCCATGCGCACAGCTCCACTGTCACGGCCAAAGAAAAAAAAACACCTGGTGCCATAATAACTACCTCTCTTTCGGTGCTGTCATTTATTGTGATATAACGCTCGAGTGTTACTGCGTAAATCATATCCCATCATTTAGAAAGCGAACAAACCAAAACATTGAACGTGTGACTACTGAAATTAATACTAAAAAAAAAAAAAAAGAAAAAGAAAAAAGTGATATCAGAGATTTAAATACAAACATTTGTGGTCGACATGATGTTGGCAATTAGGCGATTGTTGGCGTCGGGGTGTATTTACTTACACTAGACCAATCTTTACCATTTAATTATCTTTGTTATTTCAGCTTCTGTGTGTATTTAATACGTGCACGCATGACTCCTGTTGTGTGCGTGTGTCTGTGTTTAATAACCTAACAAACCCCATTACTCGCCGTGACTTACTCGAAACAACTTCTTTTGGGCCTGAGGCGTTCTCCTCCACGCTCAGTAAAAGGGGTGGGAGCTAAACCTCTGCAATTCAATTTCAATTAAAGCAAAGAAGAAGACAAAGCTGTAATCGATTCTCGTGCCGCCAGAGTTCAGAGTGTGTGTGTGTGTGTATCACACGCACACGTCCGTCTTTCTCTTTGCTCGACTCCGTCCGGCTTTATTCCAGAACATTTTATACTTCCCCACCATTGTCTTTAATTCTACTCTTACATCAAACATAATAGGAAATAATCACACTCTTATGTCTCCATAGGGTTTCCAACTGATTTGATGTATCGTCAAAAGCATCGCAAGTGATTGACACCAAAATCTACAAAACTGAATTAATTTTTATCTCGTGAGTTTTAATCAACGAAAGGGGCAAAAAAAAAAAAAAGTCAACAAAGTCAAACTGTTTAAGCTACGGCCCCCCGTCCAAGGCTTATTCTAATGTACAAAAGGCTATCATCATAATACCTCACGCAAACATGGAAACAGTATTACTGTGTTTAGTTTGATCCGCAAAGTGATGGCCACTTGAAAACATGATACGGGTCACTGAGTATATGTGAAAAAAGAGAGAAAAAGCTGCTTTTACTAAGTTTGTTTTTCCTCTTTTTCCCCAGTCTTTTTATCCTTTGTTTGTTTGCGTTGTTTGTGTTTGTGGTTTGTTTGTTTTTTTCACTCAGCATCTCCTCGTCCCTCATCATGCTTTTTTGGCTCAGTCACAAGGCGTTAATGAAAGCATTTCAGGCACACATGTTGATATTTGTTTCCATGGGGATCCAGGAGGCCTGACAATGTCACAGAGGCTTCAGCCAACGGACTGCTGAGAAATGCGGCTTCCTTTTTTTCCTCTTTTGTTCACACAGTTCTCCTAAACTCTTCTTTTCCAAACTAATTCTTCCATCTCCTCTTCTTATTTTGGTTTGTGTGACCCTGCTTGCCTCCCTTTTGTGTCTTTGCCTCGATCATTTGTTTCCCCTTATCCATCGTTTTGAGCATCCATGTCTCTCTTTTTCTCTGCTACTTTTCTCTCTTTTCCCCTTTCTCCTCTAACCTCTTACTTTGCTTTTGCCCCTTTGTTGTCATCAGTGTGTGAAGAGTTGTGATAAATAAAGACAAACAGGGCAGCATGTGTTTGTGTGCTCTTTCGAGAGACGGACGCCAGCTCTCTGATAGCATTGTTAGCTTCTCCACCTCTCCTCACTCCACTGCACATCCAGCTACAGGCTTTCTTCCCCGTTTCCATCCCTCGATCCACCCAGGCCCTGAGCCAGGAAGGTGGCTTTCAGGCCAAGTTAGGCCAGGATGGGGGCTTCGTTGTGGGGCTGCAGGGGGCATTGGTGCTGGAGGCTGAGGACCAGGGATCCCGGCCAAGCACAAGACCCAAGACCCTGATCTGGCTTGCCAGCATCCCCACTACAGGGCCATCGTGGCTGGGCACAACATCAGGGCAAGAGGGGAGGTGGAGGCTTGAGGTCTCAGTAGTGGTAATGGCAGTGGTTAGATTAAGACCTTCTCTTAAAATCAGCACAATAGAGAAGGTCTACAGCAAAGCTGCGTGCATAAACACACACAAGAGCGCACACATACACACTGCCTCTATTCAACTTCATCCATGTTGCCCATCAGAGGCAGAAAAGCATGAATAAATACATGAGCAGAGTGGACCTCCATAGGTCTGATAAAAAGAAAGAACACACATGAATTACAGCCACTGAAATACATGATAGTAAATTGAAAAAATGAGCAGATGAATAATTTTGATGGTTTTGTACTAAAGTAATTGTGATGGCAGAGAAAAGGGAAGGGGTTAGCGGGAGGATAAATGATGAAAATCCTCTATTTCCCTGAAGGGAGGGGGTTAGAAAAATTTGGAGTTTGGAAGGAGCCGAGTTTGGAAATCATCAGTCGAAAGAAACTTTCAGAAATTCAGAGATTTGCGTCACATTTCGTACGGTTTCTACAGCAGAGACGGCACCGGTCTGGTTGCAATGTGACAACGTGGCAGAATTTGACCGTTTCTCGTAAATCAGAGTCTGTATTTTTTTACCGTCGTCGTTCAAGACAATGAAACTTGGAAATCGTCCTCCGGGAAACAGAGCAGATAAAGCTGTAAAACGGGACAAAGAGTATTAAACGAACAAGACAAAAAAAAAATGTCTCAAAGGCGCGTCAAAGAGTTGATTCAAACTCCAACGGTCGCAGCTACAGTCATTCAATTCCAAATTTTAAAACTGCCTCAGATTCTAATGTACCTTTAACTATCGTTTAATAACTGTCACCACCGTTACATCTCCATGAACTTAAACTCATCGAATAAAATTTACAACCACCTTAGTACATTTACTCCAGTTGATCCCAACCGCTCAGCCAAAAATCATATCCAAATCATAGGGTAATAATGATATCTGAGAAGATGAACTAGAGAACTAGAGAAGTACTGTAAATCCATCATCCACATTGCAGTTTGACAATATCTGACCTGAATTAAGGTTCATTTTGGTTGACTTTCGTAGGATATTTTCATACTTTTGACCACCCAAACCGTGTCAGTCATCCACCTGGTTCAGATGTGCTAAGCAACGGATTAATGTCCAAGTCAGTTAGGATTCTCATGAATTGTGTTGGTCTGCGATGTAACAGGTGGACCTGTAATCAATCTGAATTTTTCTTCTTGAGAAAAGTATTGTAATCATTGAGTCTACTACTGTATAACTGTAAGTGAAATTCAACTTACATGCTTTTATTTTGAAGCACTGAGACAACCTGTGTTGACCAGCTGAACGGTAGTTTCAACAGAATGTGTCAGAACAACACATGTCCACAGCCCAAGAACATAGTAATGTAAGAAGAAAAGGTCTGAAATTGTGATATGGCAATGTTTAAAGGGGAAGTTCGTTCTTTTTCAACCTGGACCTTATTTCTGGCATAAAATACGTTCATCTACTCACCGATAACAGTTTGGTGACTCGAGATCCGCATATATCCGCACATATCCATGTAACGAGAGTGAACAGGGACAATACAGCCTCTAAGTAAGGCATTATCTGTCTTTATTTCACCAATACTTTAATACGAATGAATGAATGAATGTGAACTATTGCACTGTTAGTTCAGAGCTGCCGTGTTGTTGTTATCCGGGGCTATCGGGGGGCTTATGGGAGCTTTCTACCCACGCATCTACTGGGATGACGACATCGCCGCACAATCCCACTAGACGTGTGTGTAGAAAGCCCCCGACAAGCCCCCCGATAGCCCCGGATAACAACAACACGGCAGCTCTGAGCTAACAGTGCAATAGTACGCGTTCATTCATTCATTCGTATTAAATAAAGACAGATAATGCCTTATTTAGAGGCTTTTGGGTGTGGGTTCAAAGATATTGCAGGGTTTTTTCCCACTTATGAACTAAAGAATTAAATAATTATTCCATCTTATTATGTAAGCAGACATTATAGCAAGTTAGGCCAAAGGCGAAAAGGGATGGCGCTTTAGAGAATATTACAAAAGGCTCTAACTCAGACGTTTTGAGTGACAAAGCATCCAAGTTTTGTGTTTTGGGATGTAAAAACTAGTTAACGTTATTAATGCCACAGTAGTGCCACACGTAATGCAAAACTTTGGCAAAACAAAAGTAATTTTTTCTTTTTTTTCTTTCTTAGCCGTTCTACTATGTTTTAAAGGTGGGGTATGAGATCTTGGAAAAACGGTTCCTGCAAGCTATATTTTTTAAAATACACAACCTTGCCTCTCCCTTCAGCCCACCCCTCGAAACCACGCCTTCAAAACACATGAACGAGTCACGAGTCTGTGAACTCGCAGGGGGGAGGGGTGAGGGGGGCTGACGGTTGATTGGCATGTCAGAATCCAATAGAAGTAACTCTCATCAGTACTTCTATTGGTCAGACATTTCCTCTTGCTACACCCTCTACAATGGACTAAAAGATTTCGTTTTTTTCCCAAACATTCTATTTTAGTGGGTGCAATGGGGTCGTGAGGAGGTTTTCAGAAAACATGATAAAAAATGTTCCAGAAAACATCACAGACCCTACCTTTAATTGCGCCGTGGACCAATGGGACTATTTCAGCATCTGAAGTGGCGAGACTGTTGACGTAACTCATGTCTTAGTGTTTCTGCAGCACAAGGTGAGGTACGGGACTATAGGTGAGAAGCGACTAAATGAGTCTAGCATTTTGATTCTTAAATGCCATCACGCTAAATTACAGACCAGATCCCAAGAATTATAAATGCAGCCGTAAATGTGACATTCTGCTTTAAGTAGCCTGTGGCCGGCCGCGAAAGAACACTAAATATATCAAGAGCCGTTCCCAAACAGCTAAAAAGATTTGCAGCAATTCTCAGTACTTTCACATTATTCTGTGCATTATGAGAGTTTTTCGGGATAAAGAGAACCGGCAAGTAAAGTAGATCATATGTATCAAAGTTCACCAATATAAATAAACCCGTGAGGTCAAGGTGCACGCTCAGTACAACACGTCGCCTGCTGCACTTTTTTCAATCTTTTCACGTGTCAGCTAATGTCCGCGTTTTTTTTTTTTGGAACAGAGGAGAGCCGAGGAGCCCGAATAACTGGTAATGTCTGCAACAAGCAGACCTTTCTTTTTCTACATCTTACCTCTTCACCCATTCTATACAGTACTTCTGTAGTCAAAGTCCGTGTATGTGTACATGCGTGAGTGTGTGTTTGCATCAGGGCTCTCAGAGAGGACCCTGGGACCCTCTTCGACAGTGAGAGCTTTTAGCTCGTCCTCGCTAATGTCCTGAATAATGGCATCTTGATGGAGACAGAGCAGAGAGGAGAAAGAAAAAAAGGGGGAGAAAAGGGATAGAGAGAAAGATAGAATGAGAAACCTGAGTCCATGTGTCTTTACCTTCAGACCTCCATCAGTCGCTGGCCTACCATTATTCTCTCTCTCAGCCCTTCTATTTTCATTATTCCCTCTTTGTGTATTTTTTTTCAGCAGGATGATGATGGTGATCTGGAGATTTTACTCGCTCTTGCAAAACCCGCGTCTCGGTGTGTTGCCTGTCCACGAGTAAGAAGTCCCTATCGCAGCCTTTTAGCAAAGTGAACTTTTGATGCCACTGAAGCATTATACGAAAGAGAGTTTTTAGTGAAATTAGCTGAAACCACAGCAGCCTCTCCTGATATGGGGATCAGTAATGGCTTTGAGGTGCACAGAAAACCCCCTCTGACCAAAAAGTTTCTGGTGACCAAGAGCCGACCTCCTGTTGTCTTTTCCCTACGCGCTTTTCCTTCACCTTGTGGGAAAATGGCTCACGCTCACCTGTCTCAATGTGACTGCATTACTATGAATGTCGCTGCAGCAAGGAATTATGGAATGAAATGTGCTGAAGGAGATAACATAGCACTGAACCCCGTTTCTTGAGTACGGTATGCAGAGATTTCAACAAGCTCCTTTTCGATCAGACCATTGGTGAGATAGCAGATCTGATACAGCACATGCGTGTCCTCTTCAGTCTATGGTTGAAACAGAAAAGTGGAACTGGACTGAAACTGTTCAACACTTGCAAGATAATGCCGGTTCCTGTTTTTGCACCACAAAAGAAATATCAGGTGTTCTGCACCTGTGGCGAAGGAATTCTATCCCAACAGACAGAAGCTGCTGATGTTCTCTGGCTTTTTTTCCCCTCAGATTACAACGCTCTTAATTCTGTGGCTCAGCCTCTAATACAGAGAAGGTATTTTATGACGCCCCTTGAAACTGCCTCATTTACTCTCATCTGCTCCTTGTCTGTTGTTTGAAAAAAAAAAAAAAAGGTTTGTTGTTCTGTCGAATCAGAAAAGGGTGCTGCCTAAGACAGCACGAGTCACATGTGGACACATTTGCATCTGACACTTCATTAAACCCAGTATTGCATCCCAAAAAGGAAGTTTTTATTTCAGTCATTATTCTTCCCTTTTTTTGTCCCCCTCCTTTGTGAGGAAACAGAGTGCCAAAGGTGAAGTGTGCCGTGCAGTTTGATCACAACTTGTTTGGACCGTCTCTTTGGTTAAACCCTACAAAAAAAAAAAAAAAAAAAAAAACGAGCAGCAGGCAGTTGATTAAAAGTCTCTCTGTTGATATTTGGGTTGTAAGGTCACGTTATGTCGGTGTTCAGCTGCACTGAGTAAACTTGCAGGACCGTTCAGGGTGACTGGCCGTGACAGAAACACACGCACACACTCACAATTGCACACTGTCTATCCTAACAGTTCCACCTTGGTTTCTCTCTGTTTTTCTCTAACTCAATTATCGTGTATGTGTGTGTGTGTGTGTGTGCGTATGGCAGTCTCTCCTGCTCTCTCTCTCCGTCTCACACACACATGATATGCAACCCTGGACGGGGTCATCGCCCCATCAGGTAAGTAAATACAATGAGCTCAAAAAGTTAAACATTAATGCTTTTATTTTTCGTTGGTTTCAACAGCTGCAGAGTTCAGATTTAAAATGAAAGCACACGATTGGGGGACACATGTATAGCCTAATCAAGCCTTTCTTTTGAGATTGAGTCCAAACTGTGTCACGTGGCTTTGAAGACATACAGTGGTCTTGAAAGACATTGCTATGGAATTCTGATCTGCGCCACGGCTCTGCTCCCCCTCTGTGAATTAAAACCATTTCATTTTTGTCACACCGTCATTATGGTCAGCAGCAAAAACTGAATCATGAGCGAAATCCCCAATGCCTCCTCCTATATTCCGAGATGATTCCCTTTTCCTCTTTTAGCTCGCATACATATACAACATATAGGCTGCGTATTTTTCTAAATGCTAAGAGCTCTTTTTTTTTTTTTTTTGGCGATTTGTTTTTTACGGTCATGTATAACTGTGCGCATGCTGTGCGCTCCGGCGCAGAAGGAAAAAGACAAACTATCAGCGCTTATCTATAAGTAACTAAACTACATCGCGCGCGGTGTCATCGCACAAACATGTCAAAGCTTTTATATGGAGTAAAATGGGGTGTGTGAACGCCTCATTTAAATAACCTCGAATAAAAAAAAATAAAAAAAACAGGGCCTGTCTGCCAACTTCTAAGATTGAACGCACCTCCGCGTCAAGGGTGGAAATATTTGCAAATGTAGAATTTAACATTTGTGCGTTCAATATATTTAAACCGACCAAAAGGGCCAAATGCCAAATGAATGGAACGCTTATCGTTGATGTTAAGAGGCTCGGTGACACAAAGAAATGACAAAATATTGGAATTTCTCATCCATTTTGAATGACCTAATTTAGAACAAGATGAATACGGGGATTTGAGAAAGAAAGAAAAATTGCATCTTCTCATTAAGTTGGAATCAACACATTACTAATGGTCCCCTCGCATACCGGCATACCTCCGCATGGAAAGCGAGCAACTCTCCATTATTTACCCCAGCCTTATGAGTTCCTCATTCAGTTTCCATTGCCATTTTTATTCTTAAAAACAAAACAAAAAAAATCGTGCCGGCAATGGTGGTATTATCCTATTTTCTAATTCGCCTCGTATCTTTGTTCCAGCTGTTCCGTGAAAGTTCCATTCGCCGCGCGGAATTCCCATTTTGTGTAAAACAAATTGACGCTGGCTGTCTTTGAGCGATGCGAGACTGGATTATTTATTTCTGTGTGTGTGTGTGTGTGTAGTTTTTTTTTGTTTAATCCTATTCAAACAGCCCGGACAGCTTGTTCAGTGAGTTATCAGTGAGCCTTGATAGTGTAGGAACGTGACATTTACTCAGCATAGCAGTGGGCCAACAAGCGCTTCTGTAAACCTTTTTTTCGGCATTATTTAATTCCTCTCATCAAACGATTGAGACCCTTAATAGAAAGGTTGGGGAGGGAATGATCTTAGATTTGGTGCAAAATCCACTGCCTAATCTTAAACAGTTTTTCACTAGAACCTCGGATTGACTGCTTTAAAGTTCGCTCCAACGCAAAAACTAGTAGAGGCGCTTTTTTTTGTTGTTGTTTCTTTTTAAATGATGGTCCTTTTACATCTGTAGTGGGACGGATAGCAATCTGCACTCATCTCTGCTTAAGCGTCCTTGAGCAACAACAACACATGACTCTCTGACTTTCAGGGATCGTCTGACCTCCGGCGTCTGAATAAAATTGGAGTCATTTTCACGCGGGTGGAAAACTTTCTCTAACCGATAAGAAGTCTGCTAACACGCACTGTCTCCATTTACGCACGCACACTTGCAGTTGGACACGGGTACGAAAGCTTGCTGTTTGTTTGTTTGTTTGTTTGTTTTTTTTACGGTTGAACATACAAAATAAATCAGTGACGACTAATGATAAGGAGCAAATTAATATAAAGCCAGTGTTTATTCAAAATCATCATAAAGCTGTCAGTTAAATCAACCGGGACAACCCACAGCGGGTCCTTCGATGCAAGTCAGGAGATTTAACTTATTCAAATATTTACTCTTTGAAGCCGTTCATATATTTGCACCACAAACTCGGGGAAAACTCCCCCGTTGTCATTACTCAAAACGAACAGGAAACGGGGCCGTAACGCATCCCTGGAGTCAGTTAAGCAATAAACTTATTCTGCAAAGATTTTTTTTTTTTTTTTACAACTAAAACTGGCTCTCCGTTTACCCTCCGCGACTCTCTCCTGCCTTTGCCCGTCCGCTCTAGCTGGGGGGCACCGCTTTCTGTTGGCTCCTTATAAATAAAAATCCACCGTCCCCGGTTCCTCCTCCTTATTGGTCAGGTGGAGCCGTTACCTCACTCCGGAGCCGGTGACGCAGCGTCTTCGCGTATCCTTCATGCTCGTCTCTTCTTGTTTCTTTATGCCGAGAGTCTTGCAGTCGGCTCAGAGGGGAAAGAGGGGATTCGCGACGAACGGAGAGTGCGGGACGGACCGGGCGCGCTCGATACTAAACACTTCCCATCCCGGGAGGAGAGCGGCGCACAAGAGCAGACTCTCTGCCAAGCTCGCTGTCTCTCCTATTACTCTCTCGCACACATACCACACACACTTTCTCTATGAGCTTAGCTCTCTCTGTATCTCCCTCTCCCTCCCTCCCGCACACACACACACACACACACTGGCGCCCGCGCGCGCGCGCGCACGCTCTGCATACGTCTCCACTTTGCCGTAGTAAATTACGGCATTGATCTCAAAGGCGAGTGCGGATCTGTCTCTAGTGTTCGCCCTTTCTTCGACGGAGCGGCTTTTGGAAACGCTCGAGAGAAAAGTAAGTACAAACTCTTATGTGACGGTTACTGTTGCCACTCGGGGGAGGTGGTGAATATTTGTCCGATTGCATCGTGTGTGTGTGTGTGTGTGTGTGTGTGTGTATAAGGTCCAACTCAACTTCCACTGTCTCCAGTTCATGGACTCCGTCCATCCTCGTCACGGATCCAGATGGTTCGGTTTAATCTTGGATGCGTTTTCCTAAAAAGCTCTGCTCTGTTTTTGACTCCATGGCTCGATTTCTACCTCCGCTGGCTGCCTTGAACTCTTTTGGAGGCTGACGGGGATATAAAAAAGTTTATAATTTCCTCCACTGCCTCGCTTAAGTCTACTTAAGTCGCCAGTTCTGACAGCGTTTAGTTCATCTTGCGCTTTTACGCGCACCTGATAACTTTCGGATTTCGTGGCAGTTTTGAAATCAGATAATGAACACAACTCATTCAGTGCAGCAAAGGGGGGGGGGGGGGGGGGGCTTTAAAATCCCGTTTGGTTTGGCAGATAAAGCAAATGGAGGACTCTGACAGCGGATGACAGACCCGATCAGGAGAGGGTTTATCCCGTTTGACTCGCTCTTCTACTTGAGGAAATCCACGTAAACTGGACATAAATAGATTTGAACGGTGCGTCCAGAGTGCTTCGTGACAACGCGTTCCTCCTGTTGCTGCGTGGGGCTGTCAGTGCCGTGTCATTATCGTGGGCAAATTGTTGTTTGGAAGATGACAAACGCCTCTATATCAGCCGCCCAGAGAGCTGTTTAGGGTCAGTCTGGACAGCCCGGACCGCTCACACAGCCAGAAGGGAACGGTCGACCTTTACTTTTCAGCCTGTGGTGTTTTCATTCCGAGAAAGTGAAAAGTAGGGCAAATAAATTAACTGCAAAAAAAAAAAAAAAAAAAAAAGAAGAAGAAGAAGATGTTTCCAAAACTTACTTTACCTTACGCTGCTTTCTATTTTGGAATTTATTTTACAAAGTGGGTCGCTGTGTGGCTGAAAATCCAGATTATTCTCCTTTTAATTTAGGTGCCTCAGCCCCGAGTCACCTCTAAATTGCACTCATTTCAAATGCCAAAGCTAACTCATTTTCTGTTTTAACCAGTTACTTCTCATTTCAGTTCAACAAAAGTTTCAGTTTAGTTACAAGAAAAAAAAAAAAAAAAACACGCGCGCGCATTCTCACATCCCTTTTCAACGCTCACCTTTAATCGGGGCTCAGATCAGCTTGACCTGCATTGAGCTCGTGCTTTTTGAATATTGTCTGTGTGGGATTTTTTTTGAAGAAGATCGAGTCGGGGTTGGGGGGGAGAAAATGCTGACCCCTTTGCCGTTTTGTGCTTTATTTTGTGCAGACGGAAGATGTTTGCTTGCTTTTATGCTGCTTACACGCTCAATTTCACCATGACAAATATTTCAAAATAGCCCAAACAGTATAAGCTCTTTGGACCTCTGAAACCTAAACTATCTTTGCTTGAGGGAGCGCTAGACCTCTACCCTGAGCAATGTTGAGTAACAGATAATGCAAATAGGCAGAAATGTGAGTATGCATGCATGGATATTGTGTTGGTGTGTGCATCTGGGTCACTGGCCAGCACTGCACTGAGAGGCTGAGTGTTCCCCTTCGAAACACCTAGAATTACAACAGTGACACTCTGTATCATATTCAAAGTAACCAAAAGTATACCATTGAGTGACGGCTATGCAGAAACACAACAGTGATCTGCTTTGTTGAGTTCTGTAAATGTACCATACTGGCATCCTGGATTCAGTCTCTTTACATGTTTGCTGTCTGGCTTCTTTTTTTTTTAACCTGGACCAAAGATGTTCGACTCTGGTCACAGTGCTACGAAACTGTTGTTTTACTGAAAAATGTTTCATTCGCAAATTATTTCCCTAGTCTAGACCTTGAAATCCCTTGCAAAACAGATGCAAACACGCAATGTAGAAAGCAATTCCATTTTGTGTGTGTGTGTGTGTGTGTGTGTGTGTGTGTGTGTGTGTGTGTGTGCGCGCGTAAGGACGAGCGAGCAGGTATTTATGTGCCACATTTAACTGAGTGAAAAAGGCAAGGGTGTATTTTAAGCAAGGCTTTTTGAACGGTTTTGATTTAGTCTTTACGTTCAATTGCTTGACGATTACATTTAAAGAAATGAATGAGGAATGCAATGCTGAAGCGGCCTCTTGAACCATTTGTTCACCGAAAGACACCAAAGTTTTCCAAAGAGTTCCCTCTAAATGTTTTATACCCACACTTGGAAATGTTTCAGTGCAGGTCTTGCAGTTGCAGATGATGAGTTTGGGTTTCTTTCAAAAAAAAAAAAAGAGGAACAAAGAAAACTGGCCTTTCTACAGGAGAAGACAATAATGACAGCAGATAAAGAAAAGGTTCAAACATGTAGCTCTTGGAGAACTTTGGCAAGACTAACTTTTGTTTTGCCGAAATGGAATTGAAACGAAATCCAGATTTGGTGCTTTCACGGGTTTAAGGCAGGAGTTCATTTGTCAAATAACAAAGCAGTAAAAGTGAAGACTAAACACAATAAGCAAAAGGAGAACTCTGCCCCTTTGTCTTCAGAGTGGAATGAAATGCCTCTGACGATGAGAGAGAAAGAGAGAAGCTGTCAATTCTTCACAGCTCCTCACAAGATGCAGAAATCAAGGTTACCCGTTAAGGGACACAGAGGGAATTATTTTGGTTATAACAGGCAGGTGCTACTTCTCTGTGGGGATGTTTCCTTGAACCATTTTTAAGATTATGCTGTTTCACACAGATGTTCCCTTGGTCTCTTCCTTTTTTTTGGAGAGGGGGTGGTACTTTGCTCAATTTACAATCGTCACAAGTGACTGCTCGGGCATTTTGATTTGACTTGTCTTTGGGCTGGCTAATCAGTGGTTATTTTTTTATTTTTTTCCCCTGTCGATTACTGTCTACTCTGATACTGAAGTAAGAAAATTGCACATAATCTGTGGTGGTTTATTGAAATTGAAAGCCAGTAATCTTTCTTTTTTTTTTTTAATCTTCCAATCCAAAGCTTTTATTTTTGTACAGACCACTCTTAATTTCAAAACTACTCACAATTCGTATTGACTCGTATTAATTGTGCCTCTGTCCAGGTAACTCCTCTCATCCTGCGTGTGAGGACCCCTGGTCATGCATTTTTAGCTGCCCTGCGTGATGCCTGATCATGACAGCACCACCCTCCTAACCAGACAGACCAAGCGCAGACGAGTCGACATCGGGGTGAAAAGGACTGTGGGCAGTGCGATATTCACCCGCGCCAGGGAGACCCTGCTCGACAGAATGAACCAATCACACGGCCCCGATCAGGATGGAGACTGTTCACTGGTCGGCCACAGCCACGGAGGGACGAACGGTGATGGAGAGAAGTCAAACGTTCTGAGGAAGCTGCTTAAGAGGGCCAACTCCTATGAGGATGCCATAATGCCTTTCCCTGGTGCTACAATCATCTCCCAGCTTTTGAAGAAAAACATGGGAAAAAATGGGGGCAGCGACTCAGGCTTCCAGGTACGCGTCAACACACACATACAGTGGTGAAATTTGAGTCAGGTAATACTCCGCTTCTTTCACTCTCAATGATCCATTCTAACAGTCAATACAGAGAAGCCATTTCACGGATAAACCAACCAAACAGGCCAGGACTCTTCAGTCCTCATTCATTGTTCTATTGATTTTATGGATCTGATTAAGTATTTGCTTATTAATTCTGTGCTTTTGTCTTTCAAAGGGGAGTGGAGCTTTGTCCAGTGGAGGTTCTGAGATCCATGCGGAGGATGCCTGTAGCAACTCCTCCCGTGACCGGGACAGCCCATCTGACTGCCTTTCTCCTGGGCCTCCTCTGCCCCCTCCAACGACCTCCTCTTCCTTTGGGCGCCCACCACCTCCTTCAAACCACAATTCCCATGCCCTTTCACAGCCCCTCCCTCTCTCCTCCTTTGACCTGGACCGACTGTCGGACGAGCATCTCCGCGCCAAGCGAGCCCGTGTGGAAAACATCATCCGTGGCATGAGTCACTCTCCACTGGTTCGGCCCAACGCTGGCGACCACCAAGAAAGCCACCGCGAGAATGAGAGCAGCAGCAGCAACAGCAATGACCACAGAGGAGACGGCAGCAGTCACAACACCAGCAGCCGCAGCGACTGCCCTTCTTCCCTTCTGAGCTCTCCGGGTTCACGGGGCGGCATGGTTGGTGTTGGAGAGGTTTACCGAGAGAACAAGAGAAAGCAGCGTCTACCACAGCAGCAACACAGTTTCACCCAGCTGGTGTGTTCCAGGCAGGAGCAGAGACAGGAAGAGAGGAGGCAACTCAAACTACAACTTGAAGACATGCAGGTAGGTGGCAGGCGACTCTCTAGTGAGTTTGAAACATGTGTTTAGAAGCCAAAAGAATGGTAATAAAATAGAAAATGCTTAAATAAACCTCAGTATCGTGCTGATATAGAAAAGCATTGGTGGTGTTGTCCATCATGACGTAAACATCACCAATAAGTCTTTTTTCAGCTTTCTTTAATGTGTTCCTATGATATTGTAAATAGGATTTCTGTAACTAATCCTTATGTGTCAGGAGAATTCGTCTTTAACAGTCTTTCTCCTTTGTTCAGAAACAACTGCGCCAACTTCAGGAAAAGTTCTACCAGATTTATGACTCTGAAACAGAGGAAGAGGAAGAAAACATTGAGAACGGAGAGGCCGACCGAGGCGGAGAAAGAGAGGAAGATGGGAACTTGTCAGAGGACAGCATCCGCTCTGATGGTCTGGAAGAGAGGCACCGAGACAGAGGGCGGCATGGCCGCGATGACCTGTCTGAGCTGGACCCAGGTCTGTTCCTGGACCGCGCCCGAGCCCTCCTCCGTGAACAAGCCTTGATAGATGGAGAAATGGAGGAGGATGTGGACAGCAGGGAGGGAGAGGAGAGGAGTAGAGAAAGAGTGATGAAAAGGAGAGCGGCGGCGGCAGAAGGAGGGGCAGGAGGAAGGCGGTTGGCAGAGACTCTGAAGCAGGAGCTGAACTGTGCCGTATCGCAGGTCGTTGACACCGTCGTCAAAGGCTTCTCCTCGCCCAAGCAGATCACCAGTCGCCATCATGGCTGCCACAGCAGCACACCAGCCGCACCCTCCTCTTCCTCCAATTCATCCTCGTCCTGCCCACCACCTTTCGGCCCCATGCCCCCCCTTACCCCCGACTCGCGCTTTGGTGGTGGCACGTTGGCACTCAGTCTGAATGGGGATGGCAGTCCCACCCCCAACTACCACTCCTCCAACCAGAGGCTGCATTGCTTCGGCGATGTAATCGTTCCAAGCCCCCTGGATTCGTTCAGTGGCTTGAGTAGCAGACTGAGCGGTGTACCGACACCCATCGATCAAACAGAGGCACTGCCACTGGTGGTACGCAAGAGCGGAGGAGGTAGCGGAGAGAATACCAACCCCTCTCTTCCTGCCCCTCCACCTCCTCACCATCATTCCCTCCACCCGTCTCCCCTCACAGCTTCGCTTGGTTTTAGCCCTCCATCGTTTCGTCACCCGTTCCCTCTTCCCCTAATGGGTTACCCCTTTCAGAGCCCCCTGGGGTCACACGGCAGTGGACCTGGCTACCATCCAGGTCCCAAGGACCACCACCAGTCCTCTCCTGACTCCATGGACATAACCCGGGAAAGTGTCAGCATCAGAACCAAAATGGCGTCCCTTGCAGGAGGCCATATGGGTCACTATAACCACAGGCAGAGCTCTCCGAGCCAGCACGGGCCAGAGGGCCTGTCACTATCCCTCATCAAGTCTGAGTGTGGGGACCTGCAAGACATGGCTGAAATATCGCCCTACTCAGGCAGCACTGTATCCTTTTCAGCGTAAGCTTTGCTCTCTGTTTGTGTGAGAGTGTGTATGCTTTCATAAATGTGCAAGTGCTTCAGAAACAAGGCAATCTTTGGAAAAAAAATTAGACTCTCGGTTTTCGGATTACCATCGGAATGATGCCGTGCTCGAACCGCACGCTGATTTTGATCACTTTAGTCCAAACCTGCCGCTCTTTGCATGTTGAAAAGCTAAAATAAACTGGAAATGATGATTAGACAACATACTAAAACTATATGAAGTTCAACAAGAGTTAATATCAGAAAGATATACCTAATATTAGTGAATAAAACGTGCTATTTTTTTCCACATTCAGAGTCATGATAAGTTTTACATATTACCATGGGAAAGCTAAACACTTTGAAGGAATGAACAAAGTGTCCGTGCCATAATGTTTCATATTATTTGCTTTCCATGATCCACGAGAGTCACATTTTTCACACAGTCGAACACTGAACCGTGTTGGAGGCAGTGGCAGCAGGAGGCAGAGTGACACCAAGTCTTCAAAATCAATTAATCTTCATGAATTGGTTCCTGCTCTTAGGCTCTTGTTTCCTCTCTAAGAGGGGAAGATGAAAAGGGGCGCGCCGGGTCTTGCAAGAGTGGGAAGATTAAACAGGTCGCGCGCGCTGCTCTCTCTCTCTCTCTCTTTTAAGTCTGTGCAGCAGGTTGTGGTGTTTAAAGGTGCTGAGAAAGGCTCGTGAGCTCCCTCTTTAACACACAAACGCACTGTTCCCACCGTCTGAGACGCTCTCGCGCGCTGCTAGGTTCTCTTTCATCGCAAAGACTTTGTACATAAACGCTCAAAGCAAATCATATTTCACTTTGTCAGGGGTGCGTGCGTGTGTGTGTGTGTGTGTGAGGTAAAACCTCATCCACAGGAGCTCAAAGCTAATCATATTTCAAAGAGAGCAGGAGAGGAGCAGGCGAATGTTTGGATTCATTGTTGGCAGCTTTCTAAAAGTGTATTAGTGTTATTGGCAAACATAAAGAGAAGTGTAATATCTGAAATGTACACAGTTTCCTCTATCATTTTTAGCTTCCCCCCCCCCCCCATTACGAAACACTCCTACTCACTTTCATTTGTTGGCCTTCGCTCTCAGTTGCTCGGCAGCTGTGTGTGCTTTGCTTCCTTTTCGCCGCGCGCTCGCACGCACGGGCAAAAAAAAAACACACTCCCTTTCATGGCGTGTGCGCGTCGACAGGTGTTTTCAGGTAGCTGTTTATCTTTTCGTTCCTAACCTTTCATATGGAGAGGGCTTCTGCTGGCCACTCCACTTTGACTCACACGTGTACAAACAGGGGTGTGCACAAACATGCAACGTTTGAACAACAAAGTGAAAAGAGAAATAAGACTTTGAACCCGACAAACAGGGGGACGAGGATTTTGATCAGTGTCACCTTCAAAGCTAATTTAGGTGTTCCTTTAATTAAAAGACAAGAAATATTTGACACATCTCTTTATACGGTTGAGCCGTTTCATTCCTAAATGCTCTCCCATTCATTTGATACGGGGGTGGGGGGTGGATCTTTGAAACTGGACATTAGTATTTCAAAGATATTGACCACCCTTCAAAACCCTGCGGACCTTTCGTTTGATTTAGTGGGTAAAAAGATAATAATACATTGTTTTGATACATCATTATTTTTAATAAAAAGCTTTTAATTCACCTGATTCACAATCGCGCAAACATTTATATCACAACATAACATATCATATTATGTGAGAACAGTTATATATGATAGTGGATGAAAGCAATAGGAAAAATAAAGGGAAGCAGCTGACTTGGACTTTGGTCGATCGAAAACGCCTTTTTTTTTTTTCTTTTCTTTTTTTCTTTTTTAGATCTACGCATGTGTGGAAGCTGAGTGGTCCCGACCCTTCCGAGCTACAGCGTAAACTGCTTTTGCTTCAATTTTGTTGGAATCTGAAATGTGATTTTTTTTTTTTTTTTTTTTTTTGTGGCGTCCACTACTTTTTTTAAAGGGATAGTTCGCCTCTTTTGACGTGAAGCTGTATGACATCCCATATTAGCAATATCATTTATGAACATTGACTTACCCCCCGCTGCGTCCTGTGAGCCGAGTTCGTTTTGGTGTTGACGAAGGTAGTCCGGCTCGTTGGCTGGGGTCCCGAAAAGAAAGCGCTTTGCCTCTCAAAACAATATGCGTTCAAAAGAGTAATACATTTGCATCACAAAATCGTTATCCAGGAAAAAGTCAGACCTCACAATTTCTTGGCGCTATGTTCTCTCCCTTCGTATCACTGCGTGCTGCCGACAGCCGCGTCTGTTTCAAGGTGTAAACCGTGCAGACCGAAGTGCAGACCGAGCAGTCCCCTGCTTCCGAGCAGTAAACACCGTGAAACAGGCGCGGCTGTCGGCAGGCGTCACGTCTTTGTCAGTGATACGAAGGGAGAGAAAATAGCGCCAAGCGATTGTGAGGTCTGACTTTTTCTGGAGGGACGATTTTGTGATGCAAATGTATTACTCTTTTGAACGCATATTGTTTTGAGAAGCAAACGCTTTATTTTTTACACCCCAGCCAACTAGTCGGACTACTTTGGTCAACGCCAAAACTCGGCTGGAACTCGGCTCACAGGACGCAGCAGGGGGTAAGTCAATGTTCATAAATGATATTGCTAATATGGGATGTCATACAGCTTCATGTCAAAAGAGGCGAACTATCCCTTTAAGCTTCTGCAAACTTACGAAGTGTTCTTGGCATTTTTGCCATGACACGCAACAGGACACAGCTTAGTTGCATTTAGTCTTCAGCTGCAGTCGGTAGCAGGTGGCGTATTCCACTGCTCGTCCTAACATTCATCTTTGATTTGGAACCAAATTATGACCGAGGCATGGATTTATTAGATCCATTTGTATAAAAAGACACTTCCTTAGAGCAAAGCATTAGCTGCCATTGGTGACTTTTGTTTTACCGTTTATTAATTACTAGTGTTTATCCTGATATGATTTCTGTGACAAACTCAATCCAAAGAGTGGTTGTAAATATGTGCCAGTTCGATGTCGATTATGTGGCGCTCCCTACGCCGAACAAATGAGCTGTACCGCATTATTTTAAGGGAAAAAAAAACAAAACGTCTTTTTAATCTCTAGTTTAAGAAGCACAGCGTGGATGGTTTACACGGCGGGAATATGGTTGATTTGTTGGTTTCTGGTGGCTTTAAGGCTTCAAAAAAATGCTTTTGCCGTTATTTTGAAGTTGTTTTTCACGATCATAGTTCACCTGAAACGCTATTTCAAACACAGAGAAACACACTCGGGTCTGTGTATCTTTAATCCTTTGTATTGAGCTGAGCAGATGTCCTCCATTCATTTATGAATTTATCCCTCCACCCCCTCTTTTTCTCCCAATCCACCCCTCCCATTCAGACACACACACACACACACACCTGGGAAGATGGTCAAGTTACAGCTGATACAGTGAGCCTTGCCCAACACACTCACAGACTATTTGACAGATATGCATTCGGGGAAAAAACACAAGCAAATAGGAAGAAAGGAAGATGGGGCAAAAGTTGCATTAATTCGCTGACTCACTTTAGGTACCATTACACAGAAACACATGATTAGCTTTTTATTCATATTATATGGTGTGTTTACTCTGAGTCATGTTGTTTGTGTTCACAAAGGAAAAAAAACAGAACACAATATAATATCTGACCTAAACACACACACACACACACACACACACACACACATGCAGTGACAGGTTGGTATGAATGTTAACTAAGTGATGGTGTTGTTGTCCAGCGACCTGACGTATGTGCTGCTAAATGAATGATGGATGACAATAGGACTCGCTTTTGGCTCAACGGTAGTGTTTTGTTTCGTTTTGTTTTTTTTATCATGGGGATTTGTACCCATTGTTGGATTATGTCAAGGTTGAATATATACAGTAGATATATATATATATATATAAATTCTTATATCTTTAGAGCAACGGTGAAAGAATAACTGACGTTAAAATGTCGGAACCGTTTAAGCCCAAACGAAATACCTACTCGACATGTGCATTAGGTTGAATTTCCCGACGAGGGTAAATTATAAGGTTGTATTGCCCTTTCGACTTGAGTGGAACTGGATAACTCATTCAGACGTCAAAAGAAAAACACGATTGCGGTTATTGTCGAGACAAAGCCAAACTAGCCTTTTAAATATCTCCTCCACTCTGTCCTCAAGCGTCTCCTTTTCCTTACACCCGATTGCTGATGCTACTCTTTCCCTCTTTCCAGCCATACATGGCCCCTGGGGTTTTCTTTATGCGTGTGTGCGTGTCTGTGTGTGTGTGTGTTTTCACTGTGTGCTAATTGACCTTGCAGGGGGCTTCATTGATTGCCTCATCTTCTCTGATAGATTATAGGGCTGTTAATGTGGTGGGGAAATGGCAACGTGGTGGGGCACAGCTGTTGTCACACACACACACACACACACACACACACTGCTGGACACGAGCGCTCTTAGCACCCCTACATTCGAGGCCTCCACAATTATTATTTTCATAGTGGAGATAGTGGGACAGGCGCTGCGGAGCAGGAGGGATTGAGGGATTTGATCAAAAGCCAGCAGGTGCTTGTGTTTGCTTTGAGGGAAAAGTGCCACACAAACTAGAAGACTGGGTGTGACAAATTCGGTCTCTAGATTTTTCTGCCGTCTCAATAAATGCATGGCCCCTAAGTGGCATGCTGCCAGGACCCCTTCCATGTCTGAGATGAATCACTCCGGTTGTTTTAAAATGCTTCTCTAGTTGTGAATGAGAGCTTTTTAACCGCTGGGCATATCCGCAATTTGCCAGACTTTAGATCCCACATTCGTACCACAGCACATGACAAACACACAAAAGTATTTATACAGTGGCATCACTTATATTAAGCACTGCGTTCCCTTGGAAGATGGCGCGAGGTGCAATAAACTTAAGCGTCTGATTTAAATAACCGGCGGAATGCTTGTCACGAGAAACCGTCTCTAAACAGAGGAGAAACTTTCCGGCACAGCAACGAAGAGGTGAATTTAGGTCACAAACCCGTCCGTAAGAGGTATGGACACCGACTTTTCTAATGCAACGTAGTCCAATTGTAGCACTCGAGTGCCAAACATCAGCTGCAGGCGCTGCCGTTGAAGCCTTTTTAATCAATACGATTGTTGTGGAAGTGCATTGACACAACAGTGAGTTTTGTCTGCAAAACGATTTTTTGACCAATGTTGCAAATGAGGCGAGAAAAAAAAACCTTCCTGTGTTACAGTAACACGGCCTATTGTTGGCTCCTTAACGCATCAATTACTCAGATTCAGGAGGGCTTGTCACCAAACCACCTGAAGAAAGCCAAGCTGATGTTCTTCTACACTCGCTACCCTTCGTCCAACATGCTCAAAATGTACTTCTCTGACGTCAAGGTAAGACCCGTTCCTTCATTTGTGTTCTCCTTCCTCTTTGAACACGTCATCACTGTTCTCTTGCACATTTTTCCCGTGTGTTGTCACGTCCTCCTTGTCTCATTTCATACGGTTGGAAGGTTTAGATGGAAGAAAAAGATACAGCTTAAAGGGATAGTTCGTCTCTTTTGACATGAAGCTGTATGACATCCCATATTAGCAATATCATTTATGAACATTGACTTACCCCCTGCTGCGTCCTGTAAGCCGAGTTCCAGCTGAGTTTTGGCGTTGACGAAGGTAGTCCGGCAAGTTGGCTGGGGCTTAAGAAATAAAGCGTTTTGCTTCTCAAAACAATATGCTTTCAAAAGAGTGATACATTTGCATCACAAAATCGTCCGTCCAGAAAGTCAGACCTCACAATCGCTTGGCGCTATTTCTCTCTCCCTTCGTATCACTGCGGGCTGTGTAAACTGTGCAGACCAAAGTGCAGATCCAGCACTCCCCTGCTTCCGAGCAGGAAACACCATAACAGGTGCGGCTATCGCTAGGTGGCTAAACGTATTGATATAAAGGTAGAGAGAAACAGCGCCAAGCGATTGTGAGGTCTGACTTTTGCTGGATGGACAATTATGTGATGCAAATGTATTACTCTTTTGAACGCATATTGTTTTGAGAAGCAAGACACTTTATTTTTTAAGCCCCAGCAAACTAGCCGGACTACCTTCATCAACGCCAAAACGAGGCTGGAACTTGGCTCACAGGACGCAGAGGGGGTAAGTCAACGTTCATAAATGATATTGCTAATATGGGATGTCATACAGCTTCATGTCAAAAGAGGCGAACTATCCCTTTAAAGTTTGATGATGTCAAAGCACACAAAGAGACTTATTTAGCAACAAATGATTTACTGTGCAGGAATGAGCTAAAAACTACATATACGGTATATATATATTTAAAAAAAATAAAAAAGGCCAGGGTTGCATTTCAAATCAAATTTTCTCAATACAATATCAATACAATATCTGTGTATATACACCTGGATTGTGGTCACTCTGAGGACATACAAGAACCCAAAGTGATGGCATCTTTAGCATCAGTTCTCAGAAACCCCATCAGTGTGTTTTCAGTGGCAGATGGGGTTGAGGAACAAACAGGTCTGCATTTTTAGCGAGAAGCATTTGGTTACGGAAGCGCTTTTATTGGTCGTTGTTATTACCAACGTGTGTCGCGCTCATCTAAAACTTTTATGCATTTCACTGTCGGATATTATTCAGTTTTGTTACTTCATTACTCTGTGTGTGTGTGTGTGTGTGTGTGTGTGTGTGTGTGTGTGTGTGTGTGTGTGTGCGTGAGTGTGTGTGTGATGAGACCCTGCAGCGCAGATGGGTGCTCCAGTCTGTCACGTCTTTGTAGCATAATTAGAGTTTCTGGCCTTAATCGTCCTGGGGTTGGAAGGGGTGTGCGGGAGGTGGAAAACGCCCACTTTCCCTCTCACTCACTTACTGTAAGACCCCTCCCCCAACACACACACACACACACACCGTGACTTAAACCTTTGTGTTCCTTTCACTCACATCCCTCGCACATACACCGATGTTTGCCACTCTCAGCAACATGAGCCGAGAAGCTGAACTTTTTTCTCGAAAACACCGACACGAGATAATTAGAGATAGTTAATCATGATGAAATCCCTTCACTTGACGCCGAGCGCAAGCAGAAAGAAAGAATTCCAAACAAACAAACAAAAACCCGAATGAATGTCCAGAAAAGCAAGAAAAAGTTTCAAACAAACAAAAAAAAAAAGGCTGACAACATGTGTGCGTGCGATTGCGTGTTTGGATAAAATGACAGAGGGAATGCAGGGAGGAGGGGGCAAACAAATGAAAGGGATGACAACAGAACAACAGCTTTAAAACAAAGACTCGGATTGTTTTGTGTTTACAAGCTGCTACGGTTTTGCAAAGGAGCATACGGCTCCTCGACAGATTCAGGACGCTGTATTCAAATGAGCTGCCACAAAACACACACACACAGACACCAGCTGCCCTTTGGCTCATATCTGTGGTGACCATTTCCTCATGGCAGTGCCACATCCTCATCGGCTGCCATGGCAACAAGGGTCGCCGGGACACCAGGTTGCTAGGCAAACACAAGGTTGCAAAGCCTACCTGCTGCCAGAGAGCGAGTCTAATTTGTCATTAAGCAGGAGTCCATTAAGTGATAAAAAATTTTTTTTTAAAAAGAACCCTTTACTGTGGGAATAAAACAGCACACTGAAGAATTTTGTTGGCCAATCAAAAGTTTTACCAGCATGTTTTAGTTCTTAAAAGAAAATATTTCTCAAACTCTTTCTCACAGGAAGCCACCTCTAAGTTTCACCTGTTAAACAAGAGATACTGTTAACTCTAAAATTCACTCGATTAAACACGCCACGATTTTCATACAAATTACAAAACACGAGGCATTTTTAAACGTGCGTTTTGGTCCTTGGAATCAGGTCTGAGCATCAGATGCCCGTTCACAAATCGAGCCAACGATTCTCCCTTCGCACTATGTCTCGACAACAAGAAATTCCTTAGAGCGGTGCTTGAATGGAGCAATCGTGTTTTAATTGCAGGTCAGCAAGGCACTCCGCAGCCCGTTTGTGATTCCGTTTTCTCACGAATACGTACAGAACATGCACGAGAGCAACATGCAGACAAGCAGACAATTACCTGTTCCATGTGTCCTCATTTGTCTGAACTTTAAAGCTGGTCGAGGCAAACTCCTCCAGATAAGGTGGGAAAAAGCTTTAGGACTGCGTTGCGTGTGTGCCACAGACGAACTCGCGAAAAAGCTGAGACAGGCAACATATTTTAAACTTAAACTTTTGTCTTTGAGGACCTGCAAACCATGAATATAAAGGTCACCTTAAGAAGGCCACGATTGCTACAGCAATAGCAATGCGAATTGAACTATTTGCTAACTTGCGATCGACTTGCCAGCAAATGTGCATCCCCAAACTTATTCTACAAGATCTCATGTCAAGACATTGTGAACCTTTTAAAGTGGAGAAAAGGAAATACAAAAATGTGTAATACTGTAATGTGCTGACGTAATAAGTTGTTACTTGTCTTTTGTTTAACATTTGTGTTACCAAATCAAGCCTAGCTTCGCCGTGGAGCTAATGAGTTAGCTCCACGGCTAACTCAGCTCCAACTGAAACTGAGTTTCAGTTTATGCAGTTTGTCTTCTGGAGATTGATATTAGCTTTCAAAATGAGTCTCTAATATGCGCGTTTATCCCCAAACTGATATTCAATTAATCTCTCCAATCTCAATAAACAAGGATTTAGATTAGGACATGTTTGCGGCGTTTTGGCCGCCCACTTTGCCTCGCAGGCGGACAAGCGTCGCAGCCTCCGTAACTGCAGGCAGAACCGCAAACAGCGGCGATTTACTGGATTGAAAACGTGTTTGTATTGGAATTTATTTTCTAAGCTTTAATGGCTGTCACACTCGAAGAACGACAACCATTTTGAATATCTTCTTGGCTAGTCTCTGACATAAAACTTCATTAAGCTGCGACGTTGTTTGTAGTAACTTAATACGCCTCTTTAGAGAGGAGCTTCGAACAACAACAAAAATCGTGATGACCAGCTTTTTTTTTTTTTTTACTTTTCTTGATGGACACATAACACAAATCAGGTCCAAAACACAGTGGTTTACAATTTTAAAATGCAAAACTTGTGAAAAAAACTCAAACATGGGGAGGATCGTCAGATGTGGATGGGTACATGTTAACAGAAATATGGCAGAATGTGGATTGATTTAAAACCAACTGCAGTGTGTGTGTGTGCATTAATGGACAGGCAAGAACATGCCAGCCACTGGTGTAGTGTGGCTCACCGATTTGTTTTCAGCATTTTTCAGACAACAATAGCAAACAGAGGGTTACAATATATGAGGATTTGGCTGCGCAGATGATGATAGCGGGAGCCGCTCTTTAAGAACATCTCCAGCCTTATCCTTTAAGAAATTAAAGCCTCTTGTTAATTCGTGCTTTATGCAAATAATGGTTTATGGTGCGTTTCAGTTTTAATTGAGTCATAATCCCACATAATCCAGCATATTTACGAGTGGGAGGAACTCTGTTGATATTACTTTGCTTGATAGGGAAAAAAAAGCAAATCATGGATAATCCTATTTGCGATGAAGTGAAGCTGTTCTTTTCAAGGCTTTGCCAACATATATCTATATATATATATATATATATATATATATATATATATACATTGTTAGATACGTGTGTGTGTGTGTGTGTGTGTGTGTTTTAAGACTGGAGATAGAGAGCACCCTGTTGCTGTCTATCTTTATGTGTGTCCTTTTTCATTGTCCCACTGCATTCATTACCCTCATCATTACCATATTTCCAAATCCGGGTCAATGTTTTTTTTCTCCTTTTCTGTCTCTCACCCTCTCTTTTACTTACTGCCCCCCACCCCTCCTTCGCAGGGAACAATAAGTAGCATGTGTTGGAAGGATCAGGGAGATTCACTGTAAGGGAATTAGGGCTTGAATGGCTTCCCCTAATTGGACTTGAATAGACTTTGTCTATGGGAAACTGGTTCTTAAAGATGAGCCTCTTACATACAATGGCCTCATCGCTCCGTGTGGGAAGTGGGTTGAGCTGACAACCGTTTTAGGCACAGATGAGCAAGCACACACATACACATGTACACAAGGAATCTTAATTGTGTGGTGAAACCTCTTGCCTTCTGACCAGACAATCGTACGTGTCATACACGCATGAGACGCTGAGGTTGCTGATGTCTCGCCTTGAGAGAGTCAGTGAGAGTAATTAAGACCTCGTTAAGACTGGAGGAGGATTAATTAGACGCTTGCTGGCTCAGGGAGCTCCTTCATACCCACACACGCTCTCACTCACAAGTTTCCTGCCAGCTGTGGGGTTATTTCACTCTCGTTCACCAGCGCAGATGCTTCCACCGAGCTTGAAGTCGCGAGACATTTATCACTCGGGGACTCTTGCCTTGAGAGGCTGAAATAATATTCTCAGCGCAACTTTCTCAGCAAGAACCAATTAGTGTCCAACCCACTGCTCACCCCGTCTTGTCAATTAGTTATACAGCGTGTTACTCGGCCAGTTTGGGAACATCAGGATGTGAACATGTTACAGTTTGTCGACGGTGATTTAACTGAACCATCAAGAATTATTAAGTGTTAGTGTTTAAATCTGTCTCTGGACTGTGGATGGGGAATATCAATCGTGTGAAGAAGCTTTTATAGCTTTTATAATCGAAGCTCAATACTACGGACGCCCCTAGGGAACACCGGGGGGTGGGTGAAAAAAAAAAGGAGGGACTTTTGAGAGTTCTCGATCCCGAGAAACTTTGCGAGATCTTTTTCGCAAAGTTTCGCGAGATCATATCAGATCGTATTTAGGGCAATGTACATAACATACAACGGAAACAAACCGGCACAAACATGGAGTGGGAGAAATTTATTGAATTGTTATTTTGAAATGGGAATCTTTTGAGGCGTCTTTCGCCGATTTCAAAGCTGCTGAGCACCGTTTTTATCTCGATGTATCTCGGCCAATTTAAAAAATAAAATTCAATCAATTTCTCCCACTCCATGTTTGTGTCGGTTTGTTTTCGGTTCCCATGGGCCTAACTGACCCGGATGTACATTGTCCTAAATACTGCTTCGCAAACGATTTTTTTCTTTTTTTCCCCTCGTGTCCGCTGGGGGGCTCCGTACAATACAGATGATGGTAAAGTCAACATAAAAAAAGTAACTGGGCTTAGTCACCTTAGTACCTTTAGGCACCATAACTGTGTCAAGATAAACATAAAGCTCTAAAACATTAGAAGAAGCTAAGGTTTGTCCTCATAATAATCAAACAAAATCAAATTATATCAGTCTAGTAAAAACAACAATTTACTAAAGTTACAACCAGTTATTCCTCCAGGATCTATAGAAACCTTCAGCGTTCCAGTTCCTAGATTTTTTCCGTCAATCTAGCACTTTCACATTGTCCTCTCCGAAATTTGCTGAGCTATGAGGATTCTAGATGAAGTGAGCAGATTCTTAAAGGATGCAAGTGTTTGCCCTTCCATTGTGGCCTGGGGGTGTGTGTGTGTGTGGTGGTGGGGAAGGGGGAGGGTAGTTTTGCCAACACCAGCCCTTCAAGAGAAGGAGAGGTGGAGTCCGGCCACCCTGACACCTTCTGACACTCTCTCTTTCCCCCGTTTTCATTGTAAACATTAAATGGCATTCCTTAAACTCAGCATTTTGCCTCCTCACCACTTCCATTGTCTCTCAGCCTTTTGTCTCGTTTTTATGCTGATTGTGATGAGCTGGGTGAGACTTTTTATGCATGAGACAGCAGGTGATGGGTGCTTGCATGTGCGCTTATATTCTATCCTAACTGTCTACCTTTTTCTTCAAAGACCCAGATTAAGTTGAAAAACACATCTTACTTTCTCACGCAGTACTGCACAGATATCATGAGCCATCTCTCATTTCTTTTTAGAAACAGGAAATAGGTAGCAATTTGTTGAAAGACACTGCTGAAACTTCAACAATAAAAATAAAGGATGTAAATTGTATGAAGGAAAAACAAACAAAAGAGTTAATACAATTCTAACAAGCTTGAAAAGACAATAATTGGTATGGCCACCTTTATTCTTCAACAAAGCTTTAACCCTCATACACAAACTTTCTTGTCATTTCTTTAAGTGGTATTCAGGAATAGTTCTCCAGGCTTCCTGAAAGAACATTCCAACGCATTTCTCTGGATGTTGGCTGCCTTTTGTTCCGTTCTCTGTCAAGATGATCCCACACTGCTTCAATAACGTTGAGGTCCGGGCTCTGGGGAGGATTCATCCCTCCATCAGACCTGTTGTCGCTGATTTTCAGTCCAGTTCTTGTGTCATTTGGCATACCTCAGTTTTTTTCTTCCTGTTTCCCTTCCTTAAGAATGCCTTCTTGGCAGCCACCCTTCCACGGAGATTTCTGATGAGGCTTTGGCAAACAGTAGATGGATGAACCGAAGGGCCAGATGCATCTCCCTGGTCCTGTGTCAGGTCTTTGCTGAATATCTTCCTAGTTCTTAAAGACATTTGTTTTCAGAAACTTTTCATTCGCTGCAGATAGTTTTCCTTAGGCCTTCCACTTCTTCTTTGGGCCTCCATGTTTCCAGTTTCTTCATATTTTCTAAGGACACACTGCATGCCATGCTGAAATATGCTTTCGGACAAGTTTTTAGCTAATAGTTATTTGGGACAAACTGCCACTGACAAATATACAATTTTATGTTTTGCTAAGTTGCTTGCATAGACCACAACCTTGAATGAAGTGCCTTTTTATGCTTGAATGATTCATAGGTCAGTGTTAAGTGGCTTAAAAGAAGAAAAAAATACTATTCTGAAAATGATAAAGTACAAGGACTGAGCAGAGAATGAGTGGGAAAAAACAGTGAATGTCCAAAGAAAATCATTGAAAGACCTTCAGAAAGTCTGGAGAACTACTACTGAAGACCACTTTAAAAGATAACAAGAAAGTCTGATTACTTTGAAGCAAAATGAAAAGAAATGGGGGCTGGCTAAAGAATTTTGCACAGTACTATTACATTTATATATATATATTTATATTTATATTAGGGCTGTGACTCGATTAAAATTTTTAATCGAGTTAACTACAGGCTTTATGCTTTGAAATTATTTAATCGAAATTAATCGCATTTTAATCGCATATACTTTATCCTTTAGAAAATTAACATTTTTAACAATATTTCAACAAACACAGAACATATCCCTATTTGAAATCTGAATGTAGCATGAATGAAAACACAGTATATAGAATCTTGGATGTTAAGCTGCGTTGGGCCCCCGTTAACTTCCACGCTAGCTGCTACATGTTTAGCGTTGAGGTGATATTTGAGGCTTGATACGCTGCGGTGATACGCGAATTCCTTGTTGCATAATCTGCACACAACCACGCTCTTGTCGACGCTTCCATCCGTCTGTATTTAAAAAAATAAAATAAAATAAATAAATAATAATAATAATAATAATTATAGTGTGCGATTAAAATGCGTTGTTTTTTTTAACGCGCTAATATGTGTGTAGTTAATTAATCGAAATTAACGCGCTAAAGTCCCAGCCCTAATATATATATAAACTATACACCTCATAACTAATGGTGTTTAATCATGGCATCGTACTGAGGAAACCTTTTTTCAGTTTAGACACGTGGTGTCATCTGAGCAAAAAAAAGGGAGAAAGAGATAGGAGTGAGAGATTTGTAGAATCGGTAACCACAATAGGAGAATAGTCCAGTAAAAATTCCACTAAGGCCTAATCGTACACTGATCAAAATACTCACTGAGACACTACTATTAGTCTTTTTAGTGTGAAAGAAAAGCATTTTAACCAGCAGTTCTGCGTCCAATCACTTTGCAATGATTATTGGCTGCACCTCCCTTCAGTATTACTGGAAACCTCTTTAGAGAAACACGTACGTGAAGAACTGCAACATCCAACATCGAGGCTCCGAAACCGAGATCAACAACATGTGGAGATTGATCAGTTTCACCTGACTGCAAGAAATCGGCAGGTCCAGGTGCAAAAATAACGAACTACGGTGTGTTTTTCCAATTCCGGTCCATTGCAGTTGGAGGATATAGCGTAAACCAATCACTTCGTATTGTCATGGCATACAGAGTTTTCCCATGAAGGTTGTAGTAGTTACTGTTGTGTAGTAGTAGTAGTAAAGTAATGTATATGTTGTAATCTCAGAGCATTGCGGGTAATAAGGTGACAGCTGGCGATGTGGTGTAAAAATTTATTAAAGCAAAAGAAAGTGTACACCCACCTTCACAGAAAGTGCCTTGAAACTGGATATTGATTGAGATTGATGAATACCAATCTCTTCCTAAATTAGAGGGACGCGCCAGCTGCCCCTAATTTGCACAGGTAAATGCCCCGAAAAGGCCCACAAAACACATCCGGGATTCTGTTTAGATATCCTATGCTGCTCTCGATTGTGGAGCGAGGATGTGCATGCATCTGATTAATTGAGACCTCCTGGTGAGTCTGAAGGTTGGTCAGCTGTGTTATTAACCAGGGGCCCAGGGCACGTCCTCGATCTCCTAAAACAATCTAATTATAATTAAAAAAAAGCTGGCGTTGTAGAAAATGTAGATTATTAAAAGATATGTACCAATGAGCCATGTGCCACAAGCTGCTCCTTGTCCGAGGCGCATGCCCACGGAGCTGTTCCGTAAGACGAAGGAGGAGTCGTGCGCTCCTCCTGGGAAACGGGAGACCACAATCATTAGGTGGTTCTAGGAGCTGCAAATGAGTAGGACATTTTTTGGAGTGACATTGCTTGTGGGTGAGGAATTGGAATGGATCTGGCAAAGGTGCTTTAATGCGCACGGAAGAATAGAATTAGAATCCCCTCTTGACTGCGACTTGTTATTCATGCTGTATGTGGAAACTTTATGTATTGTGAGGCCAGCTGATTTATTGCATCCATGACACGTGGGAGAGCGCGGCTGACAGACGGCTGCGATACGCCCACCCTGTCTCCCAGCTCCTGCTGAAATGCCCATGGTCAAGAGAACCAGCACATGTGGTGGAACGGAGTAGGATCATTGTGTATGGCTCGATTGCAAATGTCCATGAGAACAGCTCTTGGTCACCTAAAGTGTCCAAATAGGTACTCATGACACTCTGCAGATAAATGTGCATGGTCATGAAAGATTTGCTCCCTCTGTGGGGCCCGATCTGCAACGTCCTGCAGCAACTGTGTAAAAATACCAATTTGTGAGCAGGCCTGGGATGAAGAGAGGCCACTTCTTTCATATAAAAAAGGGTGGAACCACTGATTGATGGCACGGTTTCCAAATAACTGACGAAAAGGTGTTTAAAAAAAAGTCTTGACAAAAGTATTCATGTAATTTCAAGACAACACAAAAACGCTTGTTTTTGTTCAAACATCATCAGCGCTCAAAGAGTATTCCGGAGTGTTTGTGTTTTTACCTAAGAACAGACAATGCATCATTGTTCTTACCTAAGAACAAATCCTGGCTGACAAAACATCTGTGAATGCCGCAATCTTCGGAAAAAAAAAAGCGCATGGGTATGTTCCTTACAGCATCATTCACGCACACTGACAACGGCGATGGAGAGTGCTTCGGTATGCGTGCGATATTTGCTATAAACTCGTGAGTCTAGAATGCATCAAGTGTTGTGATGTAAGTAAGTAAGTACAATTTATTTATGTAGCGCCTCTCTCAGACAGCAGTCGCAAAGTGCTTCACGGGAAGGGCATCGGTGAGTACAGTACGGACATTTAAAAATACATCACAGCAACATGCAGTCAATATCAGTCTTACGCGTCAGGATCCTCGCAGCAGAATTTTGTACAAGCTGCAAACGAGTCAAATCCTTCTTGCTTAGACGGGTGAGCGGGCTGTTACAATAGTCTCGACGTGGCGAAATAATTGCATGTATCAGCATCTCGAGATTATTTTTAGAGACGATAGTTCTTAGTTTGGAGATGTTGCGCAGCTGGAAAAAGCGGGTCTTTAGTACTGTAATGCACGAGGGCACAGTTCTCTGAGTAAAACGCAAATATAGACGCTGAGGCCTTTTGTCCGACGACCGCGTACATCTGTGGCTGAGGATTCCTAAGGCAAGGCAAGGCATCTTTATTTATATAGCGGATTTCATACCACAGGCAACTCAATGTGCTTTACATAAAGACAAGGCATTTAATAGAACAGCATAAAGCAGCATAAAAACAAGCAATTTAAATAGAAAAAAATAGAATAAAAATTAAAACACAGTTAAAAGCAATCAAAGAAGAGGGGAAAAAGAAAAATATAAACTCAACCATAAGCACACCGAAAGAGAAATGTTTTTAACCTGGATTTAAAAGTGCTCACAGTTGGGGCTGATTTCAGTTCTGCTGGTAGTTTGTTCCAGTTGTGTGCAGCATAACAGCTAAAAGCTGCTTCACCGTGTCTAGTTTGAACTCTGGGCTCCACTATCTGACCTGAGTCAGTAGATCTCAAAGCTCTACTGGGTTTATACTCTGCTAGCATGTCAGTCATGTATTCTGGACCTAAACCATTCCTAAGAAGACAAACATGTCAGTTCCAGAAATGTGAAATAGCTACATGTGTCTTTGCCGGTAACTGGACCGGTATGTCAGCGATGGACAGCAGCGAGACAAGCTATAAATCAAACCATACATAATTTAGCTGCGTGCAGCTCAAAGTTGTGCCATGCTGACAGTTGTACTTAAATTTTACTGCAGTAGGTCCAAAGCGGCCGTGCCAAAAAAAAAAGGGGCCCGAGGCATTGATGAAGCCGGCACGGATCAGTTGTAGCTGGGATACGAAAAAAAATGCACGTCCAAGAGGCTTCTTAAGACGGAAAAGCTCTCTTGGTGTCAGCTCATATAAGCGTCCTACCTATACGTTTGGCAGGATACTAAGATGTGAAATCATCACAATGAAAAATATTTGCACCTCTGTAAAACCGCTGTTTGTTTTCAGAGATGTGCCGCTTCCGTCTTTCTTTCTTGTGTGTGTGTGTCGAATGCTGAGTTATCGTGTTCCTTTCATGCAGACGCTTTTGTGGGTCAAAACATCCCCCCAGCTCACCCACACAAACACTTTCCCCTCCCGTCTCTCTCCTCTTTGTAAAACCAACCCCAGCAGACACACATACCCCCGCCCCCCTCTCAGTTATGCTCCATTATGTCACCCCCTCCGACCGCTCCTGAAAAAATATCTCTTTCCCTCTCTCCGATCTTCTCTCCCTGCTACCTTGCACCGATCATCCCTCTCCGTTTCCCTGTCTGTCTGTCTGTCTGTCTTCACCCACCTCTCTCCCTGTTCCTGTGAGACAATGTCTTGTAACAATACGGAGCTTAATCTCTGTGTCAAAGCTGTTTTTCCACCTCGCTGAACACACACACACACACACACACACAGACAGACACGAATGCGCTTTTACACAGCCAGCCAGAGTTTTTGGTCACCACAATGTTTTGTTTCTTCCAAGTGTGAACTGAAAAAAGCCAAAAGGCCACAGCGATGTCACACACGGTGTACTGGCAAATCAAGACAATAATACATTTAATTTTTAAAAAGGCGCCTTTCTCAACACTCAAGGACACTTTACAACACATTAAAAACACAATAAATAAAATAACGCAAGTTAAAAAGAGGCTAGAGGGAGAATGCAGCTTGAAACAGATGGGTTTTGAGTTTTGATTTGAAGAGGGGTAAAGAGTCAATGACATTCCTAAAAACCTGCAGTGATTGAATGCCTATAGAATATTTTCAGCACTCGCTGTAAGTTAAGCTAAGTCCAGTTTGAATAGTCAGAAATTAAGTTGTGTACACTCTCACCAAAAAGTCAGCATATACCACTCTCTGTACAGCTGTGAATGGTAAGGCGATAGCAAGTTGATTTGAGACCAATGCTTTCGTTTTTCAAGAGTGGAAAGTCCAAAAATTTGTACATTACTGTGCAAAAAGTCTCTTTTTAAAGTTTTTCATTGGACATTGACTATTTTTTTTTCTTTCCACTTAGTTTCAGTCCAGTCCTTGCACCTTACCAAGGTTTTTTATGTTGTTTTCTCTTTTGTTGTTGCTTTTTTCTTAATCCATTCCCATTTCCTGAGTCGAATCAATGGAAATGCCAAAGATGACAAAGGTTGACAGGCACAAAAATAGTGATTTCCAAAGAGCCAAACAGTTTGGCATATCTTGACTTGGCAGTTCAGTGTGCCAAAAGGAAGAAAGAGAGAAAAAAATTGACTAGTGGACAAAAAGAAAAAAATTCGAAGGCCTAAAAACCTTCTGCAGCAGACAAACAATATCTTAAAGTGGTACCATTTTTGTAAAAAAAAAAAATCCAGCAAATGCTGATACCTGAGTGATGCATCTGGCCCTTCGGTTGATCCACTGAAGCCTCATCAGAAACGGTCTCCATGCAAGGAGTTAAAAGCCTGTCTTAAAGGAAGGGAAACAGGAAGTAAAGGCCAAATGACACAAGAAACCTCTTTAAACCTCTTTTCGAATTTGTGTGATCCGGAAGAAGCCGGTATTTGAACCACCGGACTTCTGATTGGCAGAGAACTGCTCTTCCTCCTTAGCAACAGTCACCCTGAAATTGAATACAGTCTAAATTAATACAATTTAACTTTACTATGAAAGGCACAAGCCCCACTAAAGATCACTATGGATCTCCTGATCTTTCTTGTCCTTTATATTTATTTGTAACCAAACACTTATATATAGAATCATTTTTACGAGTGTTTGGCACAAGTCAGAGATGATGGTGTTTTGTTTTTTTTCCATAAGGAAACAAGAAGATGATTTGCCTGTAAAATCCAAGCTGCAAAGCAAAAAGCAAATTCCTGCGTAGATGTTATTCCATGATCTCGGTAAGCAGTTCAAAGCAAATCGGATGACATGCTGTCATGCAAATAAGTACCAAAGTAAACATCGGATTGTGACATGACATATAATACAGCAGCAACCATTCAGCAGTCTTACACGGACATTAAAATTAGTTCCAAAGAGATGTTCTTTAATAACCCCGAATGTTATTAGCCTCTGAACACCACGCTATCGGGTGTTTTCAGAAGATAAGAATCTCAGTTTCTCCAAGTGGGGAACTTTAGGCCTTCGTGCACCAACCATATCAAGTTGATGACGGCCAGAGGTGTTAAATTCTGCAGCAGAATGAAAATCAAATTATCGACTGAGGAACGTGCATTTATCTGCGGCCTTCTCCCACAGTTCAACAGGTGCATCACCTCCCAGCTGATCAAGTGGTTCAGCAACTTCAGAGAGTTCTACTACATACAGATGGAGAAGTTCGCCCGGCAGTCCATCAACGAGGGGGTGACCGCTGCCGAGGAGCTGACGGTGGGCCGAGACGCAGAGCTCTTCAGGGCCCTCAACATGCACTACAACAAGGCCAACGACTTTGAGGTACGTTCGGCTAAAGTGGGGCTTTCAAAAATGGGCGTGCGGGGCGTCGCTTTTGAATATCGCAGTAAAAATGAAAAAGTAAATCTAAGAGCGAGCATATTATTGTGGATTCGACAATTTTTTTTTAAAATTTAGTCTTAATTTATTCAACGAAGCCTTAAAGGGACAGTTTGCCTCTTTTGACATGATATTGACATATTAGCAATATCATTTATGAACATTGACTTACCCCCCTGCTGCGTCCTGTGAGCCGAGTTCCAGCCGAGTTTTGGCGTTGACGAAGGTAGTCCGGCTAGTTGGCTGGGGTCCCGAAAATAAAGCGTTTTGCTTCTCAAAACAATATGCATTCAAAAGAGTAATACATTCGCATCACAAAATCGTTAGCCAGAAAAAGTCAGAGCTCACAATCGCTTGGCGCTATTTCTCTCTCCCTTCGTATCACTACGGGCTGTGTAGACTGTGCAGACCGAAGTGCAGACCGAGCAGTCCCCTGCTTCCGAGTAGTAAACACCGTAACCGGTGCGGCTATTGTCAGGTGGCTGAACGCATTGATGCGCCAAGCGATTGTGAGGTCTGACTTTTTCTGGAGGGACGATTTTGTGATACAAATGTATTACTCTTTTGAACGCATATTGTTTTGAGAAGCAAAACGCTTTATTTTCGGGACCCTAGCAAACTAGCCGGACTACCTTCGTCAACGCCAAAACGAGGCTGGAACTCGGCTCACAGGACGCAGCAGGGGGTAAGTCAATGTTCATAAATGATATTGCTAATATGGGATATCATACAGCTTCATGTCAAAAGAGGCGAACTATCCCTTTAATTCAGAATGGTGTCTCAATCAGCTGGGTTCAAAACACAGCGATGCGAACGCCCTCTACGGAGTCAGCTGTTCGGGGCGCAACAGTCATCCCCGCGATTCTGCTGAGGTCTGTGTTTGTGTGTGTCTGTTCGATGAGGCAAAAAGAGGACGCGGCTTGAGGCGCGGGTGTCCTTGTCAAAGCGATTTGCAGAAGTCACATTCTCTCCTTCACTTTTCCCTGCCCGATATCGGTCCGAGGGGACCCGAGGGCCCTTAAACCACGCAACGTAACATCAGCAGCATTTAGATGTCCATTAGCGCGCACCTTCTCGCTGACACACACACACACTTGTCCTTTTTGCTCGGGGAGATGAATGCTGAAGCTTAAACGCATAAAGAGTAAGATCAGCGGACACAACACACCCACACAGTCGTACGCACACACACACACACACACACACACACACACACACACACGCACACACACTCTGATGATCTAGTATCCTAGTTGGAGGAATGAATAGCAAACACTTTGCATATTTTGCATATTAGGAGTCAGGTAGCTTTTCACAGGTGTGTAAGGAAAAGCATGTACAAAGAAAACACACACACACACATGCAAATAATTTATGTGTTTATTTTAGCAGGTTGTCAGGAGGGCTATTCTTGGGGTCTCAAACAGTGGTCAGAAATAGAAGGGCCATGAAGGGCTTTTACATACCGTAGCCTTTGATCTATGAATGCTTTCACACTTGTAACTATACTTTAGCTTTGTGAGATAATCGACTTATAGACACTTTAAACTCAAAACAGAGAATTAAAATGCATTGCACTTCTCTGGATTTGTCCGACCTAGGGACCAGGGGGTAAAACAAAGATATTTTATCCCAGACAATTGCCCCGGTGGGGAGGCGGTAGCTTTCAAAGGATTACATGGAACCTTCATGGTGGTAACCTCTGACTGGGTGTATACGTTTCCACCTTCCTGTCTTAGTTGTCTCACATTTAAAACTCCACAATCGCTCTAAAAATTGTTGCAGTTCGTAAAACTCAACGAAGACAGCTTTTTCTCGGCAGTTACGGTCTAACTGAACAACCATAATCTTCACAGCAGATGTCAAGTTTATACACTGAAGCGCACCTTCAGGTCTGATCACTTTGCGTATACTGCTGTGGCTAGCGCAGCACTTCCATCAGGAGAGATGTTCTTCTTGCGAGAAAAGAAAAAGCCCCGGAGGCTTCAAATTCCATTCACAGTTGGTCAAAAATGCACATTTTAATAGTCCTTGGAAACCCGGGACTTTGCATCTCGCGATTTCTAAACCACAATGTGAAGTAAATGTCTCACACGAGGAGGGGGGGCCCGACTTTCCAAAAGTTTAGGGGAAAAAACCCATAATGAATACAAATGAATGACTTACTGAAAGGTAGAAAAGCCACAACAAATACCCGCAGCCAAAGGGCAAATTTGCTGTGCCACAACATATAATTGTAATCAGTAGATCCTGATAAGGACATCTGAAAAAGGCTGTGTGTTCGATAAATTGAAGGTACGTATACCTTTCCCTCCCTTACTTTGTCCCCCTTCTCCTCTCTCCTTCCTTTCATCTGTCTGCCCTGAGGGAACATTAATGGCTCGGGACTCTCTCCCACCTCTCCTTCTCCTTCTCCTTCCTCTCTCCATCTCTCTCCTCCGCCGTCAAACTCAGAGGCGTGAAACTGGAACCGCGGCCGATTCAGCAAGTCTCCTGACGTATACACGCACGCGCGCACACACATACACACCGAAGTCTTCTCCTTTTGCCAAATTTAGCATCATCATTGCTCCACCTTGGTTTGTCCCCCGTCACACCTCTCCCCCTCCTCTCCTTCCTCCTCCTTTTGCTCTTTCCTCGTTTCCTATCCTCCTATCCCCCATTCCCGCTGAATGTATCCTCCGTTGATACACAGCATACATACTCTCCTGTCACCTCCTTCCTTCATTCGTCTTTGCTCTCACCTTTCTTTCTCGTAAACGTCTTCTTCACTTCTTCACATTTATTAGGATATTTAGGGCAGGGAACTTTGAGCTTTGTTGCAAAGCCCTCCAGGTAGAACTTTGACATTTGTTTTGGATCATCTTGCCATTGTAGAGGCCGTGTACACCCAAATGCCCTCAATTTAACACTAAGATTTTGGTCTCATGAGGTTTTGCTTTCCTGGTTATATCGGATCTGAAGCAGTCGGTTATGAAAGTGGTCAAGGTCTCTGAGAAGTTGGGAGGAGAAAGAGCAGGTGTCATTAGTAAATACACATGGCCAGCATTTTAATCAGTAATTGCTGTAAAAAAAAAAAAAAAGCGAATGCAATTCGTTGGGATTTTATGTGTGCGTGTTGTCTTCCAAAGTTGGCATAAACAGTCTCCGGTAATTATAGCAGCTTCATTAATTACCTCCTCCTCCCACCTCCCCAGCCGCATTCTTTCAACTCTTCTTTCTTGTTTACCTCCCTCTCTCCATCTCTCCTTCCTTACCGTCTCCTCTCTCTCATCCCCTCTATCATCTCTGAAACAATTCTGCGCTAATTGCAACTCGGCCCACTCAATAATGAGGGAGGCAAAAGAAAGGGAGGAGGCTGGAGAAAGGGGGAAAGAAAACGGGGGAATGGTCTTACCTTGAAAAAAAGAATTGAAATCGAAAAAATATGGCAAAAGAAGACGAGAGGGACACTTTCTTTGCCAGGACACTCAATAAAAGGTGTCAGCCTCCAAGCTTCTGCCAAGAGGGAGAGAAATGTTTCCTGTTTGCCTCGATTTTTTTCTTTTTCTTTTAATACGGTGAACAGAATGACATGTTGGCTAAGTTTGCCAGCAGCATTGGGAAAAGCTACACACACATTCCTCTGAACTCAGCCACCAAAAACACACATAAATGTATATGTGGGGAGGGGACACAAAACAATAGAGGCCCGGAGAGTGAAAAAGGACAAAGCTGTCATTTTGTGTGTTAATAAGTGTGTGTGTGTGTGTGTGTGTGTGTGTGTTGGGTGACAGGGGACAATGACACATTTTTATGAAGCCTTCTAGAGGACGTTCTCATCTTTCCAGTTCAAGGATCCTCACTGGCTCTGTCAGCACCAAATGACGGCACAGCTGCGCCTTACACATTCACACACAAACATATGTTGACACACACGTACGCGCAGATCTTCGTTTGTGTTCTTCTGAAAGCGCGGATATACCTTCTCTTGACGTTGGGTGTGGTTGCTCCCAAAAATCTGCTCTTTGACTTTGCACAAACACACACACACACGCACGCGCATACATACACCTGGAGGCCACGGAGTGGTCACACACTCACATTTCAGGGCTATCTGGTTTCATAAGCCGTGCACTTCATGAAAGGCCCAACTTCTCGTGTCTTTCTCCGCTGTTTTAGATTCTTTGTCATCCTGTCGCTCTCCTCATTCATCCATTCACTCATCTTTTCCACATCCTCTTTATGCGAGCCCACTGAAAAGGGGACCGAACCCGACACCCGGGAATTGATTCCGAAAGTGGGGTTTCTTTCCGATTCCCCTCTGCTTTTTTTTTTTTATATAGAAAAAAAGCAGATGAAAAAAAAAAAAAAAAAAGCATATCTGCTCTTTGTTAATGATTGGCTATATTGGTCGAAATATTTAAGATTGGCCCCGTTTCAGTCCAAGTCCCTGAGGTTTGTCTTTCTGTTTTCTTCATCGCTCCTCACCTTCTCTGGTTGTAACCTACCCGGAAGGCACGCACACACACACACACACACACACAAACATCCGCACATGTGCACACACACTCGGCATAGTGGATCAGCCTTTTGAGGGGGGGGGGGGTTGAACTTCACAGACTGCACCTGTCCTGCTTTCTCTTTTGTCTACATCCTCTTTTTCAAGCTCCAGTTTTTTCCGCTTCCTTCTGAATTCTGAGTGGGGACATTTACTAAATCTTATGACGGCGCTGTGCAAATGTCTTGACCGTCCCTCGTTTCTTCATACGTTGCCAGAAAAATGGAAAACATGTGCGGCTACTGTGCACTTTTCTGGCATTTTTCAAGCACACATTGCAGGTGCTGAGATATATCACGTTTTTTTTTTTTTTTTAATCAAAAGGCTCTATGAGAATAACCCTGGTGTTGCAAAACTATTATTTTATTCAAGTCCAAATGTGCTATGTTTGGCACTTATTTGTAAATACAGCTGAAGAAATGGTTCTTTGTGAAAGGCAGCTCGTAACAAAATGCCTAAAGATGTCCTTCAAAATGGATTCTTTGTTGTGTTGTCTCATATGTGTAGAGACGGCTCTGCTTCATACCTTGAGTTTTAATGCCTTTTCATGGCTTCAATGATTAATAAGTATGTGTTAAGGTGCCTAACAAACAAACACGTCCCCCTGAAAAGTATCAGGTACAAGGGCTGTACTGAAAATAAGGGGCCAACGTCCAAGGGAAAACTTTTAAAGACCTTCCGAGAGATGCGGGGAGCTATTGCTCAAGACGAGAGAGCTCGTATGTTTTTCATGTGGGAGTAGCATTACTACACCAAGTCTTGCCAAGTATTCAATGTTTCCTCCTAAAAAAAAAAAGGATCAAGAGAAACCTTTAAAACTATTTCAACAACAACGAGTGGCACCGAAAGATTTGTCCTTGAAACGAAAGCACAAATAGTTTCAAGTGTCTTTAAGGAAAGACGTGACTCGCCTTCTGCAATCGAATACAAACCTTCACCTGTTGGATCGTATATAAGGAGCAGTTCGTTGGAACCTGTACGGAATGTTTCTGTGTTCCAGATTTTCTTTTCCGGACTCCGTATGCGTTGGCGAGGGTGGGTGGGTGGGAAGGGCAGTACAAAGCTTAAGACTTTGACACCTGACACTGGCATCCTGCAATATATCGCGAGCCGTCCTCTGCTGACACACACACACGGATAAAGATCAAGAAGATCTTGCCCTCTATCGTTTCTTCGTGTTTAAATGAGAATCAGCCTTTTCTCCATTCCTAATCCTGACTCCTGACTAAAAAGTCAACACCTTTTTGTGCAGATACATTCGGTAGTTTCCTCATAAAGTTAAACGACAACATTTCTGGCCCAGTTTTTTACACACATACACACACCCACACACACACACACACACTACTTATAATCTAGGTGAAAGCTGCTGATGCTGCTGTGACTTAAAGAATGAACACCAAGTAACAAAGTCTTCCTTTTTCTCTTGTTTCTGATTGACTGAGAGCGGTATGCTACAGACAATGCCACCTGCCAGTTTCTGTCACTATAATTATAGCTATCTGCTTGCAGTGTGTGTGTGTCTGGGTGTGCATGTGTGTGTCTTAGTATTCCAGTTGAGAAGACGAAGGCATCATCTTTGTCACCGAGCCTGATTGGAGTCACGAGGGGGGGCGGCGTATGAATGTGTGTGTTCATGTGTGCCTGTGTATGGCTTTTGCTGTAAGTGTGAGTGTGTTGTGCATGCAGCGATTCCCTTCCCCTGCCCCAGCTGTCTCCTTAGCTTTAACAATAGGCCGGGTAACAAAGACGTGGCCTTCAGCCTCTATCATGTGATACTAGTGGTCTGCAGCCTCTCAGTCAGATGACCCGGGCCATTGTCCTCTATGAGTGGCACACATAAGCGCATACTGAAGGAAGCACAGACTCACTCGCACAAATCTAAGGAAGCACAGCACGTGTGTGTGTGTGTGTGTGTGTGTGTGTGTGTGAGAGCAGGGACACGCAAAGTGCAGCAGGCAGGGACACGAAGACACGCGGAATTAAGGCACCCACACCGATGAGATAGCGAGAACAGACACAGACACGCACAGACAGACGCAATCTCAGGACGCAGACCCTTCCTCTTAGTCACATGCAGTGTGAACAAAGAGAAACTTTATTGTCATTGTCCTGGTGACAGTGAGATCAGTGACTGATTGACAAAAGACCAGCTGAGAAAGGAAACATATTGCCGATGTCCTGGAGGAGCCTCCAGTCTCCACCTCTACTTGTTCGTTTTTCATTTGAAACTCGTATTTTTTTGGTGCGGTTGGCATGAGAAGCATTCATCGCCCTCAGACAGCTGATTATTTATCCCGCTGTATTTGCGCTGCCAAAGACAACTGTCAAAGTCGGGAGATCTTTCCAGTGCTGCATTGCCCGCTTCACTTTGGAATGGCTGTTATCTGCCCGCCGCATATATGGGTGACTGTGTCAAAGAGCAGCCCACCAGAAGGTTATTGTCTCTCTTACTTATGTGCTGTATGTGTGGCGTATGGCAGCAAAAAAAAAAAAAAAACAATGGACCCAGGCTGGCTAGAGAGGGGACATACAGTAAAGCGGCTTGAGGTTGAAATGATTTGCAGTTGCACAGTTTAAAAGGTTTGTTATCCTACGATTAAACAAGCTGAGGACAGGCAACGGTAGTAGACATAGCACGAGCAGGTGCTGACAGGGTAAGCGGGTATGCCTATATATGCAGTAGCAACCTGATCTCAATTGCTGCATTGGTTAATAGAACAAAATGTTGCAGTTTCATTCATTTCATCCCTACAAGAACCAAGTATAGAACTCTACAAAAGAACCAAGTATAGAACTCTACAAAAGAACCAAGTATAGAACTCTACAAGAACCAAGTATAGAACTCTACAAGAACCAAGTATAGAACTCCAGTAGCCCTACATCTAAGCACTCAAAAAAGAACGATTACACTGTTTTCCCTCCAGAAACTCAGTTTTCTGCTCACAAAGTCACGATGTAAACGTTCCACCATTCAACATTATCTCGCCACGCCATAATGTACACGTTCTACACCATCGCCGTGGCAACAGTTGTTCATAAGAAGGTAGGAGGGGACGGTGGGAACCACAGACTTTAAATGCAAGAACACCAAGAGTTTGATACCAAATAGTTTTTTTTTTTACCACCACCGGTTAGGGTTAGGAGTTAAAAATACATAGGTTGTATACGTACGCAGCACACATTTGGCTACACACCAGTCTCGGTTCCTCTCATGTGACATTTACGCTGCCTCACACGAAACCATCTAACATTTGACAGGCATTTTTTTTTGTGTGACACAAGTACAGTTTGAAGACGAGGACAATGGTTCTATCTATTTCTCAGTCTCTTGTGAGACTATGCTGGCAGGGGAGACTATGCTGGTTTCTGCTTTTTCAGAAACTAGGTTTAGCACCGAGAGAGCGGCAATGTGAAAAAAAGTCAAGATTGCAAGTACAGATGGGTGACATATAGTATATACATACATCAAAATATAAACAAACGCACGTCCTGAAGTATTTGGCCACTTCGGATCTATAAATTCTTTTCCATTTTTCTTGATGGAATCAATATAGGATCAACATGGCTAACAGTGGACTGCAGGTAAAATCATTTGGCACAATTAGGGGAATTTGGAGGATTTTAGAGTGAGCGGGGTAGTGTTTTGCACTTCTGCTGAGAAGTCCCTATAAAACGCAAAGTCAAGATGAAGACATTGGACCGTCTACTGTGGTGTGTGTGTGTGTGTGCAATTTCCTGCCAGGTTTGTTTGACAAAAGCAATGTCTGATAGCAGAGAGAGAGAGAGTGATAGAGAAGAGAAGGAAAAAGGAAGCAGATGTTTGTGTGTTGGCACAAAAATGATCCATCCACTTAGATGTGCTGTACACACACACATACGGCACATCCAGCATTGTCTCCGTAACAGAAAAATACTCTGCTGACCAACAGCGGAGCAAAAGCCAAGGCCACAGAGCAAATGAATGGGGGAGAGAATTAAAAAAAAAAAAAAAAGGAGTTTCAAGTGTCTGAAACTGAAAAGAGCAGCGAAGACCAGATAGGGGGTTCGGAATGGGGGCCGGGCAACATAAAAGCAACCATTATGTAACCATTAATGTATCACACATGACCTCCGAGGCAAAGCTGTATTACCAATATCAACATCAGCAAAACAACTCACATAAAACAGGGGGAACAGTCTCTTTCTGTCGGTACACCTTGAGACTTAATCATACGGTGTTTGCATGGTGATTTCTTTAGAGCGCAGTGTGTGGGCTTCCTCTTTTCTGCAAGACAGTTGGAGGAGGCGGAGAGAAGAAAAAAAAAAGCTCCAGGTATGCAGGCAGAAACACATGTGGAAAGAAGTGCACACACACACACACACACACACACACACACACACAGCCCAGATGTATATCAGCCTAATGGTGACAGCACAAAGAGGAAAAACCAGTAATCCTTTTGGATCAAGGAAGATGGAGAAAGAGAAGTGAAAGGGAGCCTGACGGAGGAGTGAGGTTTTTTTTGGGGGGGGGGCGTGGTTGGAAAGCAAGGAGCATTGTGGAACTTGTACAAATATCAGAATCCCTTTACAGGAAGTTTCAAAAGGCAGAACTCAGGTAATACAGCCTCTACAGCTCAGGTGCATTTGAGTAAAAAAAATAAATAAATAAATGCTTCGTTCGCAGTAAAGATAAAGGCTCTTACTGCTGGAGTATATCTGAAGGAAAATACCTTCACCATCTCTCCCCGAAGGAGAAAGGACTCAGAGAGAGCAAGCTAAGTGACGGTGGTGTTTGGATTAAAGCGCTCCACATGCCCAGATGTTGAAGGGCTCTAATGTATGTAGCGGTCACAGAAAAAGACTCTAAATGATCACCAAGAGAAAAATACCGAAATAAAGACGCTCGTCAGTTGACGGGCAACGCTGTCAGTGTTCCAATAGCTACCTTTAGTCTTTGTTACATCTTTGAATGTCTTAAAAATGAAGCCGCACACCGAGATAGAAGTAACCCACTTATGTGTGAATTTCCTTTGCCTTTAAAAATATTTTTAGTGCAACTCTGCCCCTTTTGTGCTTGTGACCCGCTTTGTTAAAAAATGACTAAATGACTTTTTTCGTTTTTTTCAAATCTCTCTTTTGCGACTAGAAAATGTGTCGGATTTAAAGTGCAGTGCTGTGACATTTGAAACCACCTCTTATTTATTTTATAGTTTGCTTCCAAGGGGCCCAGACTCCCTTATAATCTTCTGAAGTGGTCTTGAGTAATAGGCTCTCTTAAGGTCTCTCAAAGTTTTTCTTCAATGCCGGCCGTCTTTTATTTGGCTGCTGTTGACATTGGCCGAGGAAGCTGGACAAGTAGGGGACAAAAGAAGTGTCAGGCCCTAAAAAACTATCCACAGTAGACGAAGAGTATCTAAAAGTGATGTCCTTAAGTAATGAATAAAAAGAATCTGTCCATTCAATTGATCTGCTGCTCACTGAAGCAATAATCTTCATGGAAGGGTGGCTGTCAGGAAGCCATTCTTAAGGAAGGGAAACAAACAGAGAGAAATGGCTGAGCTATGCCAAATGACACAAGAAGTGGACTGGAAATCAGTGCCTGCAGGTCTTATGGAGGGATGAATCCTCCCCAAAGCCCGGACCTCAACATTATTGAAGTCGCATGGGATCATCTAGACAGAAAACGGAACAAGAAGCAGCCAGCATCCAAATAGCAGCTTTGGAATAACTTTCAAGAAGCCTAGAAAACTATGTTGAGAAATAAAAGTTTACTTCCTAAATATCCACCTGTAAGCTCGTTAGAACTGTACAAACTCTTACTTTCGCCTTGTGTACTGTACTTCCAACATATCCCAGCATGCTGCACCTATTTCCCATTTTCCATTTTCCCATAAAGAAAAAAAAGGTAGGCTCGGGACTTAAAACGTAAAAAGGCATGAAAGGCCTTTTCAGGAATATTGTGGCTTTGTTTGTCTCTTACAGAGAGGAAAGTACCCAACAGTAATGGTGACAACAAATACAAGAGAGAAAGAGTGATAAAATGTCCAAAGTAAATGTAAATAAATTGTCACATCGTTGAAAATCGATGGGCAAGTTATCAATGTATCAGCCTCGTTCCTCGATACTGGTGGCACATCTTGAAAGCAACTTCCATTGTGGCACTAAAAACGTTACACTTTAAACATCTTTAAATAAGTGGGATGACTTTGCCTGTAATATGTGATTAACGGTCTTGTAATTTCTCTCCATCGAGCAATCTGGATGATGAAGGAAGCGAGTGGATGAGATGGAGAAAAAGGAAAAAACAGACGGGAGGGCGTCCCAGTGGGCCTTTTTGTTGGGCAGTGATTTAGAGATTTTCAGACTCTTGTCCTTCTCTGTGTCTTTGTCTATGTGTTGGTCTGTGTGCGTGAAGAGAGAGTAATTGAGCCTTCCCTCATCCAATATTTACCCACCAAACTGGAGCAATCATGCGAATTATGTTTACTGGAAACAAAGTGTCTTTCTTCCTCTTTATCTTCTTTTTCTTCCCCCACTTTCCCCATTCCTCCCTCCTTCCATCCCTCTCCTGGCAACTAGATACCATATCAAGATCCTGGCCAGGAGCTAATCACACACACACACACCACATACACACTCGCAGAGAAACCAGGCCCATCTGTATTGATGATTGCCTAATTTAGATCTCTTTATTGGAATGATTTACGATGGCCAGACAAATCTGGGCATCTGGACCCAAGTGTGTGTCAGTGTGAGTCTGTGTTGTTTGTCCAGTTGAGCTGACACCCAGCCGGGCACGCAATATCGTTCCTGCTTTGCTTCATCCTTTCTGATTGTGTTTCCCTACCTCTTTGCGAGTCAGCGGTGTCCTTTCCGTAGTCTTACTTCAGCACTTTGAGTTGTCTCCCTGCTGCAGTGATAACACATCACCCAGAAACATTAAAAAAAAAAAAAAAAAAACACACCGATCATCATACTGAGCAAGACAGTGACACAAAGACATTCTGACCGGGACAATTCTAGGTCAAGGTCTTTGAGCTTGTGCAAAGGCTGTGCGAGGCGATTTTTATTTCACAGCTCTTTGCATTTCCGGATTATCAATCACAAACACATAGAATCGGTTTAAGGACAGTTGAAATGGGTTTTAGAGAAAGATAATGTTTCACCAGATCCCCTGTATTTTCAGTTGTTATAGTGGCTACAGGCTCAGGTTACTAACAATAGTTGAAAAGGCCAAAAATCTTCATGTTAATGTCTGTGAGGAGATATATTAAAAAGAAGCTTGATCAAGAAATTAAATTTTTTTAAAAAAAAGGAATTTTTAATCTACTTCTAAGATTTGAACACCAAAAAAAGATGAGGGGTGTATGCCAGGAGGCAGGGGAAGTCTCAAAGGCACATTCATCTTCAAGATCAAGCTCAGGTTTCAACTTTTATTCGTCCCAGTGGGCAGTTTCACAGCAACCATTAACCAGGATCTCGACTACGGGGCTTTCTCTGTGTGCTGCACCCTTTTAAAGATTACAGGAATATATTTTAGGCACCGGCTGAGGTCTAATGACTAGGATCAATTTAGTTTGGAGGTTTTTTTTCTCTCTATTTTGTTAAAAGGCAAAAAAAAAAATCTGTTCAATGTACCGGTAAGTAGGCAATTCCTTCTAACTACTGATAAAATATCACACGAGTATTGCTAAAAAAAAATAAAGTTGAGCAGAAACAGTCAGATGATGCGACTGTTTAACTGTCAGGTTAGCTACCGCCTGTGCAAGAACTGCAAATATTTGATCAAAAGTTATATTTGTGTCTTAATCTCTGTGATATCTTGAGTTTTTCAATTGAGGGGTTTTTTTTTCCGAGGAAAAGAAATTACCTTTGGAACATTTTTCTACAATGGCTTTGACGCTGGAATGAATTGTGCGAATCTGTAAAATCTGTCAATGGGAAGGTTGTTTTACGTGTAGGAGCAGCGAATTAAGCTTTCCAAATCCCAAAAGAAATTAATGGAATGAGGCCACAAATCAAGACGAGGTGAAGAAGAAATATTCCTCGTGGGAAGTGAGGAGGGAGAAGTTTAAACCATTCCTTCCCTTGATCATCACTGGGAATGTGGAATCACTCGCTGATAGAATGGACCAGCTCGGAGCACTGTGCTGTCTGATTTGTTAAAAAAAATACAGTATTATGCATTTCACTGAGATATGGCAGCAGTGCCATGTTTTGCAAAAATACAGCAAAATATTGTGCTTGCTAACAACAGATGGCATAATCCTGGAAATACTGAGAAGATGCATCTCGGCTCGCTTAGTCGTTGCCAGCCTACAAACAACACCACGATCCATTCGTGGAGATCTTAGCTTTAATTTTACCAACAGTTTTTCCTATTATTATTTTTCCTCAGTAATTTACACTGCAGTAGTACAATTTCCCTTTGAAAAGTCATACAGTGCATTTCAATTCAACTTGAATTAACACAGGACTCTCAGGAAGTTATATCCTTTTGTGCTTGATAAAGCAAGGTGCTGCAGGGCGTAATGTTTTCTTTTGCAATCTCTCGCGGAATTAGTATCGAGATACATCGTAAACAACCACATCATTCCATACTATTAACAGTATTTCAGTAAACTGCTGGAACGTCTCACTGTCTTCATTCAACTGAAAGAGGTCAGAGATAGTACTGCTGTCAGTAAATCCTATTGACTTAATGCCGTGAACATTATCTTCGCATGGACTGTTTAAAAAGAATAACTATTATTCTAATGTCCATCATTATTTTGAGACTGGTCAGCACAGAACATTGCAAGGACTGCCTCTCTTAACAATTGCGGGATAAGGAGACAGAGTTCCCTCCGCTTTAGAGAAGTTCATTAAAAAATTCAAGTCAAATATGAAGAGAAGACGAAGTGAATTTGACCTTCAGGGTTAACTGAAGCAAAAACAAGAGGAAGAAAAAAAAACACCACTGAGGGGGACAAATTAAGAAGAGAAGTATTTGGAAAAATGAAAACCCTGAAGTGCAAATTTGAGGTATCCTTGTTTCATCTCAGCTTCTTCGTGTAGAGAATGCAGACAGATTGCGTCTACTGTTAAGCATCGTTTTTAATGGTGCAGTCACGCTCGTGCTAGTTAATGGTGGGGTATGAGATTTTTATCATATTGTCTAAAAACCTCCTCACAACCCCATTGCACCCACTAAAATAGAATGTTTGGGGGAAAAAAATTATATTTTAGTCCATTGTAGAGGGTGTAGCAAGAGGAAATGTCTGACCAATAGAAGTAATGATGAGAGTTACTTCTATTGGAGTCTGACATGCCAATCAACCGTCAGCCCCCCTCACCCCTCCCCCCTGCGCGTTCACAGACTCGTGACTTGTTCATGTGTTTTGAAGGCGTGGTTTCGAGGGGTGGGCTGAAGGGAGAGGCAAGGTTGTGTATTTTCAAAAATATAGCTTGCAGGAACCGTTTTTCCAAGATCTCATACCCCACCTTTAATTCGGAATCCAAGACACTTTTTACCATATGACATTCAGCACCAGCGCACTAGCCCTTCTTAGATGTACCATCATTTGTTTTTCCATTGGAGCGATGATCCAAAGTGCACCTCTAAGCTACACTGGAAAAAATCTAAATCTTACCAAGTACATTTGTCTCATTGAGTATCTCATTACACTTGATATCAGACACAACTGCCTAACAAGTACCATTTCAGCAAGATATAGGGACTTGTTTTAATACAATACCTCTGGAATATCTTGTTAGGTGAAAAAGTCTTGAAAACATCTTGTTTTGAGTCATATTTCACATGAAACAAGCTTTTGTTTTCATTTGAAGAGGTTTTTAAGCTAATTTCAAGATCACTTTTATCTCAAAAGTCCCAAATATCACATCTTATATCAAGAAATCTTGACAAGGCGATTTTCACTAGTTCCATTGGCATATTTTTTTGCTTATTTCAAGCAAAAACGTCTTGTATTTGTTGTTTTTTTTACTTATTTTTGGAGGGGCATTTTTTCCAGTGTACTGCTTGAGAGGGATGGAGTGCTGCATCTGGCCTGCATCACAGGGTGAGGTAAAAAGCAGCCAATAAGTGCCGAGACCATATGGAAACTCCTTCAAAGCTGTCGGGACAGAGTTCCGATTGAATCCGAACTTTGTGAATCCAAATAAGAACACAGCGATCTGAAAGAGTAGCCGAGCGCAGTGCCGTTTTTTTGTTTTTTTTTTTACTTTGGTGCTTATAGTCGTCACCTGGAAAGTTAAACGTGGTTGTTTGAGAGAGGATGTCTGCCGTGTTTGTACAGTAGTGTCTACTCTAAGACAATGACATAGGGCCTCGTTGAAATAACAGCAGTCTTCGGGGACCAGCTAAAAAGAGAGAAAGAATAGACAGAGTATACGAGAGTCCGGGGAATCATTTAGGTTGTGTCGAGTACGTGTGTGCGTGCGTGAGTGGAGCAATTCATCCGTTCTGGTGGCGGCTAACCTTGCCGTGTCCTGCCATGTGCGACGGGGGTTACACCCAGACAACCGTCCGCTGTCCTCTGCACGCGTGTGAGTTTGTTTGGGTGTAAAAGGTAGATGTATTTAGTCAGGGAGAGTCATCAGTATGTGTGTGTGCGTAAGTGTATGTTTGCGCTTCTGTATGTAAGAAAAAAAAAGAGAGAGAGAGAGAGACGGGGAGGAAGAAGGTAGAAAATCGTAGTCAGGTTATTTGGTGTCTTTGGGTGATCTTGCCCCGGGAGAAGGGCAGAATAAAGCGTGAAAAACGTGTGGAATGCGCGCGTATGCCATTGTTCTACTGTCAAACATTGCTATGAACACACATGCTGCATCACAAACCCACACACACACACTAATAAGCACACACAAAGCCTTTTGATGACAATATATTTATGACTGTATCATTAGGGCAATTGGATCCCCGCAATCCCTTCCTTCTTGCCTACACACATAAACACAGTCTGACAGATTACAGGCAGCTGTTCACCTGCCGTCGTCAAAGAGTGTGTCATCTGTCGTCACGATTAATTCTGTGTGCGCATAAGGAACCGTGACACCAAATAGACATAAGCAGCCAGGAGCTGTTAAGAAAAGGGAAGTGCATTTAAGGGAAGTTCTGAAGAACCCTGTTCCAGGAATAGTAATAAATGGACACCTGAAACACACATGTACACTTAATTCCTTATCACTTTCAGTCACGCAGACAGTTACCATCTAAACACCCGATCCCTGTTAAGGAGTTTTAATTCTGTTTATATTCTGTGTCGGCTCTCTTGTCGGGACCCTTTTATCCACGTTTATCCACAAACAGGCTAGCAATTCATAATGGTACGGTGTTGCCATATGGCAACATACACATTTTAACATTTTCTATTATTTAATGATCAAGTACAGTGCAATAAACTACAGAATAATGAACTTAACTCACCTTTTATTGAAATTTTTACCAGTATTTTTTGTACCATTTTTACCTAAATGTCACTTTTTTGGCTGTTTTTGAGGAGTCAAATGTTGAGGCTCCTCCCTGTGAAGATGTCTACAGAAAAGGGGTTCAAAATGGCCTCCAGAAAGTCATGTGACAGATTTAAACACTGTTATTGGTTCACTTAGAACCCCACCTCTCTTTTAATGCATTGCATCATAACTGGGTATGTATTGTCTATGTGTAGAAGGCTTAAAATGGGTTTGTTGCCAAATGGCAACGTCGTACCGTAGAGGGTTAATTGCATTTGTTTTCCCATACTTCACGTCTTTTGCAAGATTTCACATGTGAATTTACACGTTGGGAGTTTCTGGGTAAGGCTTACTCGCAGAGCAATGTCATTCAATGGACACCGAAATTAGATGAGGTGAGCTGAAAAGAAGAAAAATAAAACACACACACACAAAAAAAAAAAGAAACTGTCAGCCTTCATTAAATGAGCCATTTGTTTGTAAAATACCAAGAAATGAGATGATCCATTTCCATTTCATGCTTCAGTATCTTTAAAAAAAAAAAAAAAAAAGTCCAAATATGGGTTTCCGTTTGCACAGTCGTACAATTCAGTTTCATACACATGTGCTGTAATTCATGGTAGGAAAGTGTTGCTCTGTTTCGCTCCAGGGGAACACCCTAACGCAGTCTCGGAGTGGCAGATACCGACAGATTAAAAACCCCTACGCATCTCTCACAACGTGCTGTGTTGGACCTGACTGAATGCATGTTGCGGCTATCGCAGCAGCCAGGTTCCAGCATCTGGCGGAAAGGCTTCCCGGCACAGTGGAAGATGTGACTGCCCGTGCTTTTAGAATTAGACAATACACACAAACTATGACTGTGGCTGTAACTGTGTTGGTGTTTCAAGCTTAATTTGAGCCTAACTAAAGGTTTCTGATATCAAAAGTGTTTGCGCATACAGAAGCAACTAAATTCTCCATAATACTGAACAAATAGCTAAGTTTAGGACAAAAAAGGGGAAGGTGGGAGGAGGAAAGTTCCTCTGCCAGCTATCAAAGCATTAATGTCACCTTTTTTCTCTTTGCCCATTCCCTTTTTCCTCCTCCTTCAGGTTCCTGAGCGATTTCTGGAGGTGGCCCAGGTGACTCTCCGAGAGTTCTTCAATGCCATCGTTGCTGGAAAGGATGCGGACCCATCCTGGAAGAAGGCCATCTACAAGGTGATTTGCAAACTGGACAGCGAGGTTCCTGAGGTTTTCAAATCCCCCAACTGTCTCCAAGAGCTCCTCCATGACTGACTAGGACATGTAAAGAAACGGGAGAAGGGGGTAAACCCCCAAGGACTGTAAGGAGACTGTGAAGGTGGCTTCAAAGGTGCAGAGACAGACCAAACTGAGGTCTGGATTGAGGTCGAATGAAATGGGTTTGAGGGTGTTATATGACGAGGTCTTGATAAGTTTTCATCTTTTAAAGACAACACTGCCCCCTCGACAAGTTTTACAATGAAATGATTTTCCTCTTCGACGAGACAAAGGGCTCCGACTCAGAGTCCGATGATGTGCAAATTGATTCATTAGTTGGGACTTTTATGAATTAAAAAGCAAAACGGTGGGGAATGAAACCTACTTGCACTTACAGAAAGGTTCCTCCTTGCCGAAAACCGGCTTTCTGTCTCCTCTTCGACATTCTCAAGGAGAAGAAAGTGCGCGGAGGATGGCGGATGCGTCTTCAACCCCTGTGACTTGTGGTCGGGAGAGAACTTGAAATAAAGAAGATAATATATAAAATGTTTTTATTGTGAATGTTTTTAAGTTACCTGGACATTTTTTGGGAAAAAAAAAAAGTGATGTTTCTGTATTTTTCTCCTTTGTATAAGCTTACATCTTATCTTCTACGGACCCTCAAAACCCCCCAGATACACCCCCCCACACACACACACACACTTATACTATTGAATAGGAAAGCACAGTAGCATTCCCTCATACTGACCTAAACCAGGAAAGCTGGAAAAAAGAGAAACTTGTGTATTCCCATTCATTTTCCCTCCTATTTTTTACTTCACTCTCCTCATACTGTACCGAGATGGTCTGTTTTAACTGTGTGCCTCCTAATCCTCCTCCTGACCCACCCCTCCTTGGCTTCCCATCTAGTCTCTTGCATCCAGAGCGTCAAAGGCAAATATTCGCCATTAGATTTGTCGAACTTCTCTAATATTAAGGTGGCATGTCCATCTAATCTGTATACTTAGAAAAGTTGTCGGTGAAAGGTTTATTTTCGAAATTAGCAGTGATCTTCAGTTGTGAGTTAGCATGCCACTCAGATTTATTGTATAATTTTAGATCACTACCGGTCACTTGAGGCAAATACTAGTGTTTAAATCTGCAAACGGCCTCTGTTCATTCCGTTGCATACAACAACCCCCCCCCGACGCTCCACCGTTACCAACACACAATGATGATCTCATCATTTCAACTGAATTTCCCTGATTAAAATCCTACGTTTTTGAGAAAATACTTGCATCTTCTCTCAGATAAAATCCATTAAATGTACAATTAAAGCGACAGTAAAATGTTTGGCTTTTTTTTTTCTAATCAGAGAACCCCATAACTTCACTTTCCGAGGTCAGATCAATCTCATCTCATCACACCACACATGCTGTTTGCTCTGTATTTAGCCCGGAGCCCCCTGAAAATAAAACGTTAAATTGCAGTCAGATTAAGCATAATGGAAATATTGATGATGGTTGTCCAGAAGCAATACATTATCATAAGCATCCCAGCTTTGAGGATATTTTTGCAGCATTTATGGCATCTATTTAAAAAAAATGTTTTTTTTTAAATCAACAACTGGATGAAGCATAACCTTAGCACATCAGGAACTTCAGTGCAATGTTGTAATGTACAACAGCTGGCCAGTACAGAGGATTACACTATTCCACAAATGTTTATGTCTTTACGATCTCTGAGAAGATGTTCTTTTTTGTTCATCTACCACTTCTGCGTCAGAGAATATCCAAGTTTTTTTTTTTTTTAGAACTTCACAATTTCTAAAATGTGTTAATCTCCCTTGCCACGTTGTGTATCTTCTGTATTTAAAAAAAAAAATACTTACAATGACCTTTAAAAGCCATTGTAACAACTTTTCTGCTATATTTAAGACCCCTTCGCTTTTTCTAATTTGAAAAATGTATAAATGTGTTACACGTTAAGCAGGACTTTTCTACGGAAGCCGAGAGCGGCCATGGATTTTTTTTTTGTTATCTCGTGATAATGAATCATTATTTCTAAGTTGTGGAAAAAAAACGACTTATTATTCTGTTATGTCGATACAACAAAGATCGTTTTCTCGTGATCGTTAATTTCAACCTACAAGAGCGGCCACGAACGGCTTCCGTAGCCACTGGCTGTAGCTGTAGCCTACCGGTAAGTTACACTTTACGTAAGTTTGTGTACGTGACTGGGTTTGTTTAGGGGCTACCGGTTAGCAGAAGTACGGAAGCCGATCGTGGCAGCTCTTGTATGTTGAAATCAAGACGAACACATTATAAATTAATTCGTTATCACGAGAAAACGATCTTTTTTATATCGAGATAACGGAATAATAAGTTGTTTTTTTGTTTTTTCTTCACAACTTAATAATAAGTCGTTATCAGGAAATAACAGGGCATAAAAAATAATTAAAAAAATTCCATGGCCGTTCTCGGCTTCCGTACTTTTCCTCTGGTGGACTGACATCAATGATACAGCCTTAGAAATGCTGTGTTTGGCCGTTTCTTTACACCCATTTGTTTTGTTTTTTTCTAATTTACAAATTGTGATTGTAATATTTTCAAAATAAAGCACTGGTGTATAACATACTGGCAAAAAAAATAATGTTGACTGCGCCTGGAGCAATTTTGGCATTATTGCGCCTTTCATTTTATTTTTTGTTACAGACTTCAGTTGTCTCTTCGGTCTCACAGAGGCTTGAAATGACTTCACATCATTGTTTTGGTTAATTTTCGATGTAACGTGGGCTTTCTGAAGTCACTTTAGCATAAAAAAACTGCGCTTAATTTACACCAATAACGTACACGGGATTTCAACACTCGTAACTCTTTTCATTCTTGGAACCTTCGAGTACTGAAAAATGATCAATAACAGCTAAGCTAAATATTTCTCTGTGCTACTTATTGGCCGTGAGAGGCAGCATCACCAGCCATGTGGTGTGTTAAGGTTTTTACAGCAGAAAAAAAAACTGAAAAAGACAACAACAAAATGCTGACTTTTGTAGTTTGTATAGATGTAATAATTACTCTGATATTGTTATTTATAACAGAAATAATTATTCCTATTAATGTTATTCTGATGATGATCATTAATGCTTGAAACAGATTTGACCAGTGGTTTACTCATTGTTTATCCATCACTGCAACGTGAAATAAATTATTCTTTGAAAAAAAAAAAGAGAAAAAAAATAAATAAATAGAGGTGACCGGGTTGTTTCAAATGTATGCAATTGTACTTTTCTCTCCGGTGCAGAAGAGGTGCACGGGGCGTTGACCGTGTGTGCCCACACACATCAACTAACTCACCATCACGCCAAGCTGTAACTAGGCAACATGATGGCCACTTTTACTCCATCCATTGCCTCTCCCTCTCTGGATTCTGTCGAGGGGACATGTGATCCCTTGTTGTTGCTGATGAATTGAAAAAGAGGAGCGCTGCGTGATTATTGTCAGCACAAAAGCCTCAAAAAGCTGCTGACGCCTAGATTAGCCAGCACAAAGACGCTGGGACAGACACACACAAAAAGACATAGGTAGAGGCTCACACTCTTAGACAAAAAGACATGGCCTGCCCTCATTGCCCTACAATCCTTCTCCTCTATCCCTCCTTTACTTACCCTCTCCATCACTAATATTACTCCCCCCGTCTCCTTGTTGCTTCCTGCCTCAAAGATTTTATTCTATCTGTCCTCCTCTAACATTACATACCTCTCTAAAACGAACAAACGCATAACTTGTCCCCTTTGTGTTGGCACAAAGACTAACTGGCATCTCATTATGCCAACTATGGTCACTGACATGGGATAAAGTGCCTGTCAAAGGCCAGAAGAGGCCACGAAATGCGGTGTCTTAAGCAAGACTCAACACAGACTTATCAGTGTAACTGGTTTATTTATGTGACAAGATTGTCCAGGGAAACAATGCATTACAGAAAGTTGTCCAGCCACTGGGTCTGAGTCTCCGAAACAGAAGAGAGGCAAGTTACCCATGATAGATGCATAGAAAAAAAGAAATCCAAGAATTGATCCAGAACTAATGTTGCTTGTAGATGGTGTAGAATTACTGGTTGTGATTGATGAGGGTGCTTCGAGGGGAGCCGCTGGTTGTCTTTGACGGGTGCTGGAGTCATAGGAGACTGGATGCAGAAGCTGGTCCTTAAGCGCTGCTCAGCGATGAGGCTGATGCGCAACAGGTGGGGCAGCTGGAGAGCCAGAACCCAAACTCCCACAGCCTGCCCATCCCATCCCAGACTCAGAGGAGGAAAAGCACCTAGAACCACAGACAACTTTCGCAGGACCACGACACAGCCAACTCTTAATACGCCTCTACTTTTCTCTTCTCTCATGGGCCCAATCACACTTCTGCCAGAATTCCTGCAAAAAGAGAAACTGAAGAAGTTTGCAGTTCTGTAAAGTGATTCCTCCTGTGACAATCCAGTGGAAGAGGTCAAAGTGAAAAAAAGCCAAGCAAATGATCAATGAAGTTTGACAGATCACTGAATAAAAGCTTTAAAAACCTTGCTCTCACTTTCCAGTTCAAGTTTGAAAATCTACTGTGACCCTAAAAAAACCTGTGATTGATTTTTCTGCTCCAGCCACAGCAGAAACATGGTGGACCCACTTATGTATATCCAAAGCTTATATGTAATAAGTAATATAAACACTATATATATCATATTCATGCGATTCTACACAAGTGAACATAGTTCTAAGCATGTTCTGAAAGACTGAAAGTAATGCTACATAATTAAAGTTGTGTTGTTTCAGTCTGTTTTTTTATTGGTTTCGTTTGTGTTGGGTATTCAATTCAGTTAAGATGTATTCATATAGCGCCAAACTACAACAAATGTCGTCACACTTTGAAGATGCAATCCAAATCGGGCCAATTAGAATCCAATCCAATCAAATTCATTCAATTCTAAATTAGTCCAATTCATACATACAAAGCCAATTTAAAAAAAAAGTAGACTGGCTAAGGAAACCAACAGATTGCACGGAAACTTCTCTTCGATCCAATCCCCCGTCCTGAGCGTGTACAAGACGACTGTGGAAAGAAAAAACTCCCTTTCAACAGGAAGAAACCTCTGGCAGAAACCGACTCAGGAAGGGTGGCCATCCGCCTCGACCGGCTGGGGTTCGAGAGGACAGAACACTTTTCCTCTAGAATCTTAGATGTATTTGGTTAAATGTCAAACCCAAATATCAGTCCAAAATGTACCCATTAACCAGAGCAGAATTGCCTGTGAAACACTAAGAGGCAGTTTCGACACCGATGCGGTGTCTTAAAGGGATAGTTCGCCTCTTTTGACATGAAGCTGTATGACATCCCATATTAGCAATATCATTTATGAACATTTTCTTACCCCCTGCTGCGTCCTGTGAGCCGAGTTCCAGCTGACTTTTGGCGTCCACGAAGCTAGTCCGGCTAGTTGGCTGGGGCTTGAAAAATAAAGTGTCTTGCTTCTCAAAAAAATATGCGTTCAAAAGAGTAATACATTTGCATCACAAAATCGTTCTCGATGAAAAAGTCAGACCTCACTTCGCTTGGCGCTATTTTTGCCTCCCTTGATATCAATGCGTCAAGCCACCTAGCGATAGCCGCACCTGTTACGGTGTTTACTGCTCGGAAGCAGGAGACTGCTCGGTCTGCTCTTCGATCTGCACAGATTACATTGGACGCATCTACATACCTTAAGTGTTTATTGGAGAAAATAAACTCATATATCAGATATGCATCAACATGTCAGCGGGAGGGGGACCGAGAGTCGTTGTCTTCGGCTTTCATAATTACCATTTTGACAGCAAAAGACGAACAGCACAGTGCAAGACATGCGGCGTCAACATCTCAGACAGCCAGACGACAACTTCGAACTTTGTTTGTCATTTGAAGATCCATTCTGACCAGTGGTTGTCAAATTAGCTAATTTCATCCTGTTAGCCTAGTCAGTAGTTAGCTAACGTTAGCTTGATATGATACGGGGTGGACAGGTTGGACACATTGGCCAATGATGTTTACTGACAGTTACTTATATCTTTGTGTTTTCACTTTATTAAGATCAGATTCTGCGGGTAAAATTGCAATAATAAGGAGACTTGACTTTGACTTGACTTGACCTATTACAGGACTTGACTTGACTTGACTTGCCCAAGAAAAAATTACTTGGGACTTACTTGAGACTTGCACATGTGTGACTTGGTCCCATCTCTAATTAACAGTATCAGGAGTGCAGCGTGTACATGACGAGGTTGATCATACAACCTCGAGGGGCTCAGCTGTTGGTGATGATGACGATGGCCATCAGCCTGAACATTTGACATATTAGAAATGAAATATGTAACTTTCAGCAGATTCACTGCTACTGCTGGAAGGATGAAGAGTTGGTGTGATATTGTGAAGTTGCCTAATTTAGTTATTACTGGTATGCAGCACATGGCCCCACAGATGGTTCTAATAACGATGCATTGGAAGACTACTGCAAAATCACGCTTAAAAAAAACTTTTGAAAAAACATAACGTTGATATATGGCAAAGGAGACAAAGGGTATGCTGTGCATTAACTTACACTGCCAAGGCTTTTCATTAGAACAGGAGGTGGGGTCACACTTTGCTCTATACGATCACACACTCATGTACACACCCACACACATGCCGTCTGGTTGTGAAAGCACATCTGAGCAGTGCAACAATAAAACAGCTGTGTTTGTGTTGGCCTGATGATTGTTTCATTCGCAATCAGCGCATCATAAACACAAACACACTTACTGTCCAGAGGGATGCTATGACAGTGATGCATCTTGGGTAATAGCCGCCGTTATGGAGCAGGAAGAGAGTTTATTATGAAGAAAATCTCCCTCAATGTAACTCTAATAGCTGTAATAGTCGTCTCTGTGATTATGGCTTCTAAAGTGAACTGTGATGTGTTGATATATAAATACAATGGCCTGGGACGAGGGAGACACAAAAATACAAAACTAGCAGAAATTAGCAGAAAACAAGTCCATGAGAGAGGAAGTAGATATATATATTTTTTTTACCCCATGTCTATCTAATTTTAGGCTGCACCTGTTAGATAAAATGTACATTTATAAGCAAAAACCACATTTATGACTTGAGCTGGTCGTTACGTTAAACAACGTCTCTTTTATTTTCACGTGAAAACTTTCTTCAGATAAACAAGTCACTCAAGAGTGTCTGACATTAAAAAAATGTCTTAGCCTGCTTTTATATTTGCTCTTCCGGTTGTATTACATGCTAGAACGGTGACCGTGTCCATATTCCCGTCTTGATTATATTGCATTATCTGCATTCAAAATGCTTCAATCCAATCCATACACTGCGAGGCACTGCCAAAGAGATGGAAAGTTTGTGTCACATCTTTGGGGATGTCAAAACCTGTTTTTGTTCATCTAGATACATTAGATAAAAAATATACTATATATTATATATATATAATAAGTTACTTATGCTATTGAAAAGGTGGTAGGGGCCACATCTTTGTAAAGCCAGCTGCTGGTCTGGTTCTGATCAAGTCCTTTCATTAATGAGAGACATAAAATGGTTTGACTTGTTATGAGTTTCCGCATTCTTAGTTTAGCTCACTCCCTGAACTAGGGCTGTGCGATACTGCAAAATTTGGTATCGATCCAATACTAAGTAAATACAGGGCCAGTATTGCCGATACCGATACCGATACTTTTTACTACTACCATCTACTTTTGTGTAGAGGAGATCAATGTATCATAATTTATTAAGTGAATGCATCATCAATATGCAAATTTTAATGAAAACTTGAATTTTTATGATTATTTAATTAAATATGTAAGTTTTCCTTTAATTAATCATGTTTATGATGATAATTAACACAGGACAAAGTTTACAGGCAAATAAAAATACTTTTATTAAGGAACTCAGAAATGTTTATAGAAAACTTCAAATTTAAATTTCCCTTTTGGGGTGGCAATCTGCTGCATGTCTTCCCCATCTCTCTGCCCCCTGCTTCCTGTCTCTCTCTCCAACTGTCAAAGAATTGATCTCATCACACAAGTATCGATCAATACCCAATACCAACGTTAGTATCGATACTATCGATATTTTAAATCGATCCCCCCACCCCTACCCTGAACTGTCTGTTGGGTCAGCATCAAACTGTTTTATCACTGGTATCCAACGAATTGGGTTTGGGAATCACACCCAAATAAAGTGGCTGTAGCTCAGGAGGAAGATCGGTTGCCTGCTAATCGGGAAGATCGGTGGTTCGACTCCACGCGGGCCGCATGTTGGAGCGTCCTTGGGCAAGACACTGAACCCCATGTTGCCTACCGATACGTCCATCATGCGTTTGTGTATAAATGTGGAAGAGGCACTGCGTGGCTATATAGACTAAGATGTGCTTGTATGAGTGTGTGGGTGAATGTGGCATGTAGGGTTAAAGCGCTTTGGGTGGCCATCTAGACTAGAAAAGTGCTGTACCAGTACAGCCCATTTGCCATTCAAAATCATAGAGAAAGCTTCTCAACTTGTCTAGTAAAGACAGACAAACAACTTGGAAAGGAATCGAAAAATGTGAAATTCAACAACAGTGACATTACAGCCCTATAAATGTAAACAAATGCTGCTTTTCTTTTGACTTAAGTGACAATAGATTTAATCTACAAGGGTTCTGGGCAAGTGGTAAGTGGTAAAATAAAATAAAAATGATTATGCAGTCAATTATTCATTTGTACAATAAGCATGAGCAGGATTGTCTATCATATTCTGCCAGATTGATCTTTTTTAATCATCATATTCAGGATTTATCTCAGTTTAAAACTGCCAGTAAAGATGATGTAGCTGCAGTCAGACAAGTGCTCTCCTCTGTCTTAATTGTTACTCCCGCGTAACTGCTGAACAGAGAGTTGAGGCTCCCATCATATGATTCTAAATGTGTTTTCGGTCGGTTTAAGTAGAACCCCGGTACACTGTCTGACCTCAGACTGACCTGTTAGAAAGCTAAACTGAGCTCTAATTATTCCTTCAACACGCCAACTCAAAAACATCATTCAAATAAACAACTGACTGAATCAGACCATCACTGGCTACAATGATCACTGATAGCTTGTTGAACAGACTTTAATCAGCCAGCTCTGCAGGTTTACTTGCATCAGTTCTTTAAGACTGCACCCAGGTGAATGAAGCTAATTGTTGTTCAGAACAGCTGCCATAATAGCGCTTTCCCTTCTCCTAACATGCATTATATTTGCTTCTCTATCAAGTTGCTTTCCCTTTCTCTGCCCTCCAATTTCAGTCTCTCATCCAAAATATTCTCTTCTCCAATGAGCATTTGAATTATGTGTCCATTGTTTCATTTTCCAGCCACAGGATCAATCTCGGTTGTTCCAAAGCCATTTCTTGAAAGACGGACGGCTTTTCTTTCTCATTTAGAAAATCTACGTCGACTGATGTGGTGTCTTATTTTCTTTTTGTTATGTGCTCTTTATCTATCCTTGTATTCTTAAGTCCATCCAACCTCTTACCTACCTTACAAACTGAAATCTATTTCTCCCTCCCTCATTTGTCCCTCCATATCTACTTCCATCAGCGGTCTGTTCACTAATCAAACACCATCTGTCCTTCCATCCCCAACCTGTCAGGAACAGCTGCCAGCCGCTCTCTTAACAACACTTTTAACAACCCTGCCGCATCTTCCATGGTCTGCCACTCGCCTTTTCCACCAGGCGGTCGTCGTCGGTGAGGGCCACCATCTCCCCTTATGGGCACACATGAGGCCAAAAGACATATACGCAATCACAGGAGTACAAAACCAAGTGTGTAACCTGTTTAGGTGATCAGGCTGTAAGAGTCACAAAGGAGGAGTCAATTTCTTGATGTAACTGAGAGAAGAAGAAGAAAAAAAAAAAAGTGGCCATGAAAAAAAAAAGGAAGGAATAAAAAAGTATATATTTTTTAAATACCGGCCTCTGGACGAACATAAGTAACACAATTATGAACCGCGGGCAAAGAAAATAAAATTCCAGAGGAGGAAGAATAATGGACAGATAAAACAAAGTAGAGACGACGCCCGGTAAAACGAGTAAAAGTCTAAATAGTAATCAAGGGAAGAATCAGCCGCCTGCTCAGAAAAAAGAAAAAGGTTTACAGCTAATTGTAGGAGGTAAAAGCTCCCAGCGCACACACAAGAACAAACTTTTTACACGCGAGTACTGCAAAATCACCACTCACACACCGACATAAGAATACTATCAATCCAATCATCCCGAACACACTCCACAGATATGATACCATGTTCTTGCGCTCGCACACGCAAACACACACACAGAGCACAAACTGCACTGCTGTTGTCACGAACATGCCAAGACATTTTCAAGTGTTATATCCTGAGGAACTTCCCCAACCAATCATTGGCACATAGGCCAGATGTTCATTGGTGCTTCATTGTAATTTTCTCCTGGCAAATGCACACACACACACACACACACACACACGTTGTGTGCTCATCGTAGAACACTGGCTGCAATCTCTGTCTCTCTCCCCTCCCAAATATGAGCTTTTTTTTTTATTATTATTATTAAACTGAAATGCTAAGATTGCACTTTTTCTCCTTCACGCAAATGGGTTAGAAAAAAGAGGGATAGAGTGAGACATAAAAAAAGGAAATAATGCAACACAACAACAGAGGGGAGAGAAAGCAATCATGATAATTGTAGATAAAAGAAAAGACATAAATTAGGAGGGCGAAGCAAAAAAAAAAAAGAAGGAAAGAAAAAGATGTCTCCTAGAGTTTAAATGGCAGACGCTTCGACGTAAGTCACTCAGAATAGTCAATCTGGCTTTTGTTTGAATTGGTGGGGTGGGAAAGTGACCGATGGTGTCTGCATGTGTGAGGCATGATGGTGTAAGTCTGGCTGGCTGGAGATACATTTGCCAATTTATTGTCAACCAACTCACCAGTGTCACACCCAGGGAATGGAGGACGCAGGAGCAGGAGATGTTTAATCCACAAGCTTTTATTGGAGGAGCAGGCGTTTCCAAAAACTCTCCAAGAGAGAACAAAACAGACTATAGAAGTTATCAATAATATATATACTTCTCCCAAAATGAGAGAAGCATATCTATGAAAATTTATCAAAACAAAAATCACTCCACTAAGGAGGAAAACAAAGAGATTATCAAACTTTGATCATTACCTTAAAGTCATTCCTGCTGCGGAGGAAAACAAAAAACCTCTCCTGAAAAATAGGAGGCACTACAATATGAAATCTTATCCAAACAAAAGATCACTCCACTTGGAGGAAAAAGCAAGAACGCTATAAAACTTAAACTATGCTTTATCAATGCTATCTTATTAAAGTTATCAAAAAAAAAAAAAAACTTTCTTAGCGAGGATTCGATCAGAACGATGACTTGGAACTTGGACTATGGTTTAGCAAAGGTGAGAGTGAAGCACGTTAGGACCAACAAATACGACACACTGGCACAAGACAAGGGGAGACGCAGACTCTTATACACACAGGGTTAACAGGGAACAGGTGGAATCATTCATGCGACAATCAGACTGGAACACGAGAGGAAAGGCAAGTGACCTGAAACGAGAGTTGAGTTAATCTTTCAAAAGAAAACAGGAAATGACAAGACATGACATGGAGACGAGACAAAAAACCCACTTGACCTCACCGCGGTGTGACAACCAGAGCCTTTTCAGCACCGATATGGCCGTAAAAGGGACAAAAGTCAACTTTAAAAGATCAATGCAAGGAAGGCCCCGGGCCCTGACGGCATCAGCCCAAGACTGCTCAAGGACTGTGCTGACCAACTCTGGTCAGGTGCTTGTTCAACCTGAGCCTGAGCCTGGAGAAAGTCCCAGCCCTGGGGAAGACCTCCTGTGTGGTCCTAGTACCAAAGGAGCCTAACCACTTCAGACCTGTTGCGTTGACTTCTCACCTGATGACGACCATGGAGAGGATGATCCTGCGACCGCTGGTGGGTACACAGCTGGACCCCCTGCAGTTTGCTTACCAGCCTGGGATTGGGGTGGACGACGCAGTGATCTACATGCTGCACAGATCACCGATCCCCCTAGAGGACAGCGGGAGCACTGCGAGGGTCATGTTTTTTATTTGCGGCCTGTTATGTGCTTTTGAATCAACCAGATGGGCAAAGCATAGTAATGTTACAAGCTAAGATGCAGAATAGAGATGTTTATTTATTTAAAGTTGTTTTAGACTACCTCGATCCCACATTGTCCCAGTCTTTGTGCCATATCTGGTGAATTCACCAGGTCACCCTAACTCCACCCCAACCTGCATGTGGGCTGCCACGGATGAACTTTGCAGCTACTCAAATTAACGTTCTTTTTTTTTTTTTTAAATCTATGTTATTGATCTAACTTATTGATCATTCGCAGCAGTGAGTTCCAAAAAAAAAAGGAGAGGAAGTAGAATAATTCAAAAGTGTGCCAGACATTCTTTTTATTTCAAAGAATGTCAGGAATTCATTAACTAAATATCCTGGACATCCTGGAACGTTTTGTTACAGCCGTGTTTTTCAATTAATGCTCCCTCATAAGCTTTACTCAGTAGGGGTGTAGTCATTAAAACAATGTCACATTGTCAAAGGCCACAGCAAATTAATAAAAATAGCTGAAATTTTTTATTTTTTTGGTCCTGGGAAACAACTACAAAGGCATAATCTCAGGATGTAAAGTAAAGGTTATGACTTAAATGGTTATGACATGATGGAAAGTTTAATAGCAACGGTACGAACCATTGAAATCAAAGCTTTTAAACTTTGTGTTCGACCAAAGTTTTTTTTTTTCCTTTCAGCTTTGACATACTGACAGCAGTGACTAGACACCCCGTGAGGGGAAAATTCAACCAAGCAAAGAGGGGAGACATCTGGTGAGGCAATCAATACAACTTCACACAGAGCAGACATCAGGGCTCGCGTACGCGTTAATACATGCTTATAGATACACACTCTTCCAGCATTTGCCTGGACACACAAACTTCGGAGAGAGCGTGTCAGCCACGTGTCTCATGTCCAATAACAACATTAAGTCCATCAATAAGAGCCTTTCAAGAATACCAGGGGTTCTCTCAACTGACACACAGAGAATACATTCATCTCTTAACACACACACGCACACACACAACTTCCCCCTCACACTTTTGTCCTTTAAACGACAAAAATGGCGACAAGCCTCCGGCTGTTCCATTTTAATCCACATCATCCACCTCTCCTGACATAGGCTACCTCTACCAACTCACACATTGTCTCTGTTTCATCCCTTCTGCCAAGCAAAGGGATTAACCGATGATCAACCAATTCTGTGTATTTGTTCAAAGGTAGTTCATCACACTCCACCAATGACTTTGGTGGGTAAAGATAATAATACTTCCAAATCAGTTGCGTATAACCTAAAAGGACACAGTTTTAACTACATGATCATCACAATCACCCCTTTGAGTTTGTCTTTTCCAGACAAAGCAGACAAAAAGTGACTAATCGGCAATGCCTAAAAATGATGGAAACCCTCACAGTTAACCTATTCTGTGGCTCTCCCTGTGCCTGGTTTGCCTGTTTTTTTGTTATAAAAATTCCTTTATTTCGGTTGGAACAAATTCGCTTGGCCTGCCTGCAGTTAAGAATTTTAAGAAAAAGCTCAACAACATCAACATTTTTTGGCTCGTATGGCGTCGTAAACTCGTAAACTCCCGTGCGAAATTTCTCTCTCGATAGCGAACAATAAAGATTTCAAGGAATCTGGAGCAATTTCGACGCGTAAAGAAAACGGATGAAAGCTTAAAGGTAGGGTAGGAGATCCTGGATTTTGAGTCCAGCGAAGCTGCATTTTGAAAATACACCGGTAAAAAGTCCCAACCCTTTTCTTCACTTTCCCCCCGAAGGCACGCCTCTAGAGTACATGAACGCGCACGAGCACGAAGGTGCACGAGCGCTGTTCTGACAGCAAGCATCGATCGTTGCCGTATTTAGTATTTAGTATATGATAACTATACGTTTAATAATGCTAGGTGCTAGCCAAGCTGGCTCTAGTTTAGCTTCCTGCCAAGCTTCTGGACACGTGTAATTCGTTCACGGAGCAGGGTACGCGCACAAGTGGAAGGAGGGGGAGGGAGGAGCAGATTGCAGTTTGATAGATGGCATCAGTATCCAATCATTGTGAACGGTCCGTTCACAATGATTGGATACTGTTTTTCCTAGATTATAAGTTCTAGAGGCTACTAAAACTTTTCATATTTGTGTCAAAACTTTTAATTAATTGGTTGCAATGGGGGTGTGAAGAGTATTTCAAGCAATATGTAAAAAAATGTTCCAGAAAAAGATCCCCTACCCAACCTTTAAGCTGGACACCTGTGATCTTCAAAATCCTCAGATGACACTACATCCAAAGCCACCAATTCATCTAAAGCAGATTTGGGCGAATGCTCACCGTGGGAAACGTGTCAAGCTCAAATGTCACTTTAAAACTTTATTGTTGCAAAAAGAAGCCTCGTGCTAACCTTGTCCAGAGGTGACGTTGACTTCTCTGGGCTCAGAGGCATTTGTACACATTGTAAAAATGGATTGTGGTCAGACCAATAAGGAGGATTTTTTTTTAAAGAAAAGGACGCTGAACTCACGACTAAAGACAAAAATGACTGTGCAGACTGTTACCAGCAACAAGTCCAAAAGCCAGTCTCTATGATTGTATGGGAACGTACGGGAGCTCTTGGCAAAGTTCATTTACACTTTTGTGATGGCAGCGTTGTGGCAGAAAAGTTCACTGAGGACTTAGAGCAACATACCGAGCTGACGTCAATGTGCATATTTGCAATGGATTTTCCTTGTAATTTTTCAACGGGACAAAAAGGAAGTAACCACTGTGCAGATTACAAAGGCACGACTAAGGAGGACGACTTGCCTGCCTGCAGTTCCGACATGTTCCCTACAGAGAATGTGTGGAGACTTTTATACACCAAGAAAATAGGAAAACAACCATCTTAAGATGCGTTCGTGAGAAAAAAATAACGCCTCAAACACTAAAACAAGAACGTCTTGAGTAAGTGTTACAAGGTCGACGAGACAAACCTTTTTACACTTTCTTTTCTTTTTTAATAAAACTTGCATATGTATAAACAATACAAGTGTAGATCAGTAATATTCTCCTTTCTTTTGACCTGAATATCAGGGTTATGCCAGACAATCTTAAAAAAAAAAAAAAAAAAAACCTTGAAAAGTTTGGGGAAATTAATTTGTCAAGAGATGAACAGGACCCACTATGAGCCATCTTCAGAAAACGCACACGGTGGCTAAAAATAAAGCAAAAGCTAGGTAGAGCGGAAAGGAAACAACCAATAAACTGGCGTAGTGAAGTTATGTCATTAGAAAACACGCAAGATAGAGAGGCATAAAATCCCAACAAACAGAAAAAAAAATAAAGAAACAAGTGTTTGATAACCAGCTTTAAGGAAAAGTGACAGAAGGTGAACAATCTTGGGCCTCCTGTGTTTATCTGACCACACAGTGACAGACTACAAATAAACCTGCAGTGGTCAAAGTTCACTGGTGGGTCAGCTGAGCGCTGGCTGATCTAGGCGTGGAAAACAAAACACACACGCTGACAAAGACACTTGTGGACAGCTGTCAGTTGGCAGTAAAGGAAGTCTGAGGTGGAACAACGAGGTAGACAGGAAGTACAGGAAGGGGTTTTTAATGATGTTTTTCAGTTGAGATACACCAGAAATCCTATATTCTTAAAAAGGTTGTTGTTTTTTTTTCCAAAATTACAACATCAAGTCTTTACAGTTAGTGCAAATTTTATAACACTGGTGTCCCCAAGACAATGCATAAGATAATGAATGAAAAAAGTAACCTGAAGCAGTAAGCAAAACAGTTTCCTTTTTCTTAATTCTTTGTATGGGCGGAAAAAAATCATAGAGATAAAATAGACAAAAAATGCTTCCCCTTCCATTTGATCATCCCGGTATTCTGTCGTCCCGGTTCATGAGGTTGTCACTAGGGATGTCCCGATCAGGTTTTTTTGCCCCCGAGTCCGAGTCATTTGATTTTGAGATATCTGCCGATATCGAGTCCCGATCCGATACTTCTACAGTACATTAGAAAAATGAAGAACGGCGAAGAAACAGATCCAGGATGTCCCTGATTTTTCATTTTATTCACTTATTTTATCATTTAACACTTGTAAACAGAGCACTTCTGTGGGGTAGCTTGAGCAAAAAAAAAGTAATCAAGTAAGAAACAAATTCTTCACATTGTAGTTTAGTCCAACAATGTCTAATATAAAAATGAGCAGCAGCTCAACTTGAAATACCTGGCAGGCATGTAAATAAATAAGCAAATAAAAGTGCCACAGTGTTATAAAGTAAGGCCAGTAATGTGCTTTTCGGAAATCCACTCCTAATTCTTACTCTCCTCCTCTGGCTTCACAGAGGGAAATGTACGCTTTTCTTGATGAAAACCAACATCTGTACCTTGTCAGGTTTGAGCCTGTTCCTGCTCTCATCAACGATGTCCTTGCCACCTCTTGAAATCCCAAGTTTACATATCTCACAGTTCCAGTCCCAGCTTCAAGCTGCTGCTGTGTTCTGCTTCGCTTTACGGAACGCAGCACAGTGACGTCATGCCGCATGTGTTGTTTCTGTGTGTAGTTGAGTTATGATTATTGTAGTTGGGGATATACGTACACCTTCCTCAGTCGAAATAAATGCAATGTGGGGGCATTGGAGACCCATCGAAGATGGCGGCCGCGCTGATACGTCAGCTCCAATAGGCAGCGTCGAGGCTGATTTATGGTCGCCTATGGAGAGCCCTCTCCAAGAGACAGGGTTGTGATTGGTCGGCTAACAACATTTCCGGAATCACTTTTCCGGTTTAGCTCCTTCTTCTCAGAACAACAACACCGCCATTTTTGAAAGAGTTTACTGTGTGCCGGTCAACATTTGGTCAAAATTATTTGCATTTCAAAATCAATAAGCTCCAACTCCAACAACAGTCTTTCTCTCTCGCTCGCCATCGTTCACTGTGAGGAGTGGAACGGAGCCGGAAGGTGAACAATCAATCAACGACTTTCACAATAGACGTCGCGAGATTTGGTCGTTTAACGTAGCGACGCCTACTGATCGGGAGGTGAATTGCTTTGCGTATCCGACAGCCCGACGGAGAACTTCGAAAGGACGGAGAGCTAACGGAGAAGCATACTGAAGCCTTCAGTCTATGAGGCGTCTACGTATATTATGTCTATGGTTGAGGCGGTCTGACGGTACCACCACATAACAGTAAATACTAAGCTGTTATTTTTCCCCATTTGTTTTGAAATATTATAGTTCTGATAAAAAAAATAATATACATATATAGATTGGCTATATAACCGATCGCTGATCGGGATGAAACGTCCGATACAGATCTAGTCAGAAACCACGTGATCGGCCCCGATTTCCGATCACGTGATCGGATCGGGACATCCCTAGTTGTCGCCTGGGGTGAGATGCGCAAGCAATGTATCCGCACGAAAACTGGTATTTACAAAGAAAGCGTGTGCCGTGAAAACATGCAAGCAACCCTTCATACCCCGTGGACACGCTTTACTAGCAATGTAGCGCACATATCAGGTAGAAAATGTAGTAAATCCTTTACCACAAAATAAAACGGGTGCTAAAATAACGACAAATTCGTTGTTGATTTTTTTCACGACTTTGTTTCTCATTGTCAAATTTCACAACTTACCCTCGTTAGCAACGACTACTGAAGCTATAAATAACTGCAGGGCGGCAGAGGGTAACGGCCGGGGAAGACCTCAACAATGAGACTTTAAAAACAAATAAAATATTTAGAGATTGTCTGATTTTCTGGCACCAGATTGTTTCAGAGGCTTCCCACAGGACTGTTGAAGAATTTAGCCAACATAGCCCGATCTATCTGTAAATACGTGCATCCCTCCTGATAGTCTCCAAGCAGGACTGCACACTGCAAGGATTATGTGCTCGTTCATTTACACAGAGCAGGAGTTTCCGATCCTCCACCGCGCACGCCATTTGATAATCTGACCGTTTTCTTGCCTACGCACTTCTTCGTCATACAAGCTAAAGTTTAAGAACTTCAACAATTTGTGTGCCTCTAATCAGCAGAGCTACACGACACATCACTTATCACACATGTTATGCTCCTTTTCCTTCTCTCACATTGGGTCTCACATCTGCAACTCAGCTGAAATTCGGATTTTACAGGAATCAACGCTTAAGAGTCATCCAGTAATTCCTTCCTGTTCCCATATGTTATGTGGTTTATGCTATTTAACTTTTCCAGAAGTATCAAAGTATTGTGGCCGAAAAGAGTCCACACCAGGTTAAAATGTTTACTTAACCTCTACTATGTGTCTATGCATTATCCTTCATTTTCCATCTCCCTAACTGTATATCTCAATGCATTGATTTGGATTGAGATGTAAAATGTACGAACAAGGTTTGGATCGCGAAAGAAATCTAAAGACAGACATAGCTGATCTCTCAAAACCCAATTTAGGATATCGCTGGCTTTTTTTTTTTTTTTTTTTTGTCCGATTTGTAAATTCAAATGTCCTAAAATGCACCTTATACAATACACCTGAAAGTATTTAATACCTTTGGCAAACAGCATGTTTGCCACGAGCTCAACTTAACAAAACGTTCACCGTCTTTTGAGAAGAAGAAAAAACAGACTTTTGCAATGACTCACACTGCGCACGGGCCTCTGGTCACATACGACACTCTTGTGCTGCCCCCTGCCTTCTTTTTTGACAGAAAACTTTGCTTCAGATAATCTGAGCTTTTGATAAGGATAATCGAGACAAACATATGATGACAATAAAATTGGAATAGAACGTGGAAGATTATACTGCAGTGGCTATTAGGGTCACTGCAGACTGGAAAAGTAGAGGGCTGTTGTGTTTTTGATGCCAATTCTTGTGATTGGTTCAAATGTTTTTCTCCCTATAAACTGAATCTAAAAAGCTCCAACTGACCAAATAAAATGTTTGCTGTCATCATTCCATTCTTAGCAGTTAGGTAGGTCTGCGTCGGGGACGTCCTCGCACAGACTGACACTAATCTAAGCGTGTGTGCAGAATAGTGTATGTCGACGCCACAAGTGCAGAGGCAAAAAGAAACCGGCTTACTTGCAAATCTCAAATTCTACGTTTGTACTTTGTGATGAAAAATAAACAAACGAATAAACAACACTAAGGCGACACGGGCAAATGGATGCGAGTTCAACGTCCTTACTTGTCAAGACCAAACTCAGGAGAGATGATGCGCCGAACTGAAAGTAAGAACACATGGCAGGAATTACAAAATCCCAAATTGTTTCATAAATATAATCCGAGTTTAAGCATTTGGTGGCCTGAGAATATAATCTCCCTAAAGACCACAGTCTTCCTCCGCTAATCTGAGCCTTTCGCATCCTCAACCCACTGCCCCCCCCCCCTCTCCCCCCTTCTATCTTCAGATCACATGCCACACAAGCACACGCAGCAGCTTCCATATCGTTACGAAAAGATCTCAATACGGAGGACGCTGTGTGCTGTTGGCACACACGTCTTCAGCCAGAAGAATAAAGCCTGAACCCATATTGTTTCTGAATAAGCTCCCTCTTCCTCGTGCACACCAACTACACACACTGTGTATATGGTGCATATGTAAGCTAGTAATGGATCATCCTTACAGATACAGTACAACAGATCTAAAGCAGACATGCCTGCAGTCCAGGACCTGTGACCGAATGGAAAAATAATTTTAAAAAGTCGACCCTGAACTGTGCAACAGCTGAAACGTGTCTAATAGAAAGGGGAAAACATTTTTTTTCCCCTTTTTATTATCATCATCACAGCAGTTAGTCTCTTCTCAGCTCCCAAATCCTCAAGACTGTAGTTGAAAGAAGAAGAGGTGTGACAATGGTAAATATGTCACAGATGTTGATGTTAAACACGTTGCTAGCATCAAAATAAACTGAGTGTTTATTGAGAAAAATAAATAAAGGGATAAAAAAAATTCCCCATTTGATATGCCGTCTCTGTACCCGTTTCAGAGTTCGTTAACGTGGGGCTGACATCTCAAATTACAGGGTGTCAGAAAGCTCAAAGGGTTGATCGGGCGCCTCATGTACAGCGGTCGGTCGCAGTTCACTGGAAAAAAATCAAAGTCTTACCAATTATATTTGTCTCATTTCTAGTCAAAATATCTCATTACACTTAATATAAGACACAACTGCCTAACAAGTACTATTTCAGCCAGATATAGGGACTTGTTTGAAGACAATACATCTGGAATATCTTGTTAAATGAAAAAGTCTTGAAAACAAATTGTTTTGAGTCACATATCATATGAAACAAGCTTTTTTTTTTGCATTTAAAGAGGTTTTTAAGCTAATTTCAAGATCACTTTTATCTCAAAAGTCCTAAATATCACATCTTATTTCAAGAAATCTTGACAAGCCGATTTTCACTAGTTCCATTGGCAGATTTTTTTTTTTTTGCTTATTTCAAGCAAAAACGTCTTGTATTTGCTGTTTTTGAAAAAAGGGGCATTTTTTCCAGTGTTCCTCGACAGTGCTGGCTCGGGCCCATTGCTGCGTGTCACCTCCGCTCTCTCTTCTCCCTATTTTGTGTCAAGCAACTTTGAAATGAAGGCCAGTGATCCAACAAAAAGAAGAGGATTGGTGTTCAACAAGGATGTGGGAGTGCAACAGGGGTTTCCTCTAAGAGCTACAATTATGTACATGGGCCAGACTATAGAATTTCTTGAATGAACGAATCGAGTGTTTCATTTTGTCATTAGCTGTTGCGAGTGGAAAAAGGTTTTGCCATTTTTGTCCACTTTTGCATCGTAAAAAAATGGCTAAATTAGAGCCATTATGGAATGCACTGCAGATAAAGTCGGCATGCACTGTACGCACTATGATAAAGCTCCTTTTCTCCTCATATGGTTAAAGGAGGATAACAATAACCCCAAATGACAAACAAGATGGCCGCCAAGTGCTTTCCTGATGAGAGCCTAAAGTGAGTGGATGCTGGTCCCGGTTAAGCCTGGCTGCATTTTACCAACAAAAGGTTTTAAGGTGACGCATGGAGCCCATATTCAGAGATTGAATGTAGTACCAGCCCCCCCCCTCCACCCTCTTGTCATTATAACACAGTTTCTCCTTGAGAACTAAATCTACTTATGATTGTTTTTAAATTTCTTTTTAATATATTCCTTATCATTTTCTTTAATTCAAAATGACAATCTGGACGTCGTAATCCATCATGGATTTAACAATTTCCCCATACGCTCTGCTGCCCCTCCCACAGAAAAAAATAAAAAATACTCGTAATGATTTAGGACTTCGGGTCTGACTCGAGGGGGATAGAGAGGAAGGAGAGATGAAAAACAAAGAAAAGAGGGAAAGAAGAGTGGGAATGGATTAAAAGAGGTGAAAGGCGGTAAAAGTAGCAAAGCCATAACAGAAACACGAGAGCAAAGACGGACAGGGCCGGTTCAAAGAAGTCTCTTATCTTAATAGACAAGGAATAAAACAAGGCTGTAATATTCATAAATTGTGCACAAGCTGTGTACCCTCCACCACATCCCCCCCAGCCCCCACCCCTTCCCTTTGGCCTTGATAGTATTAGAAAAATGAAAACGAAATCTTTAGATTAGAAAGATTGGAAAAATTGAATTACAAAAGCCGCACAGGGGGCCCGAATGGATGAGCAAGACCGAAATCTTCATCTCGGACAACGCGGCAGAGAAGAGGGAGGGGGGTGAAAATGATGAAAAATGAAATACGGTATATCTGGAGGGGGAGCCGGATGGAGGGAGGGAAGGGAGATAAGAAGTCGAGGTCATCACCTGCGTGGCCCGGCCAGCTTTTCTTTCAATCTCAAATCCAGCAATCAGTTTAAGCTCCGACCAGACTCTGAGAGAAAGGCGGCCGGTTAGCTGTACATTACCCACTGGAATAGTTTTAACATGTTGCCACAGGCTCGTGCCATTTCCCATATATAAGCATCAAGGAATATTGCAGATGACCTGAAGTGTAATAACTAAGCCCGTTGCGTACATTTCCATCCATAAAAAGTAACAATGTAGAGTGAATCAAATCATTTCTAGACGGCTGTTTGAGTACATTCTCAAGCAAATAAATGTTACAGAAATGGATCCGTGTTCTGGTTATTGTTTTTCCCTCTGTGCTCATTTGCTGACGTCTTTGTTTTGTTTGTTTTTTCAAAAGCAAAGTAGTCGCTTGATTTTGGCCTCAATTATAACAAGATTTCATTTCAAACTTGAGTTCTTATATCAACGCAATTGCAAGGAGCGCAACTGAGGTTTTCTTTACAGTTTTTCTCAATTGCTTAAACACAATTTTGAGCGTTGTGGGGTTTTTTGCAAAACCGACACACAATTATCACAAACCCAATTCGCAAAACACCTTGGATCCTTTGCAAAATGAAACACTCTTGTAAAAACTATACGCTCGTTTATCAAAACCATATTTTGTTACCATATGAAACACACACGTTGCGTATGACTTAAAGCTGCAGTCGGCAGGTTTTCAAAATTGCGAGTCTAAAGTCGGAAAATTCGAACTGACACAACTTTCAGGTCCCTCCCCCAACCTCTAACAAGCTCCGAATCGCCCCTCCCCCTCTGTGGACGAGGTTGTGCACGTGAGTTCACACCAGTGTGAGCGCACACAAGCTGGGGCAGACTCACGCTCAGCAGCGTGTGCACAAGCTGTGATTGGTTAAAATCAGCCGGGAGCGCTCGGTTTTTGTAAGCATGATTACAGGCTTCAGAGGGAGCTACAGATTTCGTTATTTTTCCTAAACAGCCTATTTAATATTCTACTTCCAGAATCCCATGACAGTTCAAGCTAATATGACTAAAAAAAAGTTGCCGACTGCCGCTTTAACTCTGTTTGTAACAGTTACACACGGCTGTTGAAAACCTTAAACACTTTTGGCTAATTCTGCTTCTGAGTGAACAGAGTAGTATAGGTGAAGTACACAGTGAATTTGCAAAACCTCAACCTCGCCCAGATTTGCACAACGATAAACACAATGTCGGCTCACACTTTTTGCAAAACAATACACACAGTGAACACTAAACACACTTGTATGCATTAGACACGACACAAGATCAATGCTGCAGACTGATGAAAATGTAATTTATTTCTCCATATACTAAATTTAGTCAACAGAGACATAAAAAACAAAACAAAAAACATGCCTCGTTTTCCATGCTTCTGACAAACATAACATTGTATCCTGTACTAAAAAAATAACCCCCCCCCAAAAAAAGAAAACACAGTACAGAAATCACTACTGGTCATCTCTTCGCCTCGCTGGATCCGGCCAGAGAATTTCATCAACATCGCATGCAATATTATCATTTCCAAGACAGCGTGGAAAGAATCGTCTTGAATGCCGAATCCATCCCTGTATGGCTGTGGTGTCAATCAGGTCACAGGCCTCCTCCATGGCCTGAATGAGGGGTATGCGAGCCTGGGGGTGCAGATCATAAACCCTCCACCTCCAATGCCGAGAAAAAATCCTCAATTGGGTTCAAAAAAGGAGAATACGGTGGCAGGAATAAGACTGTGAACTGTTGATGTTGCTGAAACCAGTTCTGAACCAGAGCAGAGCGGTGGAATGAAACATTGTCCCAGGTGACAATGTATTGCATCTGTTGTGCGGCTATGAGGTTGGGTAATCTGTCCAGAAATGTGAGGATGTGGGGTGTTTTGTAGGGACCCATGTTGGTATGATGGTGGAGGACCCCATTCTGGGTAATTGCAGCGCACAGGGTGATGTTGCCCCGGCACACTGATAATTGCCCTCTGGCCAATTATATTTCTTCCTCTCCTCCTCACCTTTGAGAGGTTGAACCCTGCCTCGTCAATATAGATGCACTCATGTGGAATTGGCTCAGCATCCATTTGTAAAACTCTCTAAAATACAGTGAAAGACAAGATTGTGTAGTTCAGCATAGATTTAGTGTACGGTACATTTACATGTAAAAAAGGTTATGTGTGCAGTATGTAACATCAGAGTGCTAAAGTGAACAATACATACCTCCACATACTCATGCCGAAGCTGTTTAACCCTCTCCGAGTTCCTTTCAAAAGGCACTCGATAGATCTGCTTCATTTGAACCTGATGTGTCTTAAGGATGCGTGCTATAGTGGACAGAGAGACCTGATTCACGTTCTGAAAGATGGTTTGGTCTCAAAGAATGTTGGCCTGGATTTCACGAAGCCTGATGGCATTATTTGCCAAAACCATGCTCACAATCTCTCTCTCCTGCAGTGGTGTAAAAATGGGAGCCCTTCCTCCTTGTTGCACTTGCCCTTCAATCCTATGTAGAGCAAAATACATGTAACCTATTGTAAAATGTCACACCAAACATATCAAAAGTGCTGATATGGTGCATACAATAACAGCTGTAAACCGGTTATTTTTTACCTGTTTTCTTGTCTGAAAGCCCTTGTGACAGATGCCACGGTGTATCTACTGAGATTTGTCTGGACTCTCAGTCCAGCCTACCTCATCGTCAAACCATGGTTTACAACATCGTCCACAAGAGTTGCGCGAATTTCATTGGTTAAATTTGGTCCTCTTCTTCTTTCCGCTTCACCTCCTCCTCCTCCACCTCTTCCTCCTCCTCTTCCTCTTCCTCGACCTCCACCTCCGCCTCTACCTGTACCTCTGGCACGGCCTCTGCCTCCTTCTCCTCCTGCAATTCCTCCTCTCACCCTCACTCTTCCTCTTCCTTCCATTTTGGTAAAAGATAGGTGAACTCACTTGCTGCATATTTATAGTGCTTAAACCTGATTGGTGTGTCTACAATTACGCAATCTTGTGTTTGCACACCTGATGGCTGTGTTTAACCAATTGGCACATAGGTGTGGTCATTTGACAGTCAGTGCTTTAGAATTGCAAGGAAGTGACATCTTGATATACTTCTGTGTCTAATGCATACAAGCGTGTTTAGTGTTTTGCAAATCACTGTGTGTATTGTTTTGCAAAAAGTGTGAACTGACTTTGTGCTTATAGTGGTGCAAATCTGGGCCGGGTTTGCTCGTTGAGTGTAAGCTTTTGATAATTGTATAATACTTTTGATTTTAGTGTTTATTCAATCGTAAAAAACTGTAAGGATGCGTGCTATAGTGGACAGAGAGACCTGATTCACGTTCTGAAAGATGGTTTGGTCTCCAAGAATGTTGGCCTGGATTTCACGAAGCCTGATGGCATTATTTGCCAAAACCATGCTCACAATCTCTCTCTCCTGCAGTGGTGTAAAAATGGGAGCCCTTCCTCCTTGTTGCACTTGCCCTTCAATCCTATGTAGAGCAAAATACATGTAACCTACTGTAAAATGTCACACCAAACATATCAAAAGTGCTGATATGGTGCATACAATAACAGCTGTAAACCGGTTATTTTTTACCTATTTTCTTGTCTGAAAGCCCTTGTGACAGATGCCACGGTGTATCTACTGAGATTTGTCTGGACTCTCAGTCCAGCCTCCCTCATCGTCAAACCATGGTTTTCAACATGGTCCACAAGAGTTGCGTGAATTTCATTGGTTAAATTTGGTCCTCTTCTTCTTTCCGCTTCACCTCCTCCTCCTCCTCCTCTTCCTCTTCCTCTTCCTCGACCTCCACCTCCACCTCTACCTCTTCCTCTGGCGCGGCCTCTGGCACGGCCTCTGCCTCCTTCTCCTCCTGCGATTCCTCCTCTCACCCTCACTCTTCCTCTTCCTTCCATTTTGGTAAAAGATAGATGGCTGTGTTTAACCAATTGGCACATAGGTGTGGTCATTTGACAGTCAGTGCTTTAGAATTGCAAGGAAGTGACATCTTGATATACTTCTGTGTCTAATGCATACAAGCGTGTTTAGTGTTTTGCAAATCACTGTGTGTATTGTTTTGCAAAAAGTGTGAACTGACTTTGTGCTTATAGTGGTGCAAATCTGGGCCGAGTTTTGCTCGTTGAGTGTAAGCTTTTGATAATTGTGTAATACTTTTGATTTTAGTGTTTATTCAATCGTAAAAAAACTGTAAGTGCAAATAACTGAGATGACGATCCATTTAGAAAAACAGAAAAATGGAGAGCAAAGCAGTAAGTAATATTTTGTACTATGTTCAATTCAATTAAATTCACTTTGATTTATATAGCGCTAAATTACAACAAATGTCATCTCGAGGCACTTCGATAATACAGCCCCAGTTCAAGCCAATCGGAGTTCAATTCATTGTCATTTTAAAAATGAAAGCTCGCAATCATGTAAACAAAACACCTTAATCAGACAAAAACACAATCGTACACAAGGTTAGATACATTTAGAGACTTTCACACCGTTCATTTGTCATGGATACTTTATATCTGAATGTTGAGATTCGAGCTGTCACGCTCAGCTCCGACCAATGTCTAATCCACACAAAATACTTAATTGAAACACTTTTTTTCCTGGTTACAAATGACTCATTCTGATGCAACCAGAAAGGCTTTTTTTTTTCTATTGAGATGGATTTATTTGGGGATGGTTAGCACCATCACCTCACAGCAAGAAGGTTCCAGGTTCAACTCCCTGCTGGGGCCTTTCTGTGTGGAGTTTGCATGTTCTCCCAATGTATGTGTGGGTTCTCTCCAGGTACTCCGGCTTCCTCCCACTGTCCAAAAACATGCACGTTAAGTTAATTGGTGTCTCTAAAAATTGGCCTTAGGAGTGAGTATGAACACATGAAATATCTTTTAACTTATCTAGACTATTGCCTGTTTTTAAATTCATTTAAATGATTTTATTTGTTTCTCTTTATATTCTTTTATGTATTTTTAATGCTTCTTCCACTCCCTGCTGCAATGCTTTTATTTTATGTAAAGCACTTTGAACTGTTTGTACATGATATGTGCTATATAAATAAATTTGATTGGATTTGATTTGATTTGATTTATTTTTGTTTGTCTGGTTTGTCTCTGTGTGGCCCTGTGATGGACTGGTGACCTGTCCAGGGTCTACCCTGCCTCTTGCCCGATGACCGCTGGGATAGGCTCCAGCCCCCCCGCGACCCAACCGACAGATTCAGCGGTATAGAAAATGGATGGATTTATTTGAAAAATTCAATTCATTAATTCATTTCGTGGGGGAAGAGGTGCAGCACTGCGCAACAGTCTTGACCGATGGTTCGTTTCTTTCTTTTTTTTTGGCTTCCAAGAAGCCAGATCTTCGGGCTTTCTGAAGGTCTTTCAGAGTCTTGTTTGGGCGTCGGTCGCCATTTCAAACGTTTTCGGTCCAGTCCTGGCACCTGACCATTTTCGTCGGAATGTGTTTTTTTTTTTTGTTTGTTTGTTTGTTAAGGCACGTAACACTGACCTATGACTCACTCGAGCACAAAAAGGCACGTAATTCAAGTGATCAACCAGTGTTGTTTCCGCACATGACAACTTAGCAAAGGAATCAATTTTGAAATTGAATCTCAAGGCGCTTTGCTACAAGATGCCTGTCACAAAGATACATAATTCATTCCCCTTTCCTCTGGCATTTTTCATAGAAAACAACACAGCTCGACAGGCAAATGCATTTTATTTTGCTGCCAACAAAGCGATTCCTAAAAGAACTATTAACCAAAAACTCTGAGACAACTGGACAAGTGGAGGACAAAATCCGAAGGGTCAGTGCCTAAGAAACTATCGTCAGAAAATGAACAGCATAACAGTAAGTGGTGTCTTTGAGAAACTGCAAAGAATCCAGCAAAGACCTGACACAGGACCTGAGAGAAGCCACTGAAGGCCTCGCCAGAAATTGCCTCTACGGAAGGTTAACTGTCAAGAAGCCATTCTTAAGGAAGGGAAACAGGTAGAAAGGGCTGAGCTATGCCAAATGACATGAGAAGTGGACTGAAAAATCAGCGGCAACGGGTCTTACGGAGGGATGAATCCTCCCCAGTTCGACATTATTGAAGCAGTGTGGGATCATCTTGACAGAGACTGGAAACGAAAGTCAGCCGAAATCCAGAAAGGAGCTTTGAAATATCCTTCAAGAAGTTTGGAGAACAACTCCTGAAGACTGGATAAAGAAATGACAAGAAAGCTTGTTTAAAAGGGTTCAGACTGTGTTGACGAATACATTTGGTCATACCAATTATTGACTTTCAAGCTCGATATATAAGTGTACAATATGGCTTAATTCTTACATGCTGTAATCATGTATCATTGCGTTTATATTTGTATCAATAAATCAAATGTTCCCCTTGTCCCTGGCAATGTATGAAGAATCGAGGGGTGGCCCAAGACCTTTGCACGATATGTCAGCTCCGTCTGCTGACCTCACATGCCCTCATGTTTTAAACTCACTTGAGTCTAATTTCCAAGCCAACGGCACCCTCTAGGGGTCGTAGACGATAATGCATGTCTCTGCAAATTAGATCTTGTTTGCAGTGATTCGAGGACTGAAAAATCAGACGGGACAGGAAAAAAAGCTTCTTATTTGTTTTATTGACAACACAACAGAGGATTATGAAATCCACTCCTGCTGAACAACATTCGGATACCGTGACAATGACTGCTGATCTTGAATTTGATAGGAGACACACACACATTTTTCACAATGTTAAAACACTACTAACAGGTGACTGGAAATGTTTGTACAATGTTGTAAAAATAATGTTGGATCTAACAGATCTAACAGTTAGGGTTAAAAGCAGCATTCCATTCACACGATTTGATGGCAAAAAAAAGAGTTCCCTTTTAGTTAAACGAAGCACCATCTGCCTCAACTGCCCGCTGAAGAACTCAAAACGGAGGGGAAAAAAACCTGTTTAATTACTGTCCTCTCGTGATTAGATAAGCATTGTCAACATTCTGTCTCCATGGCGTAGCCCACTGGCGATGAGAAGTGGCACGTTTTACGCTTTCAGGTACCGTTCTAAGACATTCAACCACATTCCCTTCAACCTCGGGTCAGTGCATGATTAAGATTTCACACGACATGCCATCTTCATTCGTACATTGCCGCGATTCCATTGGCTTCCTGCAAAATGTTAAGCTTTTGCCATGGAACGGAAAGCATCTGTTCATTCAACAGTGCACTGCCTCACGCCACTCGTATCTCTCGGTTGTCAATTCATGCACTCGTAATCTCGGAAAGTTACTAATTTCACATCTGTATGCAAACACAAACTCAAAGCTCTATCGAATACCCACTTAACCACATTTAGAACCCCTGCAGTTTCATGTAGTTTACACAGACAATGGCACAAATGTGTGCGTGTACTCTATTTTTTTCACTAGATTATCGAGCCATGCATTCATATCTTTTATCAGGCACAACCATGGGGTGTCATATAGTTAAACTGTTTAAGGGGAATGGACAGAGGCTGCAGTTCCTCGACGCAGGCAGCCCAGTTTAACTCCTGGCCTGAGGCCCCTTGCTGCACGTCTTCCCCCACTCTCTCTCTGCCCCTTTTCCTGTCCACCTAACTGTCAAAGGCCACAAGCGCCCGAAAAAAAAAAAAACCTTAAAGAAAAAAAATACATAAATTGATCAGAACCATAATGAAATTACACATATGATGTGGTAATTTTTTTCCAATCCGCATATCCTGAACGCCGTTTTCACCAAACCAAAAAGGAATGACGATGAAAACAGGAAAGGAGAAAGCTCAGTTTTTGCCATTTATCAAACTGAGAAATTCAGAAAAACAAAGAAAAAAGCTCATCCGCAAAGGACCCTGTAGAGGTTAGAAATAAATAAAAAATCAGCGGGAGCATGCGAGACAATCTTGTACAAGCTAAAATGTTTCTAAATATTTGTCTTTTTTTTTAGCCTTGCCTCAGAAAATACCACAAAGCCTTCGTGATCAAGATGCAGCTTTAAAGCAATACAATGTAACTTCTCAAAAAGCCCATTATGGAGCTCCCCCTACAGGCTTGGAGGTAATGTACGGTTACACTGTCGTAAATACAACACCCTTTCGCTTTCACGTTTCACGTTTGTTGACGAACCGGCGAGGAGTCAGAAGGTGCAAGCTATGTCGACCGAGAAGGTAAGAGTAATCAAATGTACCTGGGAGCGTGAGAGGGGTCTATTTGTTTTTGCGGTAGGTGTGCCAGAAAGCAAGTCGAAGTACTTCCGCTCAGCTCCCGGGCCGGTCCAGCAAAGTTACATAGCGCAGTTATACCAACTCAGACCCCCGAAGGGCATAGGAGACAGGCCAATCGTAATATTAAAACTCATTCTAGCCGCACAATTTTTTTCAAGCTGTTATTTCAAGGTAGAAATGTTACATAGTATTGCTTTAAGACAATTTACATCAACCTGCATAGGGCCGGCTGGTTCGACTGAGTCACTTGTCGAAGCGTCCTTGGGCTAGACACTGAACCCCATTCTGCCTACCGATGCATCCATCGGTGTGTGAATGTAGTAGTAATCCCATAGTTTGTATAGTGTGTGAGTGAATGTGGCATGTAGTGTTAAAAGTGCTTTGAGTGGTCAGCTAGACTAGAAAAGTGCTGTACAAGTACATCAGAGCACTGCACTCTAGAGCTTCAGTGCTGCTTAGTACAATTGATGTGGTCTTAAATGGTAAGAGTGGATGTCTTTGAACGAGAGGATGAGCAGTCCACCTATACATCCACCAGGTGTCCTCACAGACCGCCGCTCAGTTGCAAACGTTTGCTACACTGATCTGTTTTAGCATTACCAAAATGTGAAAATTGAGGGGCAGTGGGGCGTTTTATTGTTCATCCGTAGATTGATCAGCCACAGTTTTAAAACTACAAGCAAGTCAAATGAGTAACTCGTTTTTTTTTTAAACTGCCAAAAATGTACATTCCGGTATTCGCACTGAAGTCACTTTGAAACTTGCCACCTACGAAAACATCTATGCAGACCGGTCATCCCACCTCCCAACTCCCGAAAAAAATAGCAACCTTCCCCACTGGGAACAACAGGCTTAAAGGGGATAGAGAATCAAAATCGTCTTTTTCACGTTTTTGGTGTTAGTTCTGAGTCTCCCCGCTGTGGGGAGTAGGCCTACACACGAAGTGCCAGCAATTGTCAGAACCTCTGTTTCAAGTACTCCCCTTTTTTGAATACAGGAACTGGTGTGCCTTCCAAGGCTGTGAAAGCGGACTACGATCGTTACATATTCTTCCCCCGGGAAAGCAATGTTCAATGGCTTTTATTTATTTTTAACAGCATCCCCAGTACATACAACTGCCAACTTTTCCTTTGCTCTGCGCATTTCACTGAGTACAGTTTCACAAACCTTGCACGATTCCGAGCAGGCTTCAGTCGGAATTTTGCTCAGAGGACTATGGGGCGAGCAGGTCGGATCACAGCTGACCCTTCTCTTTTTGCACCACTCCACTCGGGCAGGAGGCTTCGGTCCATTCGGACTAGAACCTCCCGTCACAAAAACAGTTTTTCCCCCTTGCAGTTGGACTTATGAACACTTCATAATCACCTCATAACCTGCCCCAGTCACTTTACCATCATTAAAATGGCACTACTGAAGCTGCACTGTTGTTGCTCTGTATATTGGATACTGTGTATTGTTGTACACACCTCTTACATTTTATATTCATATATTTTTATTCTTTATTTTTTATTATTATATCCTATGTTACATGTTTGCACCTTACGCCGCAGCAAATTCCTAGTTAGTGAACACTGTTCACTAACAATGGCAATAAAACGAATTCTGATTCTGATGAGCTTTCTTTTCAGTCAGTGTATTACTCTATAGCTCTGTTTTCAGTGAGAGCAAGGGCAGCCAATCAAGCATCGGCAACCGAATAGCGCCAACACCTACCTGCATTTCATAATGTGGTTGCCAGATAAGCTCTGAAACGACGCCAATAAGGGCAAACGACGCATTCTAAACCCAGCATAGTAACAGCTGTTTCAGAGAGCCTTTTAGGGAGGTTCTGAGCCATTACAGACCCAACCAATTTTTTTTTTGGGCTACATATCACATCACAGAACAAGGATTAATGCCCCATTCAACCATTCTCTATCACCTTTAACAAAGGGTAAGAATATCAGTCTGATGGGAAGTGATGGCATCTTTGGGAAATAAAGCCCGCACACAAAGACATCCAAAGGATCTACTGCCAACGTCCTGTTACAGACAGTCCAGGACACCCTCTTCGTCCATGCCCTGACTAAACAGAACCCCTTCGGGCAGCATTGGGAAGACCAAGTGTCACAACGGTGCCCTTCCGAAGATACACTTAAGCTTCTTTGTAGAGGTAGAATGTTCTATTCAATTAAAATGAGTTTGAACACGTAAAAGGTTTTTTTTCCTTCCATGAAACTGCTTGTGTTGCCATCTTGAGCAAGTTCCTGTGAAAGCAAAGATCTTGATACCAGACTAAAAGAATGTTCTCAATTAAAAACGTCATTCTCTGAGCTGACACATACCACTGCATTTTATCAGTGCAATCTTCGGCCACTTATGGATTTAGTGCAAACTCAACCGTTCTTCGCAAAACACATCACCGTGCCATCTTTAAATCCGGTGCCAGAAAGCTAAGGGAGGAATAAACCTGAGGACCACCAGGGGGCCCCCCTCTGTTGCTGCTATCAGAAAGCCCAGGCTTGTTCATCACAATTCAGTTTGTGAGCGAATGCAAGAGCTATTTCTGTGTTTTGTCAAACAATTCCAGCAGCTATGCTGTTACAGCTGTGGTCTCCAGGAGGAAGCCTCTGCCGGAAATATCTTAGAACAACGCCTCTTAACTGAGGATTATTGATTGACAAGAAAAGAAAATGTATATATTTTTTAAAATGCATCAAAGCTTTTGATTTAGCAAGTCAGTGTCAATGGTTTCTGGACATTTTATTTATGCCAAGTGCTATGACTCATTCCACTCCGTAAATTGAATCAAGAAATAAAGAAACTATGCTCGGACTTCATATTCAATCTGAAATTAGAGAAAAAGAAGAAAAACTCCTGCGGAATGGACAGAATGGACAACAGGAGGGTTGGTAGGGTGACAGATTGAAAAGGCTCAATCCCAGCTCAATAGACAGATTTTCAGGCTGCTGCCCTGTAGATTCACTGTTCAGACTAAAGCCGTCACATCCCCAGTGCCAAGTGTTTCCTGTCTTATCGGGACCATTCTGCTGCAAAAAGGTTATGTAATCAAATCTATAAGGCCCCTGGAGGCCGTGAGAGCGCACAAACAAGGTGGTTTGGTTGAAAGGGGGGAAGAAAAGGAGGGAAGAAAAGGAGGGAAAACTTGTGCTTTTTACATGGACGCGAAGCAACAACCTCCTAGTTAGTGACGCTCATCCTTTGCGATTCATCGCGGTTTCCTTTCCATGCAAGGATGGAAATGATTCTTCCCTGCGAGGCGTGAAAATGTAAACTCAGATTAACGGGGTCATTAGAAATGCAATTCATTTTCATCCTGAAAAATGAATCCCGCTCTGATATTTCTGCCTCCTTTCATGTGTGCGCGTAGGCTGAGTGAGACAAAAGAGAGTGAGAGGCTCGTACGAGAAGAGACAAAGAAGGCCGCAATTCACATAGTAAACACATAATGAGTTGAACATTGTTTGAGTCACTTCACCATGAAGGGCTTCTTGGAGATAGTCCAACTTTCCATCCATTCATCCATTTTGTGTACTGGCGGGGGGGGGGGGGGGGGGGGGGGGGGGGGGGGTACTGAGAGCCTATCCCAGACAGACAGACCCTGGATGGGGTCAAGTCCAGTTTTATTATATCAAATATTCGAAAATGAAGCAAGGAACCTGCATACTTCAGCATCAGTTGTGTCTTTACGATGAGTCTCTTAAGTAGACATTTTGCTTTACATTTCACCATATCCCACATTTCTACACATCCCTAAAGTATCGTCATACCCACTGCAAATACACACAACATTTCTCATATCGAAAGTTTGCAAGGGGGCATAGTGAGACATAATTAGGTAATCACAAAATGTTGCATTATGTACTTAAGACTGTGTAATTCTGCTGATGGAACAAAACTGATTTTAAGTACTCTGGACGATCAATGGAGAGAGAAGGTGTGTTTTGTGCTTTTGCAGACCGGCACCAAAACTGACAGGTTGTAAATCCAGAAGACGCAGTCCGGATGCTGTTAAAAGTAATCAATGACGTCACACCAACCCGCTGCGCTGAAAGCTATAGCTGCCATTCTACAGCACGCTGATAATAAGTATCAACTCCTTCATCAGTCGACAGAAAAAATTAACTCATCCATCATCTGATTTTCCAAGTTAAGACATCAACAATCATCAAGTTCAATTCTGTCAACATCAGATCAAGCACTCGTTACTCTGCTCAGTGCGACTTAGTGATTTTGAGGCTCGAGGTTTTGAATGGCTGCCCTGGGTTGGGGATAAAGGGCCTCCTCCAAACATCATTCATAGAGCAGTGTGGGAAAAGAGAGAAATAATGACAGCCCTTGCTTTCAACGCCCTGGTTTCACAACTTTCTCCCATTCGTCGATTCTTTTTTTTTTTTTTCAAATAACCTGAGTGCAACACTGACTTCCACAGAGGTTCTTGGAAAGGGAAGCATCTTCACATACATCTTAAACAAGGTGTATAGGATGCGTTCAAGTAACACACACACACACATAAAGAGCAAAGAGTGTTGCTATGAATGCTTTACAACCTTTTTCAAACTTCAGACTGTTTATGAATCGAACGTGCCCCTCGAACCGAGTACATACAAGTACATATTTTCTCATATTAGGGGCTGTAGCTCAGGAGGAAAAGCAGTCGCCCACCCAATTCTGGCTTCCTCGGGTTACTCGTCAAAGCGCCCTTGGGCAAGACACTGAACCCCACGTTGTCTACCGATGCATGCATGTGTGTGAATGTGTGTGAGTGTAGTAGGAAGCACCCTAACCACATCTGGATAGACTAAGGCATGCTGTGTGAGTGAATGGGCGAACGCGGCGTAGTGTTACGAGCACTCTGAGTGGTCAGCTAGACTAGAAAAGCACTATACAAGTACAGTCCATTTACCATTAGCAGTTCATACATACAAAACAACACTTTGTTTTTTCCCCCTCACGTTTTCACGGTCAGTTGTCTATTTTAGAGAAAGTGAGAGACTGAGTAAAGAGGGGCGAGAGAGACACAGAGACTGTGTGTTAGAGGGTCTAACCAACTGTGGTGTGCGGGCGATGGCGCAACACGATTAGATGGCGGAAATCTGAGAAACAAGTCCTATTGTTCACCATCATGTGAAGGAGAGCTGCGGTTTGTAACCATGTGACACAAGGTCAGAGTTCAAACACAAAAAGCTCTTTGTGATAGGAGTCACATTCATCTTTCCCACATTAGTTCCCATTATTTTTTTTTTTTTGCGTCCTTCCAGAGAATATATTCATAAAGTGAAAAAACATTTGACTTCTTAACTAAACTACAGAAACTATCAGCCTCTACCAAGGCATACCACCCCCTCATTCAGAGAATTGAATGAAAGCGATCCATAGCCACATCACACTGTAGCAGGCTTCTTTTGCCCATGTTCTCCCTCTCCACAATTGTGACGCTTGGTTATTTTAACATAATTCTAATGTGAAATGAGTGATTGCACAAGTTTTTGGCAGACCCATTTCAATTTTTTCACTGTGCGGTTAAGTAAAAGAAGACTAACTGATGTCAAAAAGAAAACACAGACAAACACTGCATTTAAAGGTGGAAGGAGGAGGCAGGGGGAGTCTCACTGTAATTACAGCCCGACTTTGCCATTCAACTGGCTCACTGTGCTTGTCCCAGCAAACATGAAAGGCAGTGGAAACGTGTTACCGACAGGTTTTGTACGATTTAGACTGGACTACCATGTTTTACGAGCACCGCACATTTTCCAGCCGTTCCTTTAGACAATTCAAACCCAAGTTGCAGACACTGTAAGCAGAGGTGAAAGTGGTTAACAGGGTTTATTGAATCAAGGCGGTGATTGTAGATCGTTGGGGAGCTCCAGGAAATGAGACGCTCTGTATAAGGAGAGAGACGAGGAGGAGGGTTGTGAGGAATGATGAATCCACAAGTAATTGTCGGTTTGTCCTCACAGTGTCCGGGGGGGGGGGATCCAGGTAGGAGAGAGGAGGGTGCTGGCTGTGGTAGTGTGGCTCTAAGTCAGCCGTGGGGCGAGCAGGCAGGTACATAAAGGAACATATTACCACTTCGGAAGTAAGATAATCTTGGGAAGACTGGAGCTCCTGCAGATCCTTAGAAGGATGTTCTGATGCAGACCAGCGGCCTCATGTACAAAGGGTGCGTACGCACAAAATAGTGGTGTACGCACCTTTTCACGTCAACGATCAGATGTATCAAGAGCGAAAAGGCCGTGGAAATGTGCGGTGCCTCACGCCAACTTCAGGGCTGGCGTACTCACTTTTCTGCAGCTGTTGATTCTTTGGCGACACCTAAGGTGATGTTGGGAAACTTTTATAATAAATAGATGTGAAAACAATTAGTCCTCAGACAGTGATGTGCACATTTGAGATAGATCAACAATTAATACTGATAAACAATTAATACACCCATGTGTCTGCAATTACACGAGTGGATATAAAAGCATGCGCAATGTGGTGCAATGCATACCATTAAAAACAATGGCTGCTTTAGCTGTATTAGAAGACTTTGCAAATGGAGCAATTCGAAGAGAGCGTGTGTTCACTACAACAGAGAGGATTAGCTGGCATATGATGGCGACTGACTCATTAGCCGTTTTGAGGGAAATCCTCCTAGAACGTTGCGCAGAGCTGCGGCCGGCGTTGGAGCGCAACACAGCGAGGATCCATGCGCTGCCTGTGCTCACAGGCAGGGCTCCAAACCGGTTCAAAGTACAAAAACGAAAAAACGAAAATGAACGGAATTTTACGAGAAACGGAAACGAAAACGAAATGGTCTTCAACTGTTCCGGAACAGAAACGTTATTCTGAAATCCACAAAACCGGTTAATAACGTTCTGTTTTTCGTTCTCTATATATTTTATAAAATTTCACAAAAGCGTAGCCTTTGTCAGGGAAAAAAAAGACTACTTCCGGTTGTGCGTTCACTTCGCTGCCCGCTAGGCTCAATGCAGGCAGCTGTCACGAATCACTTCCTTTATCCACTACCACCCCAGCGAGAGGCGATGCTTTGGAAGCAACTGAGCTATATCAAACATCAACAAAGGTAACTGAGTTGAATTAACCGAGTCCACAATAATAACGTTAACTTAGCAGTAACTCACTACAAAGTTACAAATATAGCTCTCTCCATTAGACATTTCTAGCAACGAAAAACGAATCAGCATCTACACTGTTAATGTGAGCTAACTAGCCAACATTAGCTATATAGCCAATTAGGACTTAATGTTAGCTGGCTAGTTTGGTTGTTACGGATTGAATGCTGCAATTTATTTTGGCTTTTACGTGTTGTTTAGATGGGACGGAACCAGGAAAACCCGATGAGAAAACGTTTCTCATTTAATGCGGCGTCCAACAAATCTACCTGCCAAGTCGAGGGCTGCGGGATAGAAATCATTGGGAATCACGGCGGCAACCTGCAGAGACATATTCAAAGACGACATCCAGAGTTGTCCGAGAAGTCACTACAAGACCATCAAAATCCAAACAAGAGGCCAGCTGCGGATGGGCAAAGTACTTTGGACTCGGTCATAGTGAAAAAGCTCAAACAGGTCCAAGTGGCATTAACCCCTGAAACACTCAAAGAGGCATGCTTAGAGCTAGTCACGGTTAACGGTAGACCCTTTTCATTGATGGAAGATTCGTGATTTAGAAAAATAATCGACCCAATACAGAACGCCATGGGAAAAAATGTTACAATCAATTCATCGAACATTCGTGATATGGTGTCAGAGATTGCTCTGGATAAAAGGGAAAAGCTCACAACTGAACTGAGCGGGAGGCTTCTGATGCTAAAAATAGATTCTGCAACATGTAGAGACCGGTCTGTGCTGGGTATTAACGTGCAGTACTCTGACGGAAAGGGGGTTGTGTTGCGGACCCTGGCAGTGAGAGATCTGACAGAACGGCACACGTCTGAGTACATCTCATCTGTGGTGATGGACGTCTTGCGTCAATATAACATTAGCTTGCAACAGGTGTATTAAGTCACTTCTGATAATGGGGCGAATATGCTCAAAGCCGTGAGCTTACTGTCAGATATCCAAGAGAGAGCTGTGAGCAACGAAGATGCAACCTGCGAGGAGACAGAGGAGATCGGGGAGGATGTGGAAAAGGTTGGGGAGGATGAGGTGAACCAGGAGGAGCTAATCCTTCAACTCGATTCTGTGTGGCACAGTCATGTGTTGCGTAGTGTAAGATGTGTGGCGCATACTCTAGTCGGGCGTTGACGATTCATTAAAACAAGCGTCCAACATCATAACAAAGGCAAGACGTGTAGCAAAACGATTGCGCTCGCATATGCTCATTCATGCTCGTTCATGCTCGCACTATTTTCTTAGCCACCTCACAGCCGTGGATAAACTTCCGCTCAGCAGTTGAATCTGACTTGCTATACTCCACACCACTTGATGGTTTCGGTGACGGAGTAATATCAACGAACATCCAGTCTTCAATAGAACTCAATGCGATTTACAAAATGTCAAATAAAACACGACAGAAGCAACTTTTCGCAACGAAATTTGATATGGATTACCAGTGCACACCAGTAACCACGCCGGTGAGTTGATGATTTTGAAAACGGACGTTTATGGTGCTTTTACGGACCTTTTTGGACATGCACATGACTTGCCATTCTGAAGCAGGTTGAGATGAATCAAAATTAGGCAAATACCGGAGACAGCAGTAAACATAAAAAAAGCGGTGAGGGGGGTTCTAAAACATATCAAATTCCCAACTGGCCAACATTAAAGCTCAATTTGAAGCGAGAGCCGGTTTTGTAATCGGAGCTATCGACTGCGCACACATTGCTATAAAAGCGCAATCACATGATGAATTTGTATGTTAACAGGAAACATTTTCATTCGATCGATGTACAGATCATATGTGATGAGTAAATGCAATTAACCAACATTGTGGCGAGGTGCCCTGGTTCAACGCACGATTCATACATTCTGAGTAACAGCATCGTTGGGAACAGACTACAGGGTGGCACTGTGCGTGATGGCTGGCTTCTTGGTGAGTAACTTTATTCTTGTATTTGTCCTAATATTATTCCCCGTGACGCGCATTGAGTATGTGCGCCCCCAATTTCTATCCCGTCTTCACAGCATCAGTCGGTGGTTAAAGTTAGTTTCTTGCTGTTTTTTGCTGGTTAAACTTCAGCTTAAGATCTTTCTAACAAGCCCCTGATTGTCTCTGTGGGCATATATTAATAACCCCGTGCGTAAAGTGTGAAATGTCTTAATCAGCCTCGACTTTTCCCCGACGCACTTCTGCACATTACTGTATGAACACGTTGTTGTGAGTTACACAAAAACATCGGTATTTAGCTTGGGGGTGATCAGAGTCACCCACATGAGCTCCCACCACCCCAGAGAGAGCAGTGTCACCCATTGTTGCCCCGACTCTCTGTTCAAACAGAGTCGGTCACCCCCCCACCCGACTGTTTTGGCCACACTGCAGCGGTGGGCAGCCAGTCTCCGCTTCACATCCACCTTAATGTTGGACCACTTCTTCTTCACCTCTGCTTGTGTGGCTTCCCTTACCCCACGGCATTAACAGCCTCGCACACCCACTCCTCTTGCGTTTGCTGCTTATGCCGGAGGACAGCGTGTCAAAGAACACATTTTTTCGGGCCTCCACTCCAAGTAGCACCGACATCTCTCTTTCCGTGAAGTTCTTCTTTTTTCCAGTCTTATTCAGTCTTTTTTTTATTTTTTGATCGTACACAGAGGGGAATCGCGGATGCAGGGCTCATTTAAATATGATTTGAGTATTTAAGTAGGGGCGTGGACAGGGAGGAGTCGGGTGCTCCGACATGTGCACTCAATTCCACGTTGATTTGGATGTACAAACGAAATGTGCTTGGATTGATGGATGCGCACAGATTCATACATCCGACGTTGGAGCTCATTTGGGTTTGAGCGTACGCCATGTTTCAGTAGGAAATCCACGCAAGTCTTTGTACATGAGGCCCCAGGTATGACTGCAGGAGAAATCCAGACTTCGCCCCAGACTCCCAGGAAACCTGCCCCGCCCTCACCTGACACTCAGAAACCAAACAGCAACAATACAGCCAAGCACGATTGTGACAGAATGTCCTGATAGAGGGTGAGATGTTTGTAAGGCCGTTAAGATCAATGACTGAGGAGCAGGGTAACCCTGCAGAGATGTGACGGAAACTGTTGGTCCAGAAAAGGCTTGGAGGACTGTAAGACAGGAAGCAGGGGAGGGGAATGCTAAGCTGAGAAACATGTTCAGCTTCTTGGCACCATCCAAGCTTCCATACATCCAATCTTCCTTCTCCTTTAAGCCTCTGATATCAGCGTCACCATGCTAATGTCTAAAAAGTGCTCAAGACTCTGAGACCATCGAGTCTCTCATGTGTACAATGATCTTTAATCACACGTTGGAGCTCTTGTGTGTGTGTGTGTGCATGTGGATTCGTATTGCCTTGGGTTAAAGGCAGCAGGATCAGACCTCCTATGTCTATTAATAATTAAACTATAATGGCAAATATAACCAGAGATGCTGAGAGCTGTGCAGGGCACACCATGGGCTTTACACCCGTTGCAGAGAGAGATGGTAAGACACCTCAAATGTGACAAGCGATGGTGGAGATAATACAAGACAAATGACAAATAAAAGCCTGTTTAGAACAGTTTCTGCACTTTTCTTTGTGACTGCTCCAGAGCCACTCCGATGCACTTGGCAAACACTCCCTCCAGTCCAACTCTGACAGCAGGTTGTCTTTATATCACGTAAGGCAACATCCACAACGAAGGATGATAAAATAGGATGATTTCAAACAGCAACAGTATCAAGAGCTACTCTTCTTGTGGATAGTCAGTCATAGATGTCAAAGTTTTGCACAATGGTGAGGGACTACAAACCGAAAACAAAGAGCATCTTTGCTGAGCTTGGCTTAATTGCACTGCACTTAAAGCAAAAACAGCATCTGGTTTCACCCACAGCGCCCCGTCTCATAATCACTTGATGGAAGGCAAAGCGCCGAGGCGGAAGACAAAGTAGCTGCAGAGCCCGTAGCTTAAGACTTACAAGTGCCCCACCTCCTAAAACGTTTAAGAAGAGTGTTTGTGAAATAAGATCAGCAACAGCGTCCACAAAGGAAACCATGTAGCTTAAGAGAGAGATTCTTCACAAATATAACCACAGAGGATGAATAAAACCAGATTTATGAAGTAGAACTACAACACTGACAGAGATAATTCTCCCTTTGACTGGTTCTAAAGAAACATGCATCATGATAATCAAGAATACACGTGACTATTTGTGACTTGTACGAGTGGAAGAGCAGCCAGAAGAGAGGGGAAAGTTTAAGGCTGAGGACCATGCGCCATGCCTTGGAACCTGCAGAAGCACTAGTTAAGATTTGAGTCTTCCTCTGTGATTGATTCACCTCAGTTGAGCCATGCAACTCATTTGAAAGGACAGAAATCCTACAAACTATCTATGGAAGTATACGTCATCATCTGTGCTGTTTTTCATGCTATTGCAAAATAATACAGTGTAGTAAACAGTGCTGTCAACTACAGGGCAAGACAAAGAAAACTAGAGTTCATCTTAATTTAGTAGTACATACCTCTCTCATCACATTGCTACCACTTACTGTGACATATGAAGTGAAATAATTACATAAAGAGGTAAACAAAATCATCCATAATTCCAGCTGGCCGAGGTTTGTTTCATATCGCTTAGTGTCAGTCAGAATTCACGGCATTTTCTCTATAGCTCAGCAGCTTCTGCTGTGTTTTACTGCAGCTATAAAGCCGGACAGGCCAAGGCAGAGCTCTTATTTATGGTTTCATCAATCTGCTTCAGCTGAAAGATGGAGACATTGTTTCCAGCAAAGCAGGCATGCATTTTCTTGTCAATGTAGCCGTTTTTTTATGCAACATTCAGATCTGTGAAGTTAAAAAGCACTTGCAGTGGGGAAAAAAATGTAGCCATTTTTTTTTTCAATCTGTGTAGTTGAGTTTATATAACACACACAATACAGATAATGCAATTACTGCATTATGGTGAAGCTATACAGAGGGATGAGGCTATGACACAGAACTTTAAGTTCAAAAAGTACTTTTCTGCACATCACACACTTCAAATGAAAATTGTCACATAAGTGAATTATTAATCCAATTGAAACACTGTCCTCAGCCATGCTGGCGAGAGAACATTACAAGACATTTGCAACATAAAACAGCTCGCTTACCAATCAAAAACACAGGAGACCCAACTATTTGAACTGAAATATCAACAGTCCCATGAGCCATGGCAACACTGACTGTCCACAGTCCTGAGGACCATCCCTGTTGACAGCTGTAGTTTAATTCCACTTAAGATTTGTATGACATGTCAAAATTTAACAACAGAATTGTTTGTCAACCTCCTTGTAAACCAGGTAGAGGAAGATTAATATACTCGTCAAATTAGTGAGTTTAGTTTTTATAGCACATCCGGGCAGTCTAAAGATAAGATGCCTTGGTTGGCATGCCACCAAGGATGAAATCCAGCAGTTCAAAATTAAGTTTCTTCCCTGGAACTCGCCCACTGCTACTTCTTCCAACCTCTCACTGTGTTTTCTAAAATCTACTCCTGGCCTAAGTGGAGAATGCCCTGGACCAGCGAGAACTGGCGCTAGTGCATCACCAGTTTTGGGGGATGGAGCCAGTGTTTTTGACTGCCAAAACAGAAAGACTGGCTCCAGCAAGCAATGGAACCGTAACTAGGATTCCACATGATGATAACGTAGTGCTTAGTCTGAGATGACTATCTTTCGTTAGGCAGTTGTTTTGTATTGAAAAGCATAACGTGACATGAGGGAACCATGAGGGAATCGTGACCATGAGTATTAAACTGTCTAGTCCTGTCATGGTCTCCAGCTCGCTTCCTGTGCCGACCTTATTTGGTTCATCTCCTCTCTGTCTGAGCTTCCCTCACCTCCCTTCTGGTAATCAATGCTGATCATTCTCACCTGTCCTCTAACCTTCTTATGCAGGCCTGCAGCTCTTGTCTCTTGCCAGATTGTGCCGACATCATGAAAGTTCACTCTCCAGCCCCGACATCTGTTTTCTTTGTACCTAGGGTTATTGGACCCTGGACCTGTTTTTGACCCCGATCTCCACCCAGCCCCTGATCAGTTTTGTAAGTTTTTGACCTGTTTGATCTGTCCTGAGCTTTTGCCTGCTTCTTGGATTTTTGTCTTTGGATTGATACTTTTAGATTGTATGCTTGGATTTCAGAATCAGCACCTCCAAATCCGAGACCATGTTTCTCAGCCGGAAGAGGGTGGAATGCCCTCTCCGGGTTGGGAATGAGATCCTTTCCCGAGTGGAGGAGTTCAAGTATCTCGGGGTATTGTTCACGAGTGAGGGACGAATGGAGCGGGAGCTTGACAGGTGGATCGGTGTGGCGTCAGCAGTGTTGCGGGCTCTGCATGGAAGCTGGAAGGCGAAGCTCTCGATTTACCGGTCAATCTACATTGCTACCCTCCCCTATGGTCACGACCTGTGAGTAGTGAATGAAAGAACAAGATCGTGGATACATGCGGCCGAAATGGGCTTCATCTGCATTGAGAGGAGCCAGATAAGGTGGCTCGGGCACCTGGTTAGGATGTCTCCTGGACGCCTCCCTGGTGAGGTGTTCCGGGCACATCCCACTGGGAGGAGGCCCCGGGGAAGACCCAGGACACATTGGAAAGACTATGTCTCTCGTCTGACCTGGGAACGCCTCGGGGTCCCCCCAGAAGAGCTGGAGGAAGTGCCCGGGGACAGGGACGTCTGGGTTTCTCTGCTTAAGCTGCTGCCCCCGCAACCCGATCCCCGGAGAAGCTGCAGATAATGGATGGATGGATGCTTGGATTTTTCTGGAACCCTTGGACCAGATCTTGGACCGGACCTGGATTTGATCTTGCTTACTCCCTGAACTTGTTTTTGAACATCTTTTTCTACAGTGTGGATTTGGACTCCTGTGTTCCCCACCAGGCTTTTTGAATCATCTGTTTGGATCAGGAACTTTGGCTCCCAGAACTCAGACCTCCTCATCTGCCACCTACCTGCATCCATCTAAACATAACCATATTTTATTCTAACCCTGACCATCTGACTTTAACTTTTAATCCAAATCATTTGCAGCTGAGAGCAAGTGGAAAAATATGAAAGGGCCAGGGTGAGCAGAAGCAGAACATTTAAAGAACGGTTGAAAGCATATTCAACAATTGGCTTTCATTTTACAATCTCTAAGCTTAAAGTCGGAGGTTTATAGAATATATTTGTCGGTGTCAACTATACATCATATTGTAGTGAGCAACGTCATAACGAGTGAAAATGTCATCAGTAGTGCAACGGGCTTTCTCGCAATAGAAAGAGAGGGAAATGCGACAGTGGTTCAAAATTAAATAGATTTGTGATCAAGTATGGTTCACTACAAAGGGCCATGTGATAAAGATTGATGCACTAACCTATTTAAATGAACATTTGTGTGCAAAAGCTTAGGAATGTTGTAAAAATAAAACAAAACAGCACTGCATCCTGTCTAGGAACTGAAGGTGTTTTGAACAGAAACCCCCCACCCCCCCCAAAAAAAACCACATTCTCGTTCTTGGAATCAGAAGCAGTCTGTAAGCGACACATAACCTCATAATGTCCCCATTCATGTCAGCTTAGGACGAGTGAGTGACTGCTGTTTCACTAATGGTGGGTATTTTTTTTTTCTATGGGGGAAAGCTTATCCATTTACAGCGGGACATTAGCCATCAGTAAATGGATTACATTTGGAAGGCAGCTTCCCCAACCAGACAGCTCTGTTGGGCAGGGCCTCCCATTGCACCACCAAACACACACACCCACACAGAAGCTGCAGAAGAATCGACAATCTGGAAGTTTCCCTGCTGATGATGGACTTTTTATTATTTTTCTAATCAACCACTTCACTCCGTTACTTCGTTCTCCATCATCCGCTCCCGTCTGCTGTCAGTAACACACCCACACACACACACTTTATACAATGCGGCCTTGTTTTTACTCTCACACTCACTTTGCCAAAACAGACCAGTCAAAGAACGACTTCGAACTAATTCCTAATAATATGCATACAGCTTTTCCATAGACTATTTCGAAGTCGAAAACACTATCATCCATCTGATCACATAAACCGATTTAACTTCAGCTGAATGCAGCGGATGATGTATTTGTGTCTCATGAGCAGTTTTCTGCTCATAATTCTGCAACCGATTGTTGCCATTATTAAAGCAAATCATAGACGTAATACCATGTGTCTAATTAGCAGAAAAGTGGTTATGCAATCTCGCCTCATCGTATATAAGCTCTTTGTTGCATCAAGTAACACTAATGCTCATTCTTTTGGTAAGAATAATATATAGCATAACATTACATGTTACATTTGCAGAGATTTTCATAGATTTCTTTAACATATTTATTCAATCTATTCCTGTGCTGACCTCCTTTCTGCCAATCAACACAATTTTGGACCCGACCTGGATTTTGATTCTTACTTGTTTGCTCCCTGAACTTGTCAATTAATTGAGTTTTCTCCCTTCAGCGTGGAATTGGACTCCTGTGCTTTCTAAATCATTCTGTGTTTGGATAAAGGAACTTCGACTCCCCTGTACTGGGACCCCCCTTCACCTGCCACCTACCCGCACCAATAAACCTTTTTGAACTCGCCTCCTCTGTCAGCTATCTTTGTGCACTCAATCGTTACAGTTTTGTGAGACAAATGACATCATCGAACCTTTCGTAAAACATTGTTGACTTTAAGAGTATTCTTTCTGCCCAACTGCTGTGACACAGGCATACTGAGAGCTTCCTTGATTAAAATGCTAATAGAAAGTTCCCTGATGGATCTTTGTTTTCTCCCTACTGCACTGCTCAGCTCCATAGTCTGTCTCTGCATCTGTGAGCCTCAGGGGGAAATTTCCTCCTCTGCAGAAAAAACTCAAGTGGAGAAAAGACACACCCATACAGCACAATGCTCTGCAGTTAAGAGGGGGGAGAAAGTGATGCGAGGTCTGCATTAGACTGACTGAAAGGGGACAGAATGGCAGAGATGAAGTTGATCTGAAAACCGTTTTCACAAGGAATATTGGAGATAAAACTGTGGATTATACTGTCTGCCATAGGTTTGAGGATTCAAATGTTTGAGAACACGAGTAAAAATGCGAGGAGAACAAATCACGTATTCCACCATTTGCTCAGTTGAAGAGATCGTAAAATCCAAACTGCTGAGTATTTCTGTTCGGTAGATTCCGCCTTGATGGCATTTTATTGCCTCTGGTCAGATTAACAGCAACGGTCTATCAGTAACGTATGCTTCTGCTGCCTCAGCTCTTCTTTTAAGCCATTAACCTGGTGATAACCACTCACTGAGGTTATACTATCACAGTGCATTTCCCAAGAAACACCTGAAGAAAATGGTGTAGTATCTGAGATTTATTTTTTGCTTTTTTTTCCTCATGTAAACATCCATAGCAAGGGCTCATACATTTGTCCCACACAAACTACTATAGCAGAAAGCAAAAGTAGCACTAGGCCTGTTCTTTATCCAAATTAGAATTGAAAAATTGAACAAAGTATGGGTAGCAGCAGGAGCAGAAGTAAAAAAGAAAAAAACATGAACCTACCCGGCCTTTGAGAGCCAATTAAAGGCATCGCATTGACTGTAAAGCAAGAGAGCCTTCTCTAAGCTGACATTTTCACAAATAAAGAACAAGAGTGACAACGAAGTGCACTTTTTCTGCAACATTTCTGCTGAAATTGCTTTGACTTTTAAAGTTAACATGGTTAACGGATATTTAATGCTTAATCTTGGGTACCTCTAATATCAGCTTTGCGCACTTTATTACTCAAATAGTTTGTAATTTAGTATAGAATGAGGGGGGGGGGGCCTCTTGGGGGAAGCTTCCTCCTGAGAATTAGAGGATCTAGCTATAGTGTCTTCTGATCGGTGGAATTCTTAGAGTTTTGTTGAGGGAGAGGGAAAGAGGATGGCAATGACCCGTGAACACACCCCACTGCAGTTGCCAGCTCAGAAGCTACAACAATACATAAAAATTAAAAAAAAACACCAAGCATGACAACTCGAAATCCAGCAGTTCGTGTTTGAGCCAGAATCAGCTCCTGAATATCAGAGTGAGCAGCACTTACCGTCACAACAAAGATCATGGCAGGCCATCTGTTCGGTAAATATGCTCTGTGCCTGCAATTGTGCAATGGGTCGACTGAGTAACTTCCTGTCCCTGAGTGATTGTGGAAACAATAGGTAAGTACCTAATGGATGCACTTGTCTTTTGTATACATTTATGAACAGAAAGTACCGTTTGCCCCCGTAGTTGCCTTTTGACTCACCGTAACCATGTTGTGTGTGTGCATTCAAATCTGTTCATCAGTCTAATTCCAACACAATACAGACATTAATAAAAACAGTGTGACTCACCACTTGCGGATCAGACTTGTGCCCTTTAAGTGACGGAACAGCGACGACTTTTAGCTTCAGTCTCCCTGCCAGCGTTGGACTGTTTTTCTGTTCATAAAACTGTCATCTGTGAAGTGTGGCGAACAAACCCAAGCCGCTTCCACAATGGTGTTGCTGGCTGAGGAAAAACAAACCACATCCTCTGATCAAAGATTGCAGGGTGTTTGGGGGAGATGAAAAGGGGTCAAGTGCCCTCGCGTCCAAAAACACTTTTCTTGACGACCGCTCTGAAGCAAAGTACCAATGCTCGAAAAAGTACTGGTGGATGACTTGGTGCTTGTGGCACGATAACTTCCCCTTTTAAATATACTCTCGTGGATAGGGTTCAAGCTCCCATGGGCACACACTACCTAAAAGGCAATCCTGTCTGTCACTCGCTGTGACGTGCAAATGAAAAGTTGTACAAAAATGTCTCGCAAGAGAGAGTATGAGACTGCTTGATAAAACTGTACCTCGTTTTAGGATTATGTTTGGACATTTCTAAGGTGATAATACACATTTTAACACTGCAGATTAGCCTGAAAAGCATGCCGTGGGACCTTTAATCCATCAATTTGATCAAATTTCATCTATAATGCACCTCTTGGATTTCCTTTAATCAGAATCTCTTTATTCGCCAAATGTACAACTTGCACAGGAATTTGACCTGGTGTAACGGCGCCCACAGAACATAAATAAAAGTTTAATGGCCTGGTGGTTTTGGTCTTGATAGACCTGAACCTGCGGCTTGATGGGAGGGCTGTAAACGGGGAGTGAGCTGCGTCTGATGGGTGCCTGTGATCTGCCAATCGTGCAGAACGCAGACGGGCTCCTGTTCGAGGCCCGTGAGACGGCTGGCTGTTCGCACGATGCGCTCCAGTCTGTTCTCGGTGTGGGCAGAGGTTGCAGGGGTACCACGCACTTATGGAGTAGGTGAGGACACTTTCGATGGTGAATTGTGAAAACCATGAGGGGGGGGGGCTTCATCTTGGGGAGCAGCCTGAGGAGGAACATCCTCTGGTGCGCCCGCTTGATGACCTTAGATGAGTGCGTCTCCCATTTCAGGGTTAGTTGAAAGGACAGTTATGGTCCTTAAAACTGCGGGCTGATATGGGTTGAAGCAGCTAAAAATTTAAATAGCCACTTTGTTTAATATGCCAAATAACATGATGAGGCATAATTATGTGGAATAGATGGGTTACCAGCACGCATGGCAGCAGAGATGAGCCAAGGGGCAGAGTCTATAAAAGAGGGCGGAGAGTTCATTTGGGTCCCACTTCTTGACTTGACACACCTGAGAGGAGTGTTTGAGCTGCCTTTGTCTGTTGATTTGATTCATGTTCGGTGAGGATCACAAAACTTGGAGTGGTTGCTGAAGCAAAACAGCCAAGATATAAGGAATGCTCAAGCAGGAAAAGTTATTTGACTTCATATACAGTTCTTGGATAGTTGTATGTAAGCTAGCAAGCCTAAGTATTGATATACATATATATATATATATATATATATAGTATATATATATATATTAACCAATTTTAATACCCAGTAGTATGATGACACTTTTATCTTATTCGATTTTGTTGTATTTTTATTGCTTTCACTGTTCTTTTATTGTTTTTACTTATTCTTCTCTTTATTCATTACCTGCTGTAAAGCACTTTGGTACACCGTAAGGATTGTCTGTAAAGGGCTGTATAAATAAAGTACATATACATTTACGTAACACATGCCATCCTCATTTAAATCACTGTAATATTAAATCAAAGTGGCCGACGAGCTCATTCGTCCGTCATAACCAATCTTAAGAACAGACCTTCATCAATAAGAGCTTTTTCAACTTGTCACAGACACAAATATGTGAGCGGTGTGTAGGATTTAGTTACCCCTCTATGGAGATGTCTTTGGTTCAGTGGATAGTCATTATCTTGTAATAGGAAAATTTGGTGATTCAGTGCAGGTGATTTTAGAACATACGGTGCTGTATGTAGGAGAATGTAAACCGTTAAATGCTCCATCTGAGGTTTCTCATGAAACACGTGACGGAACTACTTTTTTCAGCATATCTATGCATTTTCTCAAGAGAAGAGGATGGGGGGGGGGCATTACCGGAAAAGCTTAATCTACTCTGATTTGTTGGAACAAAGGGACTAATGAGGCATCGCCCCACAAATCTGCATCACCTATCATCAAGTTTAAATGAAGTAGTTTATGGTATTTATTCTGGAGTTATTATACTCTAGAGTGCAGGTCAAATCATCAAAAGTTGAATTGCTGAAAAAAAAAAAAAAAATACATTTCGTTATTAATCGGCCACATACTGGTGTGTAGATTATGTGTGCAAGACAGATCATATGAACACTTCATCGGAACGTTCAGATTGTCGTTTCCGACACATTACTCTGAATGTTAAAGCAATACTATGTAACATTTCTACCTTAAAATAACAGCTTGAAAAAAATTGTGTGGCTAGAATGAATTTTAATATTACGATTGGCCTGTCTCCTATGCCCTTCGGGGGTCTGAGTTGGAATAACTGCGCTATGTAACTTTGCTGGACCGGCCCGGGAGCTGAGCGGAAGTACTTCGACTTGCTTTCTGGCACACCTACCGCAAAAACAAATAGACCCCTCTCACGCTCCCAGGTACATTTGATTACTCTTACCTTCTTGGTCGACATAGCTTGCACCTTCTGACTCCTCGCCGGTTCGTCAACAAACGTGAAACGTGAAAGCGAAAGGGTGTTGTATTTACGACAGTGTAACCGTACATTACCTCCAAGCCTGTAGGGGGAGCTCCATAGTGGGCTTTTTGAGAAGTTACATAGTATTGCTTCAAAGGTGTGCCTTCGGTTGCTCAGTCAAGTTATCTTTAACTAGAACAATCTTTATAGTAAAAACATTGGGGTGCTGTTAGTAGAACACGGTGTGCTACTTTCGTGTAAGCACAGGGACACATACTCTACATCTAAATTATGCAATCTAGAGGACTGCAAATGTATGTAAATGCATGCAGCACACACTGAAATGACAACACTATGAAATAAGACTTGCATTACATGAAATCTTTCTGCTTTGTAAAGCAATACATGCAGAAAGCTGGTGACCCCTTTTCATTGCTCCACATGTCTGTTTTACATATTGTGATCCACTTATATATGGTTGAACACGCCTTTTTTTTGCACAAATAAATGCGCAATATTTCCTTATGTACAAGACCGCGCCAGGTTCGAGTCGTTGTAGCGGTTTACAGCGTGCATGTGCAAACCTGGAAACTAAATACTGAGGAGGGTGATCGGTGATGGATTGCAGCTCAGGGGAGAAACACAGGTGACGTGAGTGAAGCTGATGGCAGGGCAGAAGAAACTAAGGAAAACATGGCAAAAAACTAAAGACTAACCAGTAACTTAAAACCTAACAAAACTAACAGATATGACCCAATCAACAGCATATCGATCAGTTTAAAGAAATGCCCACATTCATAACAGCACACTCGCATAATCTCTCCATGGGATCCATCTGGGCCAGTAACACTGCACATGTACTGCATTGTGTGCTGTAGATGCAGTCATGCTTACACAGCACCCACACTGCATGGAAGGATGTGCTGTGGGTGCATTCATTTGGGCCAAAATTAGTTTGTTCAACCACGTGGATATTCATTTGTTTCAGCTGCATCCTTCACTTGTCGTAAGATTTTTCGTGCATTCATAAAACACACATGCGTACCACATGCGTCCAAATACCTCTCCCTGTGGGAAGGAAAGCTGCTTCATTCGCTCGGCACTGTTGATGTAACCGCATGGATACAGATTATATGGAATATGGAAATACACATGAGGTGAACAAGTTGAAAAAGATAACGAGGGCGCGAGTATACTACTGCGAAACATTCATCTTTAATTAAGCTAAAGACCCCATCTTAAGATTCTGAACCAATCCGCTTCCATTTAAATGAATGTAGGCGTCATGGTCGACTCTAAGGTACATGCTGAGCTATGTCAATGCGATGTCCATGGTCTGACTTTCAACGAGCCTCAATTTTGCTGCATGCCGCAGCCCACTCTTTATATCAACATTATTACGGAACACGTTAAAATCCTCCACACACAAAATAGCAATAAAAAAAGATGGCAAGGGATCACGAAATATCTGACACGAGACACCTTTTTTTTTACAGCACAATGAAAAGAGATGAGCAATGGTTTCCAAAAATTGGGCATCACCTGTAGACACAGTGGCAATCTTTGTCACTGGTTTTGTCCTTTATTGAAGCAGATTTCAAAGTTAATGAAATGACAGGGACACTTAATTTCTGCTCACCGTGGCCTGTTTGTTGGTGGTTGGTTAGCACCGTTAGCCTCACAGCAAGAGGGTTCCGGGTTTGAATCCCAGCTTGGGCTTTTCTCTGTGGAGTTAGCATGCTCTCCCCCGTGTATGAGTGGGTTCTCTTCGGGTACTCCGGCTTCCTCCCAACGTCCAAAAAATATGCATGTCAGATTAATTGGTGACTCAAAAATTGTGCCTAGGAGTGAGTGTGAGCGTGCATGGTTGTGTGTCTAATTTGTCTCTGTGTGGCCCTGTGATGGACTGGCAACCTGTCCAGGGTGTACCCCGCCTCTCGCCCAATGACAGCTGAGATAGGCTTCAGTTCCCCCCCACCGTGACCCTAAATTGGATTAAATGAGAATAGAAAATGCATGGATGGATGTGTAACTTACAATAATTGCTTTATTTGTGACCTCTTAAATTGCGCAAATGTGATTTTCATCTGCGGAAGTCATCTTAGTCATGCTTTTTATGAGCCTTAAGTTGTGGCTATCATGTTTCCAGCGTGTCATCACAAATAAAGATTATACCCTGCAAATTGAGTGAACGATAAAAAGACATTCACAATATGTCTCTCGCCTGCCAATTCTTTCCAAACCTTAAATGGCATTTCCTGAGTGTGCTTGACGCGTAACTTGATCCATCGAGGGGGTCATTCTTTTATTCTTGCTTTGGTTTTGATAAATAAGTCCTTTTATATGTATAAAAAGCTTTTTATACAATGAGTTATACTCATGAGTTTAACTGCCAAACTGACTGAAGAAGTGACTGGATGCCACCGATATTAACTGGTGTAGATTGGGAATAGTTTCTGCATGGTTGCATGGAAGTTGGGTCTATTTATGGTAAACACAGCAAAGAAAAGAGAAGAAGATGAGACAAGTTGAAAAGCCAGGGAACGCAGGTCAATTTTCTCCCAGTTGGAAAGGATTTGTTTCCTCTGTGCACACTTTACACATTTAGAAAGGTGATACAAAATCCCTCAGGATATGTCAGAAAACAAATTCACGGGACTTTTCCTCATTTCTCTGACTTGAGACAAATGAAGATTTGAGCTTCTTACAAGTCTGTCTCAGTGCCACGCCGCGAGGGAGTCAATTAACTTAGCCAAAAAAGAAATGTGCTGTATGTTGCACAACTGCATAACAAACAACAGCACACAGTGCTGTACCAGTCAAGTTTATCAAGTGCAGTCGCTATGCACATATATGATTTCATTGTTTTCCTGCAAAAGATCAATGAGCACCCGGCCCTTTTGAAATACTCTGCGTATTTGGATGGTGGTGTGATGGTGGTTTTGTTCAAGTGGGGGATCCCGTCATTGCTATTCGTTCAATTTTTTTCTCTTTTAATTTTGCCCACTTTGTCCTCACTCGTTGTTTGGTCGGAGGTATTGCGGTTAGGGTTTGGAAAAGGTTGTTTTTCGCTGTGAAATGCAGCTCTTGAAAACCATGAGCGCCAAAGAGATCCCATCGACGGCCATTAGAGCAAGTGGGACAGGGACCTTGTCATATTTATTGCCTCTGCTTCCTCTGCTTTATATTAGATGATGGAGCGGTAAAAAGAACGAGGGGGAGAGCTGCTGACAAGTGAGATGAAGGAAAAACATTTCTCAGCAGCTACTCTTTCTCAATCTCAGGGTGGTTACGAAACCAAATTCTGTTATCCCGTCAAAAACCAGATGAGGAATTAGCTCATTTCTTGTTCTGAAGAAGAGCTCATCTTTCTCCGATGCATCTTTTTCACCTCCCCCTTAACTCCCCCCGCCCAATACTTCTCCATCTTCCTGTCTGCCCCCTCCATGCACTCGTTTCTCCTACCCTGCTACACTCCGTTGCTTTTCACTTGCGTATACTGCTTTTGTTTTCATGTCTCCCTACCTTTCCCTCTGATTTCTTCTCTTTCTCTTAATGATTCTGTTCCTCGCTTTTTCTACAGGTCCAGCGTTACGTAGTGTCACCGCTGATCTTCCTCTCCCTCTTTTCTCACCCTCCATCTCTCGCTGCAATCCCTCGCTTTCGTCCCGTCTCTCATCAGATCACATGCTATATATCCAACTCTCCACTGGCTGTCATCTATTATTCATACATCCTTTCACAGAGAGAAAAAAAAAAGATGAAGCATGCATCTGCAGCATCAAGTGGGACGTTTTCCAGTGTGAATGTGTTTGGCTACAGTGGGCTCTGCATTGGTGCAGTGAAGATGCTTCACATTGATTTCGCTGCTGTGTGCTTAGCTAGACCTTTGACTGACAAGAAAAAAACGGTACAGATAAAGACACTCTTAGGCTAAACAAAATGATATGGGCACAATTGCTTTAAAACAAAAGGTATAACTATTATACTATTATATATCATAACTAAAACTATCGATTTTAAGGTTCTTTTAGTAGTTTATAAATGTCTTAATGGTCTGGGGCCTTTTTATTTATCTGAGCCGCTTTGAAATTATGAGCCCTCGCGGACCCTGAGGTCCTCTGGTACCGGCCTTTAAGTTGTTCCTAAAGTTCGAACTAAAACTTATGGTGAGAGACCTCATTCCACTATTATGGACCTCATCTGTGGAACAGCCTGCCAGAGAACCTCATGGCTGCAGAGACTGTTGATGTTTTTAAGAGGCTCAAGACCTACCTTTTTAGTTTAGCTTACAGATGAATTTTATTTTATTTAGGTTTATTTTTATCTATTCATTTATATACTTATTATATACTTATTTATCCAGTGTTTCCAGTGTTTTTCCTCATAGGGATCTTCCACACTGGGGACTGTGCCTACTCGGTCTGTGGGGTCATTGCTGTGGGGATCGCCCTGGCCGGGGTGGCTGTGGGGGGGATCCTGCATTGCGGCCCTGGCTGTGGTGTGGACGGCGGCCTGCCCTGATCTGGGCGGTTCCCCGTGTGGTGACGGCATCTACGGTCATTGGTGGGCTGGCTCCTGATGTGGATAGATCCTCTAGATATCGTTTTCTCACCTCAGCGTCAAGCCAGATGTTGATGTTTATGTTTATCTACAGGTTTTGACCTCCAGCTTTATATTAGATTGATGCCTTAGATATAGAGACAGTCAATAAAAGATCAGAGTTCATGTTGAGGGGGGAGGGGTGTGGTTGTCAGTGTGATTTTCTGTGTGAAAAAGAGAGTATGATTAGATGTTCTTAAACGTAGATGAGTGTGTGAGTTTGCGTATGTATCGGTTTTATTATGTAAAGCAATTTTTCACATGCGATTTAGCGATTTCACATGCGATTTAGCAAAACAGTTTACAGCGGCTTAGTTGTCAGTTTATCATAACAACGAGAGCGTGTAACATTTGTCGGCAAAAAGTGCACAAAGTCATGTTAATGAAGGCCAGGGTAGGCTGTGCCTTCCCAAATGTTATGCTGAGAATTTAGCAAATTATATATAATATATGTGCGCAAGTTATATAGGCTATTATATTGTGGATGTTGTCGCTGCAGCCTCCTGGTGACAACCAGGTCAGGTGATAATACATCAATGTCGTCACCGACCTGGTCCAAGGTGATATGGGTAATGGGCTGGCATTGTAAACATCCGGCTTTTCGAACCGCGCCGCCGCGCTATTTTGGAAAAAGCATAAAATGGATATCCAAACTTTTTTCAAGTCAAAGTAAAAACAAAGAAGTTAATTTGCACTGGGCCAGGCCTATATAGTCTATTAAATGGGTGATGAGTGGCTGCGGCTCGCCGTAGCCTTGTGGGTGTGTGTAATTCAGCTTGCTCCACATGTCTGGAACAAACTCCCAGAAAGCCTCAGATCAGCTGAAACACTCAGTGTGTTTAAGTCCAGGTTGAAGACACACGTACTTTCAGCTGCGTTTGAATAAAGCTCAAAACGTAATCACATTTTAACTACTGATTTTATCTGATTTTATCTATTGTTCTTATTTCTTTCTTTTTTGTTTAAAATTTTAATCATGCTTTTTATTTCTACTGTTTTAATGTCTCTGTAAAGCACTTTGAATCGCCCTGTAGTTGAATTGTGGTGTACAAATAAACTTGCCTTGCCTTGCCTAATGTATATGCATGTGTTGTGGAAAAAAGATAAAAAAATCCTTAGATACTAAACAGACAATCAGGACACTTGTTAGTCTTGGAAATTAATTCCGCACCGCACATGTCTTCCTTTTTGATTTCGAAACCGAATACTTGTGGTGTTGTTACTAATTATGCTAAATAATTCATTTTTATGCCATTTTTGGTTAAAAAAACAAACAAAAAACAAACAAAAAAAACTGCGATTTCGGTGCCTTGCAAAATGTCGGGCTCACCCGCCGCCAATGCACAAAGTAGAAGTAAAAGTACGAACAAGGGTCTCTTGTCTAGGGCGGCCGTGGCCAATAACTGGAAGGTTGGCGGCTCGATTCCCACTCTCACCACTCGAAGATTGGTGAAACTGACAACTGGCAGGGGGTGGCAGTCCACCTCCTTGCCAAGGCCGAGGTGCCCTTGAGCAAGGCACCGTACCCCCATATGCTCCCTGTGAATGGCTGCCCACCGCTCCAGTGTATATGGCATCTGTCTCCATGAGTGTGTGACCCTGTGCATGTTTGTGTTCAACCTGGATGGGTTAAATGCTTAGGAGTAATTCTGTGTATTTCCTGTATCTACATGACAGTAAATCTAAATCTGATAAATCTGATCTTGTCATCCAATCCCCGACTCATTAACCGAGGTCTGCTGGCTTGTGTAGTCTTCAGAATAGCAATCAATCATTTCCATGTCAAGTTTTCTGGGATAAAAAAAAGTACTAAATTTACCTCCTAAATTCATTAGCACAAGCATCTAAAATTCTTTACACTAGAACTTTGGTAAATGTACGGCACTTAACCACCACTTTCATTAATCTATGATTTGCGACCCGCAAATAAACCTTGCGCTGTACAGAAATTTAAATTCCTGTGCCTGAGGCTGTTCCTGCCATCTGTGAACCCATTGGACATCCACCCACACAACTCTAGTTCAGCTTCTTTAGATTTACTCACTATTGTTAGTCAAACAACAAGCCACTTGTCGGCATGATTGGCAGAGAGACCAGTTTAATCAGAACGATTAAAACACACTTTATCTGCTTATTAAGTACATCTAGTATAGATTAAACACTTGATAGAAGCCCCACTTAAAAAATACTGATCATAATGTTTTCGAGCTTTTTATGTGGTCTTAATCTGGGGGGGAAAAAAATGCTTCTTAATAACTATGTGAAGCTGTGCCATGTTAACATCTACCAACCCGATGTCACTCCAAAAAACAGCATCTGCTGATATATTCATAGATTTGCTTTGCCAGTGTCCAGCAGTAAGTAAGTGTAGTGGTTCTTTTAAATTTCACAGCAGGGAAAGCCAAAGAACCTAAAGTCATTTGCAGATGTACTGGCTGTATAAGAGTGAAATGGCGTCAGATAGACGTCTTTCTTTACAGCCTTTACGAGGAGGCGGGTTGGGATTACAGTTGCTGAGCGGAACGTCATCTCACGCGAATGAAATTTTGCTTGCTCTCGATTCACCTGCCCATCTTCTTATGATATGAAAAACTTGCTCTGGCCGTTGAAAACAGTGGTTCCCAAGGTAGAAGAAGCTTTAGCAAATCCAAATACCGTATGCTTTGATTTGCACTTCACAGGCTAATTATTTACAGATCAGAATTCTCAAGGAGGCAGACCATTAAGTCAGCCAAACAAAACAAAAATCACCAGACCCTACCGTTCCCTCTACAAGACTAGCACCTGTTTTATCATTGCTTTTAAGTATTGTGTGCTCTGTACCGTCTTGAGCAGCTTCAAAGAGTCTCCACTCATTATGAATTCAGTTGATTCAAAACGGAAACGCTTTTCAATGGCTGATAATACATCTCATTCTCAGTAAGGGCCAGTTATAGCACCATGGTCAGCAAAGCTTTGGGGGGGACTACAATCAGATTTTCGCTTCCTCCCATTTTGTAAGTGCGTATGCCAAATCCAGTACGTTTTAGCTAATGTGCAGTTTGGTTAATATTTGGCTAGATAATTGAAACAGTGACGTGGAAAAAAAAAAGAGGTCCTCGTTATCGCAATGATACATTTCTTGGAGTGGTTCTCAAACAATCCTTTTATGATTACGTGGGATTAGACTAGACTGGAGACAGCCTCTGTACGAGGGGAGGCAACATCTGCCCAATGTGATTCATTCCACTAATCTATGAACTATTATTAGTCATTAAGCTACATATAGCTTTTAATGTTAGCATTGTCCCGATTAACCAATTAAGAATTGATACAAAATGTGCAACTATCACTTTCATACCTCATGCATAGGCCAGCTTTAAATTTTGAAGCTTGATGCGACATTCGTATTGCATCATAATTTAATATGGTGGTTAAGATGGTTCCATTTGTTTTTCAGGCCACACAGCAGCATCGCCACACACGGATTAGTCTACCCGACGGCAGCAGAACACGGGCCTGTAGATACACTGTGTCACTGCATCAAACAGATCAGTGTGGGGATGCAAAACTATTTTCTCCAGCTAAACTCAGACAAAACTGAAATCATTGTCTGTGGCCCACAGAAACAAAGAGAAAGTGTTATCAGTCACCTTGAGACTCTCTCTCTAAAACCTAATAATCAAGTTAGAAATCTCGGGGTAATATTGGACTCAGACCTGAACTTTAACAGCCACATTAAATCTGTAACATCAGCAGCTTTTTACCATCTAAAAAACATTGCCAGAATCAAAGGAATAGTGTCTAAACCAGACTTAGAGAGACTGATCCATGCGTTTGTCTCCAGCAGGTTAGACTGCTGTAACGGCCTGCTCACTGGGCTCTAAATGGGCTGTAAGACAGCTGCAGTACATCCAGAACGCTGCTGCTCGAGTCCTGACTAGAACCAGGAAATACGACCATATTAGTCCAGTGCTCAGGTCTCTGCACTGGCTTCCTTTCGCTCAGACAATAGACTTTAAAACAACTCTGCTTGTGTACAAGTCTCTTCATGGTATGCATCTCCTCGACCCAATCCCCAAGGATCTCTAGCAACATTAAAAGACACTCGTTGGCAAATCCCCTTTGCGTGTGTCCAGCAATTGAGTCCTTCGCACCCACCTTGTGACACATTCTACAGGAGAATTACCGTCAACCACACCTCTAAATTTTTATCGACAGACTACATGGACTGTAAACAGATGAACTGTAACCCTAACCCTAATTTTGATGCAACAGACCCTAACTGAAGTGTAAGTGAAGCATGATTACAACAGTTTCCCAATCAGTCCCAATGAGTTTGTGCTCTTTTACTGGATAGTTGGATTGACATTGGAAAATCACACTTGTGAGTAGGTGTGATTTTTACAGATATGTTGTCATGACAACTAGTTAAACCATCTGTTTCTAGTAACTGAGAAATCTTGTAAAATTGGACAGAAAACTGGCTGAAGATTATTCCCTTCCATACAATTTGTTGTGAAGCTTGATCATTTTTCTTTAAATTTGTTAAAGGTGTTGATTGTTTTACTTCTTTAAAACCTCATCTGGATGACTCTAGGAATGGATCCTCACTTGGCTTAATACTTGAGCCCATTTTGGTCCAGGTGTGTACGGACACTTTATTTCCTTGGTCATGGGCCAAATCTTCTTATCGCTTAGCTTTTGTGGGGTCCAAGGCCCATGATTACGTCATTAGACAAGCTGTGTTGCACATGCCCAAAGGGTAATTCCTGTCATTGCTCAAGTAGCCCCTCCGTCCTCTAAAAATAAGGCTAAATCAACACACAAATTAATATCCATTTGTCATCTTAATTTACTTAATAGCAAATTACAACTCTTTTTGCCCTCTGTGTTTCTCTCCATTTTGCTCCCTCCATCTCCTCTTGGCAGCGCTAATTCTTCTCCAACTTATCGTATGCTCTCCAACAGATGGTGGCTATGATAATTAACTAAACAGTAAGTGAACGAGCTCTCTCTGTGCAAATCAGACATATGCTCTTTCCACTTGTGACAGACTGAAAAAAAAAGAGTAAAAAAAAACATCTTAGGCATGGTTTTCACAGAGGTCATTTCAGGAACAATTAAAGTGATGGATACATCTGATAAAAGACACGTTTTCTTGCAAAACAATTAAAGATAGGTTGTATCTGTCTCATTATCACAGCGGCAACTCTTTGGCACAGAGCAACCAAAATGCAGCTTTTGTTCTAAATCCTGTACCTCATTCCTGTTCCTTTTTTTTTGTTGGTCCTGTTCCCTCTCTTTAAAAGGTTATGTTCCCTTCCTAATTCCCTCCAGTTTCCTCTACTGTGATAAATGTCCTATTTTTCTTACACTACAGGATATTTTGAAGACGGTTGTAGGTGACTTCACAAGGTATGAATTTTTTACAGATAACAAAAGTATCGCTGTGTTTCACATTTGTCCCGATTTCAAAATAAAATGAATAATCAAAAAAACAACAACTTGTTATTCCAATTTTTCTTTCCTAAACAGCAATGGAAAAAAAATAATAATAATTCAGATGACGAAACTGTTAATTTGTAACACAAATTAATAAAAGACCCTCAGATTCTATTTGTCATGAGTCTCCAGATTAAGGTGTCTGTCATCCATTCCTAAAGCAGATTATATAAGAACTGCGTTTACCAATAAATCTCCAGAACTCTGCTTATTGGATCCAACAAACATGTTGTTAACATGTGTTAAATGTTTACAAGCAGTGTTTACTGTGTTGGCTATGTGTCCAAATCTGTGCTGAGTTAGTTTGATTATCACGGTGAATACATATACAATGCAATATTTAGTGTTTTTTCCTCTATCGGGCTTAATAAGAAAATAAAAAAAATTTGGGTTGTGCATCTTCCTGTATGATCTATCATGTGCCCAAAAAGCAGATCACTCATATGCATAACAGAATTCTGGAATTTCATGGATTTAAGCTGCTCTAACCAGAAGACAAAGCAAAATAAATGGTTTAGTGATATTGAGCCCATAAAGTCAGAATACTCGGTGTCACAAAGGTGTCTCTTTTAATCTGGTTCACCTTAATATAACTGTTAACATGCTACACTGTAAAATCTATTGAGCCGTGTCTTTGTTATTATGTGAGCACCAACTAAAGGTCACGTTGCCTTGGAAACCTATCTTTTTATTCTGTCATATTTGCTGATTCTGTTCTACACGACTGATGTGGGATCTGTTATAACAGATGAGGCAATCGATGAGTTATTAAAAATCACAGAAAGATGAACTGTTTAATCAAATGAATAAAGTCGGCCTGGTCCAAAGAGTGATCTCCATTATGGGACCGGGTCAGAGCCAAGTGCTCTACTCTTTATTGCAGCAATATTCTACCTTTTTGGGTTCTTTGTGACTACAAAATAAAAATAGATAAATAAATAAAATCCCACCTCATAGACTTTTTAAGTGGTAAGTTATATTAAGCCAGAAGAAGGATGACTGCAGCTGTCTCTCATTCACTATCATCATCGCCATGGTTACGGAGAGACAGGTACAGTCCAGAGGGGCAAATTTAGCACAGCCAGGCTTTCTTGGTATTTGCTGCTGGACAAAACCTGGACCATTATTCAGACTTAGATACTGCGACGATGATTCGAATCTTTCTTTGAAGATGTCACTGCCAGTCTTCGCCTCCTTCCTCTGGTAGTGCTGACGAAATCAAGGTGAAACTAATTGAATTTATCAAACAGACGATTAATAGATTTTAAATTCAACAAATTTTCCAATCCTCATTCGGCTCAATATCAGCTGTATAGAACAGACAAATTGCAAGCTCATTGTTAGCTCACTGAGCCACTGATCTCGCTAACCTCCCCTGGCCGTCATGATGACCCGCACTGAAAGGTTGTACAATGAAATCAAAATGGAGTTGAGTTGTAGTCAAAGTAGGGCCAGAGCAGTCTCTTCTTCCTGAGACGGCCCAGGTCCTTCAATGTCTGCAGTGACATGATGTGCGTGTTTTATCACACTGTCATTGCGAATAGGGAAGTCCAGTCAGGTTTTTTGCTGAGTCTGAGTCATTTTTTTGAGTATCTGCCGATACCGAGTCCCAATTTGATACTTCTACAGTACATTAAAAAAAATGAAGAACAGTGAAGAAACAGATCCAGGACATCCTTGATTTTTTTCAATACCTCCACACCGCAGACATTCGCGCCCCCGGCTTCAAGCTGCTGCCGTGATCTGCTTCGCTTTACGGCACGCAGCAAAGTGACGGAGTTGAGACGGTCTGACTCTGTACCACCACATAACAGTAAATACTGAGCTGTTATTTTTTCCCATTTGTTTTGAAATATAATAGTTACGGGATGTGACGTCCGATTCCGATCTGCAACCACGTGATCGACCCCGATTTTGTGATCGGATCGGGACATCCCGAATTGCGAGTGCACTGTTCTATGCTGCTGTCTGCTGGAGGAGTTGCACTACAGACAGAAACTGTAGGCGCCTGGACAAACTGGTGAAAAAGGCCGGTTCTGTTGTAGGCAGAAGGCTGGACCCTCTCGGTGCTGTGGTGGAGAAACAGATGAGGAGGAAGTTAGATTCTGTGATAATAAACATCCTCTCCACAGCTTCCTGACAGGACAGAGGAGCAGCTGCAGTGAGAGGCTCATCTCTCTACGCTGAAGGACTGAGAGGTTCAGAAGGTCCTTTGTTCCCACAGCCACAAGGCTTTTTAACAGTGACTGCTGACTTCTTTTTCTCAAATTGATTTATTTAAGTATTCATTTATTGTTATTATTATAGTTGTTATTGTTCGAATATACAATCATTGTAAAAAAAAAATTACAACATCTACATCATAATCGCAAAAAATAAATAAATAAATAAATGGCTCCTGTCAGCCTCTGAGGTGCAATTCTGCTCCCAAAGATATTATTCACAGCTGCTAATCTTTTTTTGCTGTCGTTTCTTCCCGTCCTTAGCCCCACCGACCTCGTCCACTGCAAAGCTTTCCATCTTCTTGAGCTTCTCCCCTGAATCTGGGACAATGAGTGAGGCTATATTTCATGATTAAGCAAAAAAATCATGCCTCGTCTCATCTGCTCTTCTGTCCCCTCAAATTCTGCCAATCTGAAGCGACACCTTTGGCTTTGGTTGAACAGGTTTTGTTCCATATTTCTCTTAGCCCTTTCGAGCACTTGAGACTTATATCCAAAAGTGCCAATATATCTTTTTGTCTTTATTATTTGAGGCGAGGCATGTTGTCTCCTAGCAATTTTGCTCAGTTTATCATTTTTTAAAATCCATTTTCCATTTACTTTCAGATTGATTCCTTCTTCTCTTCCTCACCCACCCCCCGCAATCCTCTCCTGAGCTACATGTGGCACTAGCAATATTAAGCACTCCTTACTGTGTCAATCCAAAGGCGTCTCCTCACCTCCTAAAAATATAAGACACACAACTTTCAGTGTACAAGAAAGGCAGTAGTGGGGTGGCGGGAGTGTGTGTTTTCCTTTGGTTCCTTCTATTGCCAAGAGCTAACCACCCTACAAATCCTTTGCTCTAACATGTTCTATTCATGAATGCACATCAATCATAATGCACACACAAACACGACTCATAAGGACACCACAGTGCCTAACAAAGGAGGCCGTGTGAAAATGCTTAACAGAAAGCCCAACATCCAGCCAAGCATAGAATCACACACACACATCTCTTTGTGTGCTCACATGTACGTGGCAAAGAATAACCATTAACACCCACACCAGTGGCGGAAAGATTAAAAATCAGTTTGCATACCGTTGAACATGCAATGTATCTTGAACCTTAATTAATATTCAAGGATTTCCATGTAAATGTGCATGAATAATGTGACACAGAAAACGGATCCTACTTAGATCTGCATCTGAATTAAAAACCGTGTTATAATCACACAACCTGCCTATAAATTAGGAAGCCTTCATTTAGATAGAGTAGATAGAGTACTTGTCCTTCTGGGCAGTAATATTTCTTCAACCATAACTAGGGTAACTACTTAAGGCAGTGGACTGAACGTCTGCGGTTCCTACAACTGAAGCTATTTCAAAGGCTTTCAGGAATCGTTTTTTTTTAATTATTTTTTTTTTAATAATGATATGACCAACGGAAACACTGGAATAACAGAGAGTAGTCTGTATGGTGTTCTCACCATTTGCCATTCATAAAAAAAAGAAAAAGGATTAATGATTTCATCTGCAGACTATAATTTTAACACATTATGCAGGCGTTTAAGGGTAAATCCAGTATATTCAGCGAACCCAGTATGATTTGTGCTTTTCACAGTTCTACACCAGTAAAAATTTACCATTACCATTGTTTTTTTTCTCTTTATTTCCAGATTCAACACGTCTAATCGGCACTGGGTCTGCCAGCGAGAGAGCACTTAGTGACAGTGTGAATGATTTCGTGTTACTTTTCGATACAGCCATCGCAGTTGTTTCAGCCGTTGTGTGAGGTGTAATTCTGACTTGTGTTCACTCATCAGCGCTGTTCCATGATGTGTTTTCCAAATGCCAAGAGGGAGTCTTTTCTAGCCCAAGGGGGACACAGCTTGGGGCGCTTCCTAAGCACCAAGAGGCACCTGCAGGCCGCTGGGGCTCTCACGTTTGCCACTGGTTCTTAACAACAGTTTGGAGGAAAGGGGCCTTACAGAAACCATACACCATCAAGAATCCTCTGGTTTCCCCTTCTCCATCATCTCAGTGAATTTATGCTGCTTGTGATCTTTAATCTCTTATCTATTTTGGCCCCAAGGTTGATATCGAGACAACCCTCAAATCTCATTTCCTCCCCCCCGCTCAAATGGCCATTAAATCTTATTTCCTAAATCCCCAGTGGCCTCTAACCAAGTTTGCCATTTTACTACCAGGAACAAGAAGGGTTTTCCACAAACCATAATGCCTAAAGCCAGCTGCACAACAGGTGAAAACAACACTGGTAACAGCCAACATGTACACAAGTTGGGACTTTATTTACTATTAAACATAATTCTGACTTGTAACAATAAAGACAAATAATTCACGTGACACTAAAATCCTTACATTGCAATATCAATTAACTTCTCCTACACGTAGTTATTACTTTAAGAACAAAAGATCAAGAAAGGTGTCAGTAATTTAAATCATTCTGAATTGCAGCGAATGGGAACTTAAGATGTACAGTTCCTGAGCCTGTAGGGTGATGTGTTATCACCGATTGACTGATGCAGGGGATTTTGTTTTCTCCAAAAAGCCATTTTCAGAATTGCTCCTTAAATCTTATTTCACCCATGCTGCACGATAACTGGGTTTGGGTCCTTCCGGGAACTCTATCGTATTCCCGGAAGGACCCAATCGCGTTGTGCAATCGTTTTTGGGCAGGGTGCCGATTTAGACTTTTGTTTCTTTAAAGATATTACGTTGCCCACAATTTGGAAAAGGCTGGTTTACTGGAAAAACTGAAAAAGTTCAAATTCAGTTTGATCACTTCATTCAGGAAAATGTTTGATAGGGTAAGGGGGTGGTACGCAGTCGTTAAATAGAAAATCACATCCAGTTGCACAAGATTTAATGGCGAAAATACTAGTGAGGAAGTAAACGGTTTATCAAAAGGAGTTTGTCAAATCTCTGCTACCTGTCACCGGGCAGTAAAGTTAGTTCCCTGCTTTCGAAATGCAGCCACAGTGAACCGTTGTTGCCGAGGCCATTCGGCACAGTAATTACTGAGGGGGAACCCCAAAGCACAATGACCGAAGAGAATAGGACAGAGAGGGATGGTGCAGAGAGTGTAACCGAGATGGCGTTCTGTTTCCTGTTGATAGTGAACCCGGTCACCCACATAGAAATACAAAGCTAAGAAATACATTTGCACCATATTTGTCATACTGTCAATGACGTTTTGTTTCAATGATGTGTCTTAATCACTGGAAAAAGAAGACATTTAAACAGACACATCGTTTCATGTACATATCTCAATACTATCAATGTCCCATGTGCAATGAAAAAAACAATCCCATGGTTACTCGGTTTCCTTTCCATCAATCTCTGTCAAAGTCTGCTGAAACAACCTCGTCATTACAGAAAATGAAATAACCACAATGGTCTCAAATTGCATTTCACTGTTACATTCTATTTCTTATACAGATGCATGCGGACTAAGTGTTGAAATCTCAGCATGCCAGCCTGTTACGTTTTCATACCCGTTCCTACGGGATTGGCTTGACTTTCTGCATGTCCCTTAAAGAGGGAGTGAAAGGTGCAAATCCACAGGTCGGCATTGCAATCGATTGAGTTTCTGTCACGCGCAACGTTTGACACAATCAATGTACATCGCCAGTTCCCTTTGCCAGAAGCAATTCCCTTCTTTTCTACTGCATTCCTGCCCGCTAATAGATAAAGCTGGCTGGTTATAAGTACACGATAAGGGTTAGAAGTAATGTGAACTGTTTAGTCTAGATGTTACAAAAACAAAAACATTTTTTATGGTGGTTTAGGATTTACACGTTTTTTTAATTCCAGTCCTGTCATGAGAACGCTGCCCGGCAGAAAATAGCAGCCTAGGGATACATTGCCATCTCATAATTTAAAGCTATGATTGTTGATGCTATTTTCTTTGGACTCATGAACAAGCATACCTCAAACATGTTCCTGGCTAGACTAATTAAAAAAGCAGGTCTCATTTGCTCCACGCAGAAAGGTTCAGGTTGGAGTGCGAATGCTTTAACAGAGTTTCTGCCAGATGTGAGTACGACACAGTGTTGGGATGAAAACTGGTATCGTGGCATCTGTAGGGTAGCGTTTATTTAAACAGGAACAGCTCCTGTGCACATTCTGTGAGCTCTGTTTCTACGTTCCGTCTTTTGTGTCAAGTCCAATAGCAACCACATTGTTTCTATGCCACCGGTGTTACCACTGGCTAAACGGCTTAATCACACACTGGGAAACAAAACAGAGCTTCAAACTGCAGCCAAGAGCAGCTTTGCCGTTTCGTGTGCACATATGTGTGCGTTTGAAACGGAGCAGGGAGAGAGTGTTGCAGCTTGGCAGAGATAGTTTGCTCGTTATAAAGCACCGCGTGACTGCCGATGTGTACTCATGTGTTACTGTGGCCCAACTGTTGAATGTGATTTTGTGTTTGTGCGAGGACAGAGAGAGAGAGAGAGAGAGAGAGAGAGTTGGCCGAGGCAGTGGAAAATGTGTGAGCCAGAGACGATGACGTTGGCCTCGAGAAGAACAAACCACTTCCTGAAAACCCATTCAACACTAAACATTCTCTCCCTCTAACGGAGTTTTTCTAACTCTCCCTCTCTTGTCTTTCCCCGAGCCACAGCTAGGACCTCCCAGTTTTTACTCATTGTGCTTTATCTGGCAAACTAAAGCACGACTTAAAAAGAAAAATTGCTAATGTTCTGTTTGTGGTGCGTTCCCCTCATTTGAATGTGTCGTTTCAGTGGTTTTATCAATTGATTTACTTTCAAGGTATTATTAAAAAAAAAAAAAAAAGCACATTTCTATTCGAATTAAACACATTCTAATAATATGACAAGACAAACATTTCATTCAGGTTTTACATTATATATCACACTTTGCTTACAGTTGTTAGTGCGGCTTGTTTATCCTCTGATTAGTCTCATATATGCGATGACAATGAATCACAAATCTCATGAGAAATATGGCTACCGTCTTCAGTTGAAGGAAAAATCAACCCCAACCCTAATTACAATGACTAACTACAAGCATTACAAATGGGCTTAATGGGTCAAATTGAGTTTGGATTCAGTTAAGCTTTTATAAGAGCAGCCATTGACAACTTCTTGTAGAGATATACAGTAACAATGATTTATTGTATCTAACAGCACTAAAAATGTTGCGGTTTTCCAAAATTCAGTGAGGACTTATATTTTACATTGTTCATTCATTTAAACCTATGATACATTTCTTCACTGATGAAAAGAAAACAAAGAAACAAATCGATGCCAGCAACATTACATCGTCCTTCCATTTTATTCACACTAACCATTTAGAAACTGAGGATTCGAGAGATGCGGGAGAAATCTGTGCACATGGTTTCAGATGTAAAATTTCCAGTAAAGGCAAGGCAAGGCATCTTTATTTATATAGCACATTTCATACCACAGGCAACTCAATGTGCTTTAAAGACACTGAAAAATCTTCTGCTGGTCAGCTGGTTCAGTTCTGTGCCTGCACACACTCCAGCTGAGGAGGAATCCCGGAAGTCCATCTCACGCTCTTTCGAAGGCATGATGGCCAGCAGCACGGAACCCTGTGAGGATGCCCCGACTCCTTTAGCTGCGATGAAAGTTCTCAACAACTGCTTGGCCACCATGCCTGCAGAGACTAGAAACCCACCCTGCTTGTCAGCCCTTCCTGTGGGTGACTAAATGGGTTGACTACTCAAACAAACATGGGTTTGGCTACCAGCTCTCCAACCAAGGCATAGGTGTGCTCTTCAGTGGAGAAAACACATCTCAGACTTTGTGACCAATGCAAGACAATACATTACATTACGGTCATTTTGCAGACGCTTTTATCCAAAGCGACTTACAATAAATGTGTTCCACATCAGTAGGCAAAAGATCTTCAGGTCATAAGAAATCATAAGTGCATTTCCTTCCAAAACCAAACAGCTAAGAGCATAACTAGTGCTAGAGTAAGTGCGGTAAGTTAGGTACCGAGGCAAATGCTGCTTGACCAACAACAAACACTTTTCTTTTCAACTAACACCCGCTTTTCTGTGTTAAAAGATTCAAACAAATGAACGAGTTACAGGTTCAAGGTTTTTTTTTAATGTATTTTCAAAAGCGTGGGTATGTCTGTCAGGCAAAGACAAAGAGCATAGGAAAGTTTAGGATGCAGAACAAGGGTTCAGAAGGTCGGGGGCCTGAGTGAGTCCAAACAGCTTCGTACTAACTTGCTATCAACACTGAGATCAAAATAAAAGGCTGAGATTAAAAGCTGTGTTGCACACCAGAAAAAAAAAGCTATAAGAGAGAAACAACTGCAAGGCCTGAAGAAAGAAACAGAAAGTTAAAAAAATATATAGCGTTGGTCTAAACTAAAGCTTAGAGGAGACAGAGCTTTTAGTGTTGCCGCTCCCAAATTATGGGAGCGGCCCCTTTATTGTCCACTTTTAAAAACTCATCTTAATACATTTTTATTCTTTGGCTTTTAACACATGTTGAGACTTTTGCTCTTACTTCTGTTATCGTGTTTTATTGTTTCTGTTGTCTTTTCCATATTTTGCATGTTTATTGATTTTTGTCACTTTGTCGTAGCTACTGTTGTTTTAAAGTGCTTTATATATAAACAATATATAGTAGGATTGATCATTTTTTTCTTTATTATGGGGGGAAACTGAGTCCAAAAGATGATCTACATCTAATAGGTCCTTTAAATCCGCAAGAGCTCATTTGTAAAGGAAAATAACATGAAGACAGAATAATGTGAATAAGGACACCAAGGCAGCCCTCCGTGGTTATGTGCTGCCATAGAATTAAGGAGAAAAAAAAACAAAAAAAAAACACTCGAATGCATCTTCCTCGCAATGCTGCTTATACGGATGCTGCTAGACTCGAAACATCCTTTTCAAATCCGTTGCTTCCACCCTCAGAACTCTGGTTCTATTCAGCCCCGCAGCAGCACAAACATCACACGCATACTGTACACACACTTCAGGGTGAGGCAATCAAAGTCTGCAGCGTGCTTTAATCTGATCAAACCACCCATTCTTGATTACGGGTTTGAACAACATCATACGCATCCATACTCACACACACACACACACACACATACACACGCTTCTTTTGTAGATTTCATGAATTTTTCCTCCCTCTTCTCATCTCAATTAACCACAGAGCTGTAATTTAACACACACCTGCTCCTCAAAAGAATCCCAAAGGTTTTCATCTCCGATTAGAGTCTGTGACAGATATACAGTTTTACCAGATTTTATCTGTAATTAAATTCATTCAATTCAAACTGGAAAATTCAAATATGGATAACTTGGTAACATTCAATAAACAAGATTCACGTAAACAAAACATCCATGCAAATAGGAGCTGCAGGCTTGTATAATTTCTGCTGTGGCTTGTTCGTAGATTTCAAGCACTTTTCCGGCTATTTCCAGGTATGCTGACGGCACCATAACAGACCAACATGCTAATCATTGCTCAGTGCTTAAAGTAAATAAACGTAACAGAACCAGTGCGGTTTCATTCAAAAGGAACAAAAAGTGTAATTGAAAGCTATTCTTGTTTTTCAATGAGTTGTGAGATGAAGAGAGAGTCTCCTCATTCACTCGTGTGGAAAAGTGGTTATGAGTTTGCAGCTTGATTCCAGTGGATTGTAGGACAAAAGCAGTTTGTAAAATGTAGTTTTCCACAAAAAAAAAACCTAACTAAAATATGATGAATAAGATTTTACAAAAGTTCTCAAAGTTCACGTTAACTCACAGAACACGGAGTAATGAGCTGTGCTGCAGCGATGCGCGGCGATGATGTCATCGCAGTAGATGCGTGTATGGAAAGCCTCCATAACCCCCCCCTCGATAGCCCTCAATAACAACAACACGGCAGCTCTGAGCTAACAGTGCAATGGTACGCGTTCATTCATTCATTCGTCTTAAAGTATTGGTGAAATAAAGACAGATAATGCCTTATTTAGAGGCTGTATTGTCTCTGCCCTGTTCTCTTCCGTTATATGGACATACGCAGATCTCGAGTGATCTAAATAGCGTCCGAGGGACGCCGACTTTCACCAAACTGTTATGGGTGAGTAGATGAACGTATTTTATGCCAGAAATAAGGTCCAGGTTTAAAAAAAAATAAAATTGTGCTGCAATGGGTGGGATATTTGATTTCCAATTAAGTAATATTAGTCTTCGCGCAAGCAAAGAAACAAATGCTGTGATGTTGAGTTGCTTCTTAGTCAAGCTTATGGCCTTCTTTGCTCTTTAACACATTTCTTGGGCTCATTGGATTCGTTGAGCCTTTAGCTGGAACAACAATGGGACCTATAAACTCAAGCGTCTATTTGTTGACGCTTTTTTTTGTTGTTGTTTTTGTTTTGGTTCGTGTCAATTTGCGCTTAACCTAAACTGCTGTAAACTGGTTGTGTCCCTGAGCAAATCCCTCAAGCCCATCTCGTGCAGGCTCATTTTCCAGAAGCTGAATTTCTTTGCAGCTTGTTTTTGTTACTTGGTTGTATTGTAAGCCCTTTTCACATCACAGTTACACCTTGTCATCCTAAAACAAGACCTCCTCATTAACTCGCTGCTCCTCTTTGGTAAATTACAAATGCCAGACAGAAGCCAATCAGTGCCACATCACTGTACTTTCATCAAAATCAGCCAAGTGATGACTGCATCGTTTGATTAGAGTGGTTGCATTTTGGGATGTTGGCTTGCCCTTACACATACACTGTATTGCCAAAAGTATTCGCTCATCTGCCTTTACTCTCCCTTTACATCTGCCTGACATCCCGTTCTTAATCCATAGGGTTTAATATGTCGTCGGCCGACCCTTTGCAGCTACAACAGCTTCAACTCTTCTGGGCAAGCTTTCCTCAAGGTTTAAGAGTGTGTTTGTGGGGATTGTGAGGTCAAGCACTGATGTTTGACGAGAAGGCCTGGCTCGCAGTCTCCGCTCTAATCCATCCCAAAGGTGTTCTATCGGGTTGAGGTCAGGACTCTGTGCAGGACAGTCAAGTTCTTCCACACCAAACTGGCTCATCCATGTCTTTATGGACCTTGCTTTGTGCACTGGTGCTGCAGTCATGTTGGAACAGGAAGGGGCCATCCCCAAACTGTTTCCACACAGTTGGGAGCATGAAATTGTCCAAAATCTCTTGGTGTGCTGAAGCATTCAGAGTTCCTTTCACTGGAACTAAGGGGCCAAGCCCAGGTCCTGAAAAACAACCCCACACCATAATCCCCCCCTCCACCAAACTTTACACTTGGCACACTGCAGTCAGACAAGTGCCGTTCTCCTGGCATATGTATGTACCGCTTGAAAGGCATATGTCAAAAAGTGTTTAGTCTCACAACAAGTTCTTTGACAGGTTGCATACACAGGACCTAAATTCAGCTGTCAGTTACATCTGATAATAGAGGCCAACATATCCGGAGGATTCATTAGAACAAAGATGCTACAAAGGCACTTATACGGGTTCATTTGTGACTGCTTTTATCAGTTCCATTGAAGCTTGAATTAGGACAGGCAGCTGCTTACCTTTCAGGTTACTCTAATGAGCAAATTTAATGATTTATCGCTTTGTTATCTAATCTTTCAAGACAACACATAAGTATATTACAGCACTTCCAGCCTGCGGAGGATTTCCTCTTGCTCCAAGTAAGTGGAGTGATACAATAAACAGGCCAGCTGCAATCATCTCATGAACCCTCTGGGAAAATGTCTTTCCTACTAAAGAACATGTTGGTTCTGTTGAGGGGCACATGGCTCAAGAAAATGCAACAAAAAAAATAGAAGATTTTATTGAAAGAAGCCTTGCTGGGTATTTACTAACACTAAAAGAGCCTTTTTTTGTGGCTTTTATTCCTTTGTGTATATAATATATGAATAAACTATAGATATATTGTAGAAATTAAAAAGAAAAAGGCATGGTATGTGTATGTCTTTGCATATATGAATTTCTCCATAATGACGTGCATTGATACAGTGACAGAACATAACAGAGTTTCTAGCCTCCTCAAATGTAAATAGAGGATTTTCTACCTTCAGAAGAACAATAAAGTCCCTCAGTTAAATCATTTCATTGCATTCAGCTGTTGCTTTACTATCCAATTAGCATTTGATAATGGTACTCTGATATCTTGGGTGGTATCGCATGGGATAGCAAAGATTTGAAGTAACTTTATGTGTCATAATATAAGGATGCAAGACACTGGGGAGCATCTTCAGATGCACTGGAGTTTTAACAGTTTTGACAGGTTAATTGTAATTTAATCATAGAGCCAGGAAAGGTTCACACCTCACACTTCTGTGACGGTTACGTTCCATAAAGGAGAACAAAGCAAGTTAATCATTCATACATTCATATAGCCATTTTCTTTCTCTCTTCTGTAGTACTGAAAAACATACAAAAATGATTTTTTTAAGGTAAGGGATTCTTAAACTTTGCTGTTTCCTTTAAAAAAAAATGTAATCATACTTTTCTTTAAGTTCTACTTCAGTATGTGAGCCTTTATCAAAAAAAAGGGAAGATTGATGTTTAAATTGGACCTTTCTTCCTCCTACTTGCAGTTGAGATGGAAAAATAATAATAAATGTCCTGCATTGACATTAGTTTCAGTGGTACTAACAATTATTTTTTTTACTGGTCTAGTGGGAAAAAAGTTTATTTTGAACCCCTTCAGTTCCAACACTCAGTGGGGTTACATGGCACTGAAAGGATCAGATAATTGGCTAAATTACAATAAGAATGAGTTGAGCAAGGGTAATTATCCTTGGATATATGGTGGTGAATGAATCGGATCAGAGGCACAAAGCATGTCATACTCCGATACAATAGGTGGCGCTGTACCCATTTCAACTATTGCTAATAGAATGCGCAGAACGCAAAGTCCAATTCACCACGTGCTTCACCCGTCTACAAGCACGTTTACTTTGACTTTCAACCGAGTTATCTCGGGGTCTTAATCCGATAGCGAGTAACTCGATTCGACACAATTTCTTGTCAGATTAAGGTGTCTACATGCATTTAATAACTCAATCTTATTGTAATTTAGCCAATAATCAGATCCTTTCAGTGCCGTGTAACTCCACTGAGTGATGGAGGACAGAAGTGAGAGTGTGGTGATAGAGTATGGGGCTGGATGGGTGTGAAAGCCATTGGAGAGATGATATTTACAGATGGAACCATGAATGTCTGACATTGTACAGAATAAATACTGTCTAACAGTCTCCAGGACCTCAGCACATGAGGAACATTTCAGTATAACAATCCAGACCTGAAGAAAACTGGGCTTGCATGATGCCTCATTTCAAATTATTTTAAAGACAAAGGTAAAGCAACGGTCCCTCCTGTAAATACTACTTGAGAAAGACAATGTTGATCTACAGTAATATTGAGGAAAAATTCTGTTATTTGCACTATTTAAACTAAGCTAACCATCCAACTGTGATCCCGAGACCACACAGAGCTATTACTATAACAAATAATATACAATGGCACACAGTCAAGCTTGTCAAACTGTGTAAATTCTCAAGCAGGTAAGTGTGTGTTGTTGATGCACAATGTCAAGAAGATTTAAATGATCCAGAAACTTAACCCCAGTGAGAATAAAATCTGCCGACCCCGCACCCAAGGGGTAATGGACATTGGGTCATTTAAGGATAGGAAAACTTAGAGCTCAGCCAGAAAGGGTTTCCTGTTTATATGATTATGTTTATGACATTACTTAAGATGTTGCATGGATGGGAGGGATGAGAGGATTGACACGCAAAAACAGAGCGCAGACTCTCACCTACAATACAGACTGATGGTACATGAGGCACAAAACCAGCAGTTTGAGAGGGTAAAAGTGAAGTCAAGATCTCATAAAAGGACAGACAGGAAGGCAATAACAGATACAATATAGATCCAGAGGGCTAGTAATCACAGACCAAATGAATATCCACAGACACCACAGCAGCTGGTGCCTGGAATCGGATCATTGTTGTCTCATCGTGGACAGACAAAATATTCAGCCAGAAAATGTAAGAACACTGAACCTGATTTAAATAAAGTGTGCATGGAAAAGCATCCACTGAGGCTCCATTCTACAATTTCTCTTTGCAGCTGTTTTATTGCGTTTTACACAAGCTCTTAGAAAGGGAAAACATGCCATTCCTAAATACCGCAACAGGTCCTACTTCATGCAGGCATCTGAGTCAGCGTGACATAACCACAAAAAAACACTACATTTCAACCTTTTCAGCCACAGTGAGATCCTCTCGCTCTTCTCATTAACTCCTGTCTTGGTTGGAAAGCTGTCCTTAAAGATACAAAAGAAGCACCGCGACCTCACAGTGCTAACTGACCACGCGAATCTCCATCAATACACTTCTATAGCCAACGTGGGCGAAAAGCAAACCTGCCGCGAAAGGATTTGTTTTTCCATTTTCCAGTTTACCAGTCGCTGGCAAATCACAACATGGGTAACCACACTTCCATAACATTTGCAAACTCAAACGTTCCAAAATCACTGTAGTGGAGGCAGATAAATCCTCAGGCTTTCAGTTTCCACAATGGGTGCTGACCCCCTCAGTTCTTGCATCCACAAAAAGGTCAACTCTAACATCCTTCCATTAGACAAAATAGTCGATCTCTCAACAAACTAAATATTTTTGGTCAAATTATGTAGTCCAGCTCAAAACTCTTTTTAACTGGGATTGTACAGGTATCTGCTTTTGATATATCACTTTTTCTGGAATTCAAAAGAAATATAAAATATAACTAATGCGACAGTTCTTTGCTTTTATGTCCTTAATTGTACCTTTGATCAATATGAGATATTAACTCAACCAAAAGAAGAGGGAGGTTTAGGGGTTCCACATATACAAAAGTACTACTTCGCAGCACAAATCCTAACAATAATGAATTGGATGGGAGAATAATCTGTAATAAAATGGATTAATATTGAGAAAGAACTGTCGAATGGGTTACTTGGCTCTTTACCTTTCCTTAAAAAAGAGACACAAAAACAATATCTACTCACATTTTGTATCAGAAACACAATAAAGGCTTGGAGACAATTTTGCCATAATTTAAAAATTCACAGCGAAAGCTTAAAGCTAAGAAAAATGAGATATGACCCAGATTTTAAAGGACAAAAAGATGATAGCATTTTAGACGCTTGGGCAAACACAGGATTGACCGTTTTTGCACAAGTTTTTGATGAAAACATAGTAGTTTCATTTCAAACTCTTGCAGAGAGATATGGTTTACTACAAAAACACTTTTTCAAATATCTACAGGTTAGGAGCTATATTCAACAAAAGGCTGAAAAGGAAACAAATGATGTTTTAATTTTTGTTAGAAAATAGAAACAAAAGTAGAAAGGGAGGTGGTCTAGCGAAGGCCTACAAAATGATACAAAGAATGACAAAAATAAAGTGCAATGCTAAGAAAAATGGGAGAATGAATTACTTACAAATATTACAGATAGTTCCTGGAGAGAGTCATGGAAAGATAATTTCAAAACAACTCAAAATGCTGGAAGGAGTTTGGCTGGAAAATTAACCAAAGATAATTTATGGTGCCTAAACAATGTGCTCATATTTCAGGAGCTGACATAAATTGTTGGCGAGGATGCGGAGAAGAAGGTACGCATACACACATACTCCTTACATGCTCTTTAATAAAACCATTTTGGGAGGAGGTAAGGCGAGCTATTACATATATTTTTGATCTTAAACAACCTTTAACACCAGTAAACATACTAGGCATCGACCTACCAAATAAGATAAAAAGAATATACCGTAAACTTTTTCATCTTCTAAGACTTACTGCACTAAAGCAAATTACAAGACTATGGAAACAAAGTAAACAACCAGAGGTTCAGCTATGGTATAAAACAATAGAAAGTGTTCTGGAAATGGAAAAAAATATATTAATTTCTAGAAATTGCTCAGAAAAATGGAAGGAAATGTATCCAGACAATCTGTGCAATAAAATGCGCCCATATCTTGAAAACAGAACAACAATATAGGCTACCAAATCTTTCATGAAGATGTCCACAAAGCTCATGCATACCCCTACACACCAACTCACTATATTGGCACATACATATTATTCAATACAACACCTACACTACTCACACACACACCTACAGGTACGCCACTAAATTTATTTATTTATTTATTTTTTTTCCTATGATATCATGTCGTCCCCCCCCCCCCCCCTCTCTCTCTCTCTATCTCTTTCTTTCTCTCTCTCTCTCTCTGCCCCATTTCTTGTATGTTCATGTGTTTGTCTATGCGTCAACTGTCTAGTGTCATTTGTGTATCTTTGTGGGAAAAAAAAAAGTTTATATGGTGGTATGTTGAAATATAATGGAAAAGAACTGTAGTTTTGCATGGGCATACACTGTGAACTGGAGGAAGAGAAAGAAGGGAAAAAAAAGGAAAGAGGAAAAAGAAAGGAAAGGGAAAAATATATATATATTATATATATATATATTTTGATGATGATGATAAAAATGTATATGTTGTACAACTCTACCAATAAACAAAGTAACAAAAAAAAATAAATGTTCGATCTGGAAACTCAATATCGTCTTAATAACTTGCAATCATTCTCTTTCACTGTCCAATGCTGTCTCCAAGTATGGATTATTTTCATTATCAATCAATCTACTAATACTTTGATCTTGTCTTGTCCCCTGATCTGTAATCTTAGTCTGCATTCCTCGCCTTTATGACTCTCTCCTTTGCCTGGTCCCTGGTTTTTCCACGTCAGTCCTATCCGCGAGTATTTAAGTCTGTTTTGTTATTTTCTTAATTTCATGTTCAGTTTAGTTTTTCATTACTCCAGCTTTGCTGCGCCTTTTGTTTTTTCGTTGTAAATAATTCCTTTAACGTCACTTTTTGTTTCTCGTCCGTGTCCTGGGTCCTCCCATAACACACCATGACACCAACGTGTGCCCACTGAGTGTCGTTGGCGCTCAGATCCCGGCCGGCAGAAATTGCTGCTCCTTGATTGGATGGTTGTTGCCGTAGCGTGGGATGCGCCAATTCTAATTGATTGCGACTGATTTATTCTGACCCCCTATTATATATATATATATATATATATATATACATATATATATATATATAAGAAGCCACGCCAAGCTATGAAACTGCCTATCACACATATGTAAAGGGACAGTGTAAAATGGTACAGATTAGAATTATAGAAGAATTATATTTCAAGTCTGTCACATTCTCTGCATGTGCTGCTTCCTCGCGAGCTTGTACGATATCTGTCATCACAACCCCTCTCTGACCTAAGCCCATCCTCAAGAGACAGAGGGGGGAGATGGGAGCTCAGTTAACATTGCAAAGCAAGCATGCAAACGCATTCTCTGGAGAGCACGGCGTTCACACACACACAGGCACAGACAGTGGTGGTCCGACACTGATTTACGCCCCGGGCGAAACCCGGTGCTGGCCTGTCTCCTATGCCCTTCGGGGGTCTGAGTTGGAATAACTGCGCTATGTAACTTTGCTGGACCGGCCCGGGAGCTGAGCGGAAGTACTTCGACTTGCTTTCTGGCACACCTACCGCAAAAACAAATAGACCCCTCTCGCGCTCCCAGGTACATTTGATTACTCTTACCTTCTCGGTCGACATAGCTTGCACCTTCTGACTCCTCGCCGGTTCGTCAACAAACGTGAAACGTGAAAGCGAAAGGGTGTTGTATTTACGACAGTGTAACCGTACATTACCTCCAAGCCTGTAGGGGGAGCTCCATAGTGGGCTTTTTGAGACGTTACATAGTATTGCTTTAATATAAAATGCATTGTTAAAGACCAAACCAGTCATTTCCAAACGCAACTGAATAATGTTAAAAGGAAGTCATTTATTTACATATAACTCCTCAATAAGCTTATCTTAGTTTCATGTTCTTCAGTGTTAACAGTGGTTTACATCATTTACACGGGAATAATCTGTTTGAGGAGTTTCAGTCAGGATTCAGAGTGCATCATAGCACAGAAACTGCACTGCTGAAAGTTACCAATGATCTCCTCTTAGCCTCTGACTGCGGACTCGTGTCTGTGCTTGTCCTGTTGGATCTCAGTGCTGCATTTCATACAATCGATCACAGCATTCTGCCACAGAGACTTGAACATGTTATTGGGATTAAAAGAACTGCATTAGGCTGGTTTAAATCATATTTCTCTGATAGATTCCTGTTTGTTCTTGTAAACAAAGAATCTTCCTCGCACACCACAGTAAGTCATGGAGTTCCTCAAGGTTCTGTGCTTGGACCGATTATTTTCACTTTATACATGCTTCCATTAGGTAACATTATTAGACAGCATGGCATAAATTTCCATTGCTATGCTGATGATACTCAGCTGTACTTATCTATAAAACCAGATGAAACCAAATGGTTGGTCAGACTGCAAGCATGTCTTAAAGACATAAAGATCTGGATGACTCAGAACTGTCTGCTTCTAAATTCAGACAAAACTGAAGTCGTTATCTTTGGACCTGAGCGCTTAAGGGAGAAATGGTCTAGCTATATAGTTACTCTAGATGGTATTTCATTGGCCTCTAGTTCTACAGTGAAGAACCTTAGTTATTTTTTATTAATTTTTTAATTTGACGCACATATAAAACAGGTTTCTAGGACTGCCTTCTTTCATCTTCATAATATTGTTAAAATCAGGAACATTCTGTCTCATAGTGATGCAGAAAAACTGGTCCATGCATTTGTTACTTCAAGATTGGACTACAGTAATTCTTCATTATTGGGCTGTCCCACATATTCTCTGAAAAGCCTCCAGCTGATCCAAAATGCTGCAGCCAGAGTTTTGATGAGAACTAACAGGAGAGATCATATTTCTCCAGTTTTAGCTTCTCTTCATTGGCTCCCTGTTAAATTCAGAATAGAATTTAAGATTCTTTCCCCTGACATATAAAGCTCTTAATGACCGAGCTCCATCATATCTTAAAGATCTCATTGTTAGATATTTTCCTAACAGAGCACTTCGCTCCCAAACTGCAGGTTTACTTGTGGTTCCCAGAGTTTCTAAAAGTAGAATGGGAGGCAGAGCCTTCAGTTATCAGGCCCCTCTCTGTGGAACCAGCTGCCAGGAAATGTCCGGGAAGCAGACACCCTCTCTAACTATAAGATCAGACTTAAAACTTTCCTTTTTGATAAAGCCTATAGCTAGGATCAGGTGACCCTGAAACATCCCATAATTAAGCTGCTATAGGCCTAGACTGCTGGGGGGCATCCTATGTCACACCTTTATTTGCCCTCTTTTTTCCCCGCTTTAGTTCCTCATATGACATTATGTACATTATGTTTTTGATTTGGCTCTGTATGTATGAATTGGACTAATTTTTAATTTAATTTGATTGGATTAATTTAATTCATTTACAAACAATTGTAATTGTATTAATACAATTAATTTAATTCCAATTGCCTTGAATTGGACAGTATCATTGAAGTGCCTTGAGATGACATTTGTTGTAATTTGGCGCTATATAAATAATAAACCTGAATTGAATTGAATAAGTTTCTTCTGTCCTTTTTTTGACTGGTCTATGCAGTCACGATGGGTGCCCTAACTTGCACCGATGCCTCTTTGGATCACACATTGAGAGTTCCCATGGACAGCCGTCAAGTGCAAATAAAACACTTGGAGCCAACTCATTTTTTGGGCAAGTAATAGGAGGGAAAGACTTATTAGACCACACTTTTATTATTATTCTTTTTCCCTGAACAAAGGGATCAATTCCCTGAGATGCAATTGAATTTCTTCTCTGCATTCTGTGTCTTAAGCTAAATGAGAGGGTCAAAACTTTGGCCTTGCACAGTACAGCTGCATCATCTGGAGCCCGAAGACTGAAGGCTGCGCAGTTAAGCGGAAAATGACGATAAAGGACAGATATGAGCTTTTATGTTCACGTTGGTGTATTGCTGAGAGAGTGGACCTCCTTACCTGGAAACCGAAGAAATCCCATATTATTTTTAGCTGAATTACAACAAAGACAACCGATGCGTTCTGCAAAAAAAACTTTCGGGCTTTGTCATTAAAAGGCCAACGTTTGAATCTTAACTGGACTTGATAACACGTCCTCCCGACCTTAAAACTGTTCATACAGCGCAACAGCTAAACACACTCTGGAATGTCACCAGCTGGCAGTTCCCAGTCAAGAGTAGCTGGCTGATTATGCTCTCCTCCCCCTTCTCCATGTCAAGCGATATCTAATGACCTTGTTCATTACAAAAAAAAAGTCAATCAAATCTTTGGAACGGAACAATACCAAAAGATTAAAGGCCCCAAACAGTTCCCCTACCCCTTTGGAGGGTTAAGGTGCTCCTTCTCTTTTAGCTGTCAAAGAGATTCAACAAGAAATCAAATCATGCATGGATTTTTTCCCCCCCCGCCTTTACTTCACTATGCTTAAAAAAATAAATAAATAAAAAGATCCAAGCTACAAAACAAAGATTTCGCACTGAGCTGGAAGGTGGCACGATTAAAAATATCACTAGCAAAATACCAAGAAATGACAAAAGCTCCAATCTATGCATCTTTCCAAATTACCCTTCGTATTTGTCCACTTGCTTCTGTTTCCAACCCAAGACAGAGCTTGCTTGTAAGGGAGTGATCCGCATAAAGATTGGTAAATATGAGGAAGAAAACAGCATCGTGCATCATTTAAATCAATAAATGAGGACAGGAAACACATGTGGGACCTGACTCGAGCACATTTTTATTGAACGTTTATAACTGTTAAAAACATGTATAAAATTGGTCCTGTTTCAGAAACAAGGCACGCATAGTCATGTCAATGTTCAGTGTTCATGTCATTATTAGCATTATCATTTCAACATCATCATCATCATCAGCATGTTTTCCAACTCAGTATTTGTCTAAGAGTAGTATCAAGCATTCCCTAATATAAAAACACGTTCCAATTTATTTTCACAGAGGTTAAAATTTTTATTCCGAGCAGCAAGACAATATTCATGCAAAGACGGGAGAGTGGACGAGAAGATGCGAACTGACTGCAGCGACGGGCCTTTTAATAGTAGGTCTCCCGTTCCACCCAGCCTAGAAAAAGAGAGGCAGAAAACACAGATATACAAGGTTTAGTCATTTTTGATGAAATCCCTAGTTTAAAAGCAGGCAAAAAAATCTCATCGGCGAGAGAAAGAACAACAGAAGGACGAATTCCGGACTCACCTCCTGGGCTGCGTCTGAGAATCAGCTTACGGATTTCATCATAGATAAAGATGAGCAGGGAGTATGGAAAGGCGCAGAACCACCAGTTGGGCCTGGAAAAAACACACACACACACACACGGAGAGAAAGACATGAGATCCAGAGCCTGGCAGCATGTGATGGGTGGGAGTATTTACAGTTACGAGCGTCAGCTCAACGTGAGCGGGGCAAATCTACTCACTTGAGAGGGTACATTCTGAGGGCGACGTCCATGCCCGGGCAGTAGGAGAGGAAAGCAGCCAGGGCAGTCTCTTCAAACAGCCCAAAGATCAGGATCTTGTTCCTGAAACAGACGGAAGGAAAAAAAAAAAAAAAAAAAAAGCATTGAATCCGACATCCAAATACAACTGGGCAACACATCAAAGTGCGTGAAAATAGCTGTGGGTTTTAACAACCATCTTCCTGGTGCCAGGACTCCAATTTGTTAAGCACAAAAAAAAAAAAAAAAAAGCCATTTAAATAAAGTTTGTTGTGCTAAAGCCCAAAAACAAGAGTTTGGCACTGGCTGCTCAGCCTTGAATAGCTCGGAGTTAGGAGATGCACTTTCATGTCGGCAACTTAAGCGAGCGGTTTTCGCTCACTTCATGCCCTGCTGGAAGACGGAGTTCCTCCTGGTCTTGCAGATGATGAGATCGGCCCACTGCACAATGACAATGCTGACAAAGAAGGCCGTGTGGCAGGTGAACTCCACAATCTTTCTCTGCTCGTAAGTCTGCAAACGACACACAATTCAGAGGAGTCAGCGACTGCTGTTGGTGGCATAATCAAGCTATAGAGTTGACTTATGACACCCCCCGCCCCCCCCCCCTACATATTAAAATGTGACTGACCCACTGCTGGCCATAGCTGTCCTCCAGGTCGTTGATGTATTTATTATCCCAGTTCACTCTGATGCCAACCAGGGTGGAGGGCAAGAAGCCGTTTTCAGCCAAAATCACAAAGTAAGTGAAGAAGCCTGCCAGCGCCTGGATCATTCCTGCAGGAGGAATGTCGAAATCGCCACGTCACATACAATTGCATTTTTATTTTATTTTTTTTCCCCACACACAAAATGTTCACAGAGACTGAGCAGTTGTGTTCAATCACGCCATTCAAAGCCTTGAAATTAAACGAGAACAATCGAGGGAGTGATCGAGTGAGCCGAGAGGGTCCCTTTGGGAGAAAATATGACGAACGAGTGGGGAAATTTGATTACGGCCGGTCCTTTCGGAAGGAACTTTAAGGACAAAATCATTTGTCGTTGGATGACAGCTTGATTAAATACGCAAGTTAGACGTGTGGAATGAATCAAAACGGCCATTTAAGAACAGAGTAAATCTATTTTGTAAAAGACCCAAATGATGCACTTTTATTTATTTATATATATATATATATATATATATATATATATATATATATATATATTTTTTAGATAAAGTCTAATGACAACACTTAAGCGTGGGGCCTTTATCAAAACTAAACATAGAAAAGAAAATTGAGGTGAAAATGGCAACACCGGTCTAATCATATCCTGCTCTTATATGGTTATCAGAAAGCTCAAACATATTCCTGGCTTTATCATCAAAGAGGGAAGGTGGGAGAAAAGGCATTGGTCCTGCTCCATATCACTCAAACACACAGCATGCCAACACTCCAGTTCACTATCAGCGGGGGGCTATTTATGGTGAATGCCACTCTTCTCGTTATCTCGGACCACCCAGATAGGGAGCCGCCGTTCCGAGAAAAAAAAAAAAAAAGTCTAACCGGGAAAAGCGCCGCTTCCGAATGTCTGGGCTCTCGTTTAACTGGGGCTTTCCTGTGAATTCCAACAGGAGATCTGACAGAAGGTTTACCAATTTGTCCGTAGGCGATGCTGATGAGCCTCTCGTTCACCAGTTTGTCCGTTTTGGGGTTTCGGGGCTGCCGCTTCATGATGTCGCTCTCGGCCGCTTCGTAAGCCAGCGAGATGGCAGGGACCTGGTGGCCAGGACACAGCACAAACTCAAAATCTCGCCGTCGGAACGGCTCGACGGTTGCCGATTCGGATCGTCTTTAAAACGCAACCATTTGGCAAATCATACGTACCATATCGGTTCCCAGATCAATACAGAGGATGGTGACTGTTCCGAGAGGCAGAGGGATGTTGGCGATGATGAAGAAGAGGAAGGGCGTGATCTCGGGGATGTTACTAGTCAGAGTGTAGGCGATGGACTTCTTCAAGTTGTCAAAGATCAGACGACCTGATGACGGGGGGGGGGGGGGGGACAAAGTCGGTGCTTTGGACAATTTAAACTCTGCGGCTAAACGAGAGCAAAGTCCTGCAAAAATCGAAATCCTGCTAACTTGTGTCATTTTGTGTCATCTCTTCAATTAAACACGCAACTTGGGACAAGTTTAAAGCACTATACGAAGCACCATCTGTCACCTTCTTCCACTCCGGTAACAATGGAGGCAAAGTTGTCGTCCAGCAGGATCATGTCGGCGGCCTGCTTGGAGACGTCCGATCCAGAGATCCCCATGGCAACCCCGATGTCGGCTTTCTTCAGAGCCGGAGAGTCGTTCACGCCGTCACCCGTCACGGCCACGATGGCGCCCTGCAGAGAGGGTGATGGGCAAAGTGTTATAGGCAGCAGCTTTTTTTTTTTTTAATAAACATGTGGCAAATTTAACGCTTAATTTGGTAAGCCGCTACAGTGGGGACGAAAAAGGCTACAGAGTGACGGCTTCCATTTTCTCTGCAGTTACACTGCAACACACAATTTCCTGTTGCGTGAGGTTTTTAAAGAATTCGAAAGGATGTTTGGAGAACACGGCAGGCACAACAGAGAAATCCATCTTTCACACGAGTATTTAAGGGATGCCATGCGCCAACATGTGCAACAGCAAACTGCAGAGACCACAACTCATTGCATCGCAAGTGAAATTTAACTGCCATAATATAAGAGTCAGCCAAGGCTGCCCTTTGGATTGAAGTTCCTGGGCTCATAAGATGAAGTGAGCTCAGTCATCGATAATCCTCCGTCCGCTCCTCCTCCTGGAAGCGGGCGAATAAACGACGCCTATTAGATCTGAAACGTTCGACAGCATTAGCTGGCAGACAAAGTGACGGCACATAACTCCTTTAACTTGCGAATTTGGTACCCAACTGGCATCAACCATCTGTGTCAAATTCAACTCCGTTTTAGCCATTTTCTGGTATAAATCAATTCGGTCTGTGACGAAAGAGCCGATTGAAGAGGACCTGCTGGGCCTTAAAGTGGTTCTGAAATGCACAGTGTGGGGGGGGGGGAAATCCTCCTAAAAGTGAAATCATGCAGCATATAAAGTAAGAAAAGACTTTGGATTACAATAATTGCTAAAATATAGATATATATGTTAAACAAATCAGGTATATATATGTTAAACAAGTCAGTATAAAGAGTTTCTTAAGTCTACTGATGAACTCGTGAATATTCGTGTGCTCGCTCATCATTTAATGGATGTTTTGCCTCATTATTCAGCAAACTTGATCATCGAACCACAGCCCTAAGCGGAAATAAGCTTTTATAGGATTAGATTTGCCTAATACTTTTTTACATAATAGGGCGCAAACGCATCCTTTATGCTGCCAGTTCAGTTTGCCATTGACACAAAAATACAAATCTCTACATTTTTTTTCTTTTTTTTTAAACTTACTTGTCTCTGGCAGCCCTCCACAATGATCAGTTTCTGCTGCGGGGACGTTCTGGCAAACACGATCTCGGTGTGGTACTTCAAGATGTCGTCGAGCTGCTCCGGGCTCAGATCCTTCAGATCGCCTCCGTGCACGACGCAGGCCTTTGCGTCTCTGGAGAAAAAAAAAAAAAAAAAAGAAATTAAACTGTGACGTGCGCGTCGCTCTACGGAGCCGGTCCGAGCCAATTGCGAGGAGTAAAGACGGCCGCTTACGCTTGGAATGAGATTTGGACTATGAGAAAATGGGACCTAGAATATGGGCCCCTGCGGTGCTGCACGTGCCCGTCTCACTTTTGTAGGAAAAGCACCACAGCTTCTAAGTCATGCCGTTTACCTTGGATTGACTTCATTGATCGGGATGTTTAGACGTGCAGCGATGTCCTCGACAGTCTCGTTGCCTTCGGAGATGATGCCCACGCCCTTGGCGATGGCTTTAGCGGTAATTGGATGATCACCTGTCACCATGATTACCTAAGAGAAGGGAGGTTCGCGCTGTGAAACGATGCTCTCGTTTATCGGTGCACCTTTTGGGACGGAGGGAACATGTGGCACACCTTGATTCCAGCGCTCCTGCATTTGCCCACAGCGTCGGGCACGGCGGCACGGGGAGGGTCGATCATGGACATGAGGCCGATGAAGCACAGGTTCTCGGTGGGGAAGTTCACTTCTTCGGTGTCGAAAGCGAAGCCCTCCGGGAACTGCTCATCAGGCAGGTTGAAATGGCAGAAACCTAAACAGGGACACAAGTGCGCTTGAGTTTGGGCTCGGTTGGTTAAATCCGATATCCTATTGTATCTGTAAGGATTATTCTTTGCAAAAAGTACTCGAACTCAGGAAATTTTGCAAGCACCACCTGCCAGTCGACGACATGAAAAAAAAAAAAATCTAAACTTTATATTTTTGGGAGTTGCTCATCGACTCTGTAGCGCCCCCTACGATACTTAAAAATGGTCCTCGAGGGGCAGTCAGTGGCGTCGTGTGTTAAGCGGCCGCCCCATGTACAGAGGCTGCGGTCCTCGCTGCGTCTGGCCCCGGTTCGAGTCCCGCACCGGACGGCCCTTTGCTGCATGTCTTCCCCCTCTCTCTGCCCCCTGCTTCCTGTCTCTCTCCACCTGTCCTATCAATTAAAAGGCATAAAAAGCCCCCAAAAAATAAAAAATTGTCCCCTCATTGGGGCAAGTTTGGCGTGGGACGATAAAATTTGGTACACTCATTCATCATGCCCAGACGCACTAAAAAGTCTCATGCCGCCATACTCCCACGTCCACAGGAAGACGGCCATTTTGGATGGAAAGTGCATTTTTGTGCCATTTTTGACCGATTCCAAGCCTTGCATATGATCGAACTTGTCCTACAGATTTCATGGTAACAGCTCCAAACATGGCCAGGTTACCCTTAAGACATGGGGGGAAAAATTCATGGAGAAACTCTTTTCCAAACTCTGAACGGTGTGGGCGTGGCTAGGCGGTGAAAATCGTGTGATGGCGTTTATGGTTTGAAAGCCTTATCATCATCGCAAAGTCATGAAACTTGGCACACACATCGACCCTGTCAACCTCGTACGTATGTAAAGGGTATCGTGTGTGGGTGGAGCAAAATGGCTCAGTGGCGCCCCCTAGAAATTTTCAAAAACCCCTCCGCATTGGGGTTATTATGTGCTCGTACGTACGCAGAGGGTATCGTGCGTGTGGGCAGAGCTGCGCGACTACGACGTCCAGCGCATGCCCAACGTGCGCACTTCTCGATCCCGCAAACAGCTGCTTGCAGCTTTCTAGTTTTTTTTATTCCAATTCTTACCGAGTACTCTCTCTCCAAGACCTCCCAGTTCCAGGTAGGCATTCTGGAAGGCGTCTTTCATCTCGTCGTCCAAAGGCTGCTCTTTGCCCATCATCATGATGGTGGAGCAGCGGTCCAAGATCCGCTCCGGGGCTCCCTTCATCACCAGCAAGTGCTTGGATTCACCCTCGGCTCCATTCGTGTGAATGGAAAGCTGGGAGTGGGGGCAAGAAAAATAAATAAATCTGGACATTTAGTTTGCAGCCGAGGCGACGAATGCTCCTAAAATCCAGCGAGCAACACGATTAAGAAAAGTAACCTTGATGTTAATAGCATTCCTTGATATTTAAGCTTATCCAAATGGGTGGGGAATAAAAAGAAACTTTTTGCAGGTTGTACTCTGCAATGTTTTTTTGGAAAGGTCACACAAAGATTTCCTCCGTCGAGCATCGAGTCTCGGCTCAAATCATCAGACCTATAACATTTCAGTGAGCAGGACATTTTGGGGGAATTAACGGGTAGTGAAACGGTACAACCTGATGGGTAGAAAATTGGCTTTCATACCTGGTACTTATTGGTAGAGTTGAATGGGATCTCAGAGATTTTAGGGGTTTTCTCCCTCATTTCCTGGACAGATCCACAGCAGAGCTCAATACACTTCAGCAGAGCTGACTCCGAGGCGTCGCCGGCGACATCTCTCTGAGAAAGACGACGAGGGGGCGGCATTAATCACAGAAAATAACGGCAAACTCTTTAGATTGCAGAAAGAGAGAAATGTTGTTGGGTTTTTTTGTTGTTGTTGATGTTTTTGGGTTTATCCACCTACAGTGAGCAGAGAAGAAAAATAGAATTCTCCCCACGTAATTACTGGACTTAAAAAAAAAAAAAAAAAAAAACACTGACTGAGAAACATAACGAGTGGTGAAAGAGAAGGACCGGCAATTATGATGCCAGCCAGACATTTACAGGTTATTAACACACCCAGATACACACACACACGGTAACGAGGAGTAAAAACAGGGTGGAAACCAGAGGCCCAGACTCAGGGGACAATCGCAGAGCCACAGAGAGATCTGTACACCTGCGGGTGAATGCGTTTGGGGGTAGGCAGGAGTTCCGAGCAGTTGTATAGTTACAGCATGTGTGAGTATGCACACTCGAGGGAGAGTAACACAAGCTGCAAAACAAGCCTGTTTGCCTGAGAGGAAAACACTCCACTTAACGTTAAAAAAAAAATTAAATGAAAAAATAAAAAACTGCAAATGATTCCTTATGATGCAATCAAACGCGACTGAAAACAAGAAGCAGTTCCAATTAGATTTTCTGATTCTGACAAATGCCAAAACAAACAAACAAACAAACAAACAAACAAACAAACAAAAAAAAGCGTTTAATCCCGTTTGTAAATCATCAGATTTAAACACTGTGAAAAGGCAGCATTTAGCTTATTTAAATACACGATGGGGCTTGTTGTGAATAGAGGGAAGACTTCTATGGTTTTTCTTTCATTTTCGCAATTAAAAAAGGGGAAAAAATAAATAAATTGCTGTGGTAATAGAAATCTTGTGTCACATGGAGAGAAAGAAAGATCGTTATTGAGAAAGAGGGAAAAAAAAAAAAAAAAAAAAAAAAAAAAAAAAAGGGATTTCGAAAAGCTTACCTTCAGAATGGGGACGCTCGCCTGCTCAGCCAAGAACACGGCGCGGTTGCAGAGTCCTGCGACTCTGGCCAGAGCAGCCCAGGTGGCCGAGCTCCTGTCGAAGGAGGTGCCGCTCTGGTTCTCTGTGGTGTCGGCCTCGTGGATCTGGTTGTCGAACCACATGTGGGCCACGGTCATCCTGTTCTGGGTCAGGGTGCCGGTTTTGTCTGAGCAGATGGTGGAGGTGGAGCCCAGGGTCTCGACGGCTTCCAGGTTCTTCACCAGGCAGTTCTTCTTGGCCATACGCTTGGCGGTCAGGGTCAGACACACCTGGAAGGGCAATTTACTTCGGGTCAGGCGGGTAACTGTAGAGCAATTTGTGGACGCTTTAATAGACAGGAAATGCTAGGACTCACGGTGACGGTGGCCAGGAGGCCTTCTGGCACGTTGGCGACAATGATGCCAATGAGGAAGATGACAGCCTCCAGCCAAGTGTATCCGAGGATCAGGGAGAGAATGAAAAAGGACACGCCGAGGAAGACGGCCACACCTGTGATGATGTGAATGAAGTGCTCGATCTCGATGGAGATGGGAGTGCGTCCGACCTCCAGTCCAGATGCTAGCGTGGCAATACGACCCATGACGGTACGGTCTCCGGTGCTGATCACGATGCCGCGGGCGGTTCCTGAAGCCGGGATCAAAACACACGTTTCCTTTTCGAGCTACAGACAAAATGTGGCCGTTTCTGACAGGCTGAGACGTTCTCTGCCCTCGTACCTTCAACACAGTTAGTGGAGAAGAATGCAATGTTCCT